>NC_092701.1:23597432-23918057 GCF_964275005.1 Diadema setosum | reverse complement strand
GGCGGCAAGAAATGCCTTGCCACTCACGTTAGAATGCAACCGTAGAAAGAGACCAATGAGCTAATAAAGAAAGTTTCCTCATCTCATTGTTTGCACTATAGATTGGAATTCGAAAGAACTAGGTGTCGAAATTGTGTCTGACATATGTTGGATCCCATTTTGCTCGCTGCCTTGTCTTTTTTTCCCCTTTTCTGTCGAAGTCAAAACAAACAATTTGTTGCATATTTGCCTAGTATCGTTTGCTTTGATAACAACCGTCCAGAACTGGCTACTTGAATCGTCTCAGTCTGTAAAGAGCAAAATGATTGTCCACATGATCAGAAAGTGTGACATCCCAAAGATAGAAAAGAACCCCCACCCTCTCCCCCCCCCCAAAAAAAAAGAAAAAGATATATATATATGTATATACACATATATATATATATATATATATCATACACTACTTGGAATATGAATAATTAGGGAATGTAACTATAAGGGAAGATTGTAGACGTTATAATACAACAAAATTAATTACAAAATTGATGACAAAATTGTTTGTTCCCTTTTTCTTCTTTAAAGCAATTATCTTCTATCTCTGCACGCAAATTAATTGGAATGTTATCACAAGGGAAAAGGCAGAATGAATGTTTCTGTGAAAATTTTTTTCTATCTATCCGTCGCAGGACTGGATTTGGCTTGACTTGAAGGCAATACTTGGGGAAAAAAAGTCTGAGGAGAAATCGCCGAAATCACGTCCTGTTTTTTGGCTGATTAATTGACTCAGTATCATCAAGGACTCGGTGTAAATCAGGGCGCTTAAAATATTCATCCATGAAATATCCGATGTTTTGATGTTGGCCTTGTCCTGGCGAGCGCTCTTGATGCCTGCTTGATGAAGTTATTGTCAGGATTGATTGTTTGTCTGAGTCGCTGCCTCCCTTGACAGCCTTCCAATCTCAGGGAAATTCTGCTGAGTTTGTTGAAGGGTCGTGCGCCTCTTCCTTCGACAACTAATCCGATGCAGGCCTAAATGTATGTTATGTCGCACATTGAAAGCCAATGAAAGTAGGTGTCCAAATTATGTCGTGCATACACAGCTTATCCGACTACATTTTATTTTGAGTTTCTTTTCTCCCTCCCTCCCCCGCTCTCTTTTTACAATTGCAATAATACATGTGAAGAAGGAAGGGTGTTAAAGCAAGGAGCTTATCTGTGGCATTGTCCTGAAGTGGAGTTTGATGATACAGTTTCGATATACAATAAAGCTAAAACAAGGCCTCAAAATTCATCTCCCACTCTTTGGAACTGGCGTTTCCTTAACGCATTTCTTATGCATAAATATTCAACTACGAGCAAATGTCAAACGTTCTGCAGGCATATGAAAACTGCGCTTTCACTTTAAGGGAGCGTATAGTTTTGGTTAAAGAAATGGTACAGTATTGGTGGGGATGAGGATTGGACTTTTAACTGTTTTTGCGAGATACCAAGAAACCACTTACGAAATAGTACAGAGGATACCATTCTAAGAGAAATTCAGTTTATTTGATGAAAATCGGTTTTGGAATTGCTGAGACATCAAAACACAAAGTAAAAAGAAGCGATCGTAATAAAAGGTGGGTCCCAACTTTTATTACGAAGAGGATCACTCTGTTTTGGTTATTTCAGCCATTTCAAAACCAAATTTCATCAAATAAATATTGAACTCCTCTGTCATGCTCCTTTATATTTTATAAGAGGTGTTTTTTTTTCATTATCCCACCAAAAAATGTTAAAAATGTTAGAAAGTTAGGTCATAACCAAAAATACACGATCCCTTTAAGACCTAACGTTCCTTTTCGAACATTTTTTGGTGAGATAATGAGAAACCTTTTTATGAAATATGAAGGATCATGTCATTCTAAGAGGGATTCAATGTTTATTTGAAGAAAATAGATTTTGAAATGGCTGAAATAACCAAAACAGAGTGATCCTCTTCGTAATAAAAGTTGGGACCCACCTTTTATTACGATCGCTTCTTTTTACTTTGTGTTTTGATGTCTCAGCAATTCCAAAACCGATTTTCATCAAATAAACTGAATTTCTCTTAGAATGGTATCCTCTGTACTATTTCGTAAGTGGTTTCTTGGTATCTCGCAAAAACAGTTAAAAGTCCAATCCTCATCCCCACCAATACTGATTGCTTTCTTTTACTTTGTTTTTGGATGTCTCAGCCATTCCAAAACCGATTTTCATAAAATAAACTTTTAATTCTTCTTAGAATGGTATCTTCTGTACTATTTCATTTAAGTGGTGTCTTGGTATCTCGCAAAAAAAAGTTGAAAGCCCAATCCTCATCTTCCCCAATGCTATACTAGTCCTTTAACTACGATCGGTGCAAGCAACAAAAGCACAATCACACACTTCCGAGTTGAAACGTGCTGGATGGCTTGAAATGGCCAGAAATCACAATCACAAATTGAAAACAGCAAGGAGGTATCAAACCTCCTTGAAATTAGCGACAGTAATGACAAGAATATTTGGGAGGTGGGATAACTGGACAGGTGAAAAGTCTCACAAAATACAGAGCAGGCGTGTTCTACTCCTCCGTGGGAAAACTGCAGTTCTCATCACCTTTCGATATCAATCCCATTCAATTCTAAGAACCGTCTTATAATTCACAAATTTATTTTGCTCGACAGAGAAGAATGCCTCTGCAAGCTTGGCAGACAATCACTGGCCTTATTAAACATTTCACTCTAATTTTTGACGAGAACACCCCCAAAAGGTCAATAAAGCAAGCAAGCAAGCAAACAAACAAACAATTAAGCTGTTGTGTGAGCGATGTTCGAGACATGCACCTTTTGCTGTTTACAATAGCCAATTCATTTGTTAGTTGATAATATAGCAATTATCATGTGGAAAGTACACAACAATATATTCTCTCTTTTTTCTCCATATTAATGATTCTTGCATCGAGTTATTTTCATTTCAACTGATTGAAATTTTGCCCTTCATCGACCAAATTAAACACCAGTTAGTTAGTGTCTACCTAATAACCATGAAAAAATTCATGGACATGATACTCGCATGGGATTCGAACTCACTGTCTCTTGATTGCTAGACAGGTGTCGTATCCGTTAGATTACTGAGCTTACGCTCAATAATTTGATGGACGCATGGTTCTGATCCCCTATCGCGCTTATAACACTGGGTATTTATTCCAGTTAATGACTCCTGCGTCCTGCGTCGGGTTGTTTTGACTGAAACTGACTGACAAATTGCCCTTCATTGGTAGCGACGAAGAGCAACTTGTCAATTAGTTGCAAGCAATCATTTTGTTCAAATTAATCCATTCTTTCGTCGAGTTATTCTGTTGTAGCTGATTGACAAATTGCCTTTCATCGGCGTAAATTAGCATCAATCATTCAGTGTTTTATTAGCAGCCGTAATTATTAAAATCAAGAAGAAAAACTGTCATACACGTATTATCTGTCCTACCCTATGTATGCTGGTCATTTTGTTGTTGTTGTTGTTGTTGTTGTTTTGTTTTCATACATAAAGTTTTGAAATAGCCGATGCGTATGATATACATGAAGTGCAATTTGTCAATCAGTTGCAATAATTTGTTATAGGGGTTGGATACGTCAGATGGAAAGAAAGTAACGAGCTAGGCAGAATCTTATGTAGAGAAACCATTCTGGTATTGATGAAAAATAAATGACTACGTTCTCAAATATGTAGTGTTTCTATATTGATATACAACAAGCAAAGAAAGACAATTCAGCATGTTCAGAAGCGGATGACGAGAGTGGAATGGAAAGGGATTGCATTGATTAACTTGATGTATTCTTTAATTTTGAATACATTGTTCACTTAATGAGGAGATGCGACGTCCACATGTTCGTTTTACACACAACCAGTTCAACGACCGTAACAACGAAGCACTTAATGGTAATCAAAGCAATCACTTAATATTACATTCTGGTTCTCAGTGTGTTAACTAAATCTGTGGCCATGTACATTATAATGCATGATCTATGTCCAATATCTATGTTGACACACAGTGGAATACCGGTACTAAACAAAGAAAGACTATTCAGAATACAAAACGTCAAAAAAACAAAAACAAAAACAAAAACAAAATAAAATAACAGCCCAATCTTTAGTGTTCTAACAAACCTATTTGCAATGAGTGTCATAGATATGGATTTGGATACTGATAATAACAATGACATAAGCATAAACAAACAAAAATATGGAGAATGTAGGAAAACGTTTTGATACAGGTATAGTATGGTTCGTATCGTATGAAATAATCATGGGTAAAATGTAATTACCTACACGTATGTCTTTTTACCTTCTTCATGAAACTTTGTGATGTTCTAAAATCCATTCCAATTCGGACATACCAGCTATCTAGCAACACAGTGTATTCGAATCTGATAATGAAACGATCATAACTTGGGTCATCTGAAAAAAAAAAATAATATCAAATAAGCATGCAAAATTTGTGCAATGCTGAAAGTCTACTTTCTAAAATGATACGAATCACAACCAATGATGAAGAAGAAAGCGAGAATAGTAACGAATTGCGACCGCTGAGGGCGCTATTCGAGATTGACTCGATATACTAGACTATGAATTGTGCCGCTGTGTTAGTTTGTTGAGATATTACAAAAGAGACATTTCCCCCTCCGTATGGTCACGTCCTCTAAAGGTTTTAACTGTAACTATATATAGTACTACTATTATAGATCTTTATCTTTTATTCCAGCTATGATAAACTCCACCAATGAACTGCCCTGGTGCTAACAGGATGACATGCTGACATTGTATAGTATCAACACAAGGTTCAAACAAAAATGAAGTAAAAAGGAACAATGTCTAAAATTTGCATAAGTATGCAGCGGGCCGCCGCTGGTACGCCTACGTGACACCAGTAGATTAACCATCAGATCACCCTTCGGTCACCGAGCGATTTCATAAAAATCGGCCGCTGGCCGGTGGTAGATCGTCCAGTTGCTGATGGGACGTCGCTCGGTGACTGCTCGGACTCTGCGCGGCTATGATCCCCATATTTTGCAAATTTTTAACCTAAAATCGACCTGTGACAGACGGGAAATCGACAGGACATCGTTTGGTCATCGCTTGGGTTTTACAGCCTCCTCAACATCTGCTGTGAGGTGCCAAAATATCAGCGGCGACCGAGCAGTCTACAAATCGGTCGGTCACCGCTCTGAGTTGTGACCGTCAACCTAAGATCGTGTAGCAGAAGACGTAATGTGACAAACACAGTAAGGGAAGCAGCGCCAACTTGCGTTCTGTTTTAGGTAGTCGCACGCGGGTGAAAAAAAAATAAATGTTTTCACAAGGTTTTTTTGATAAATGAATGAGGGAAATAATAGTTACCGAAATAGAACTAAAGAAACTAAGGAGCAAAAAACAAACAAAAAAGTCCCAAAGATATGAGCATGCCATATCATGCTATGTCATTCATTTATTCATTTAGTTTTGGCGATATTATTATACGCTATATGAAATGGTCTATTATTCTTATTCCATTATCAATATTTCTATACCACTTTAATTATTTCAGGTTGATTATTAATGTATTCTCATCTTATCGTATAAATTCTCTAATTCTGTAACATAGAGTGGAACAATGAAATATCTGACAAAAGAACAACATGACCTCAGTTATTCACGTAACGCCATAAATGACCTCATCTGCTCAGTGACGCTTCTTTTGACAATGCGGTGATATTGTCATCACCACAGGATGACGTCTGGCAGATGGAGACGGCCAGAAAATTTTGTATTGAAAGCAAAATTGCAAGACGATTTGCCCGTTCGAACTCTGGCCAACATTATATTGAAAGAGTTTCGTAAAAGAAGCAAATAAAGCAACAGAAAGCTCGCGAAAACAATTCCGTTTAGTATGATATGGATTCTTTGTCGCATTTATTCTAATTGTTTGAACAATAACAGTAATAAGCATAGTAATGATAATGATGATGATAATAATAAAAATAATGATACAAATAGTAACAATGATAAGAATATTAATAATAAAATATAAGGAAAATAAAGAAATGGTATGATATGGTTTACTTTATCCAGGGTAGCATCCTCTGCAGTGTTGAAACTACTCTTCAAGGGGGCCTTGCCACAGTTGCCATTGTTATCACCCCAGCGTTGCCAGGTACCCACCTATACATCCGGGTCGAGGGGGCATAGTGGGTAAAACGTCTTGTCCAGTGATGTAGGCACTTGACATTATAAGACGGAAAAGGCGGGATTATTGTAATATTTTTGTATATTGACTGGCTGGTGTGGAGTCCACTGATGTCCACTCATGTCTTGAATGGACATTGGTGGAAGAGGAGTGTTTCTTAATTGTGGAGAGGAAACTATTTCATTACACATGATTCTACCTCTTCCCTCGACATGAGGGACCAGTCCATAATCATTACACCATAAATATGGCTAGAAATCACACTTGATTTCACGGATGCATTTCAATTCAATTCAAGTCAAGTCAATTTAATTCAAGTCAGTTAAATCAAATTCAATCAAAAAATTTAATTCAATTCAAACCAATCTAATTCAATTCCATTCAATCCAATTAAATTCAATCTAATTCTGTCCAATTCAATCCAGTTCAATCCAATTCAAATCAAATCAAATCAATTGCATTTTGATTTCTATCAATCAGTAAGCTAATAAAAATACAAAGTATACATTAATGAATCATAAATTGTTAACAACTTTTAAGCAATGCAGAGGTCTGGCATCATTATTATTTGTTTGTTTGTTTGCTTTTTTGTTTGATTGTTTGTTTGTTTGTTTTTACTGTCCTTCAGGGGAAAATAACGAGCACCAGACAGTATGGTATTCTGTGCAGTGCAAGCGAGAGAAAGCTTAGCGATGAATGATGATCCCAGAACCACGTCGATATATTGCTGAGAGATAGTATGGTAGAAGAAAGATGGAGGGGGGGGGGGGGGGTATAGGAATAAACCTCAATGCCATGAATATCAAACGACTTTAATAGAAGAAGTTCACCGTTGTTTATCGAACGCTTGGAGGTCACGTGTCTGGGAGATATACCATAAGGATTCCTCTTTAACAGTGCCAAGAAAGAAGTCATACAACATGTAGACAGGACAAACATGCTTGCACCCAGGATCTGTCATGAAAGAGGGAAACAGAAAAATGAAAATGAAAATTAAAGAATATAAGCCTGTAACGCATTTCCTCTCACTTTATTTCCCTCTTCTTATTCCTCTTCTCATTATCATAATCATTATTCCTTTCCTTCTTCTTTTTCCTCTTCTTCTTCTCCATCATCATTATCTTCTTCTTCTTCTTCTTCTTCTTCTTCGTCTTCTTCTTCTTCTTCTTCTTCTTTTTCTTCTTTTAAATTCTTTTCTTCCTCTTCTTCTCCTCCCGGGAAAAATTATGTTGGATTGATTCTTCGTCTTTGCTCCGTCATCAATCGTCAAGCTATAGCGCAGTAAAACCGATTCTAAAACACTATCTTTTAGTACGCAGTGTTTTTACGTGACGGCGCCATCCTTTCGGCACATGTCTACTGTACATGATATACAAGCATTTCACTTGTTTCTCCTCTATTACACCCATACTACGTCTACGAACCAAACGTCAACTTTGTTGTGGATGATGTGGAGTGTTCTTTCGAATCTTCGGGGGGGGGGGGGGGGGGTTCCGGGATTCTTCCACTGTTATTGAAGAGTGCGCCTGAGCGTAGAGGACGCGCCGAGATTGAAGTGATAAATCTGGATCGATTGCAAATTGTTCGATATCAGCGCACGGCCTGAGGCCCAAGACGATCGTGAGGGTTGGAGCAAGGTGGTTTGGTTCAACGTCACAGATGCTCATCGTCTCCACCTATCCCAGCATGCCCAGCGTACTGGATTAGACCGCTCGTTTATGTATAATGATAGGTCGTAACTAATTGCCTCGCTATTTCATTCAATTTCATCCATTTTCAATTCAATTTTGTCCGGTGAAATTTACTGCTTTCATATCCAATAGACTGAAATTTTGTCAAACTATCATTTCTATCCTCGTTTTGTTGATTAAATTTGAAAATTATTCCTCAATTGTAACTGACATTCCTCTAAAAGATTTAGATATGCTAGTATATTAATCTTTTCATTCAAATCCGCCAAGTGTCATATGGATACCAAGTCCTTATCTCTGGGAGACGATTCTGAGTGAAACTCCGGCAAAAATTTATGTCATTAGACGAAAATTAGTTTGGTGTGTCGTGTAAGCTACTGTGACTGATAAATTAGAACTGAAATTGAAAAGAAAAACACCCATCAACAACAGCAAGTGACAAAGCACGAAACTGAATGACAACGTTTCAGAATAGATAGTAAAAGACGGAATTGAAGCAAGCATTTACATGTTCCATTTGCATGGTCCGGGACGAAACGGAAACCGAATTTAAATGAAAAACAAAATGAGTAAACATGGTGAATAAAATGTTCGGGGAAACTTTCTGCTCCACGGGCTTCACGCACGACCTCAACGTACCTTGTCTGGTCGATGTACTTATCTGGATCAGATTTTTAGTTGAGTGAACCAAAATATTGGAGAAAAGTAGTCATTATGTTTATTCCGCTGAATGTCAGGCAGTACCAGGGAATGTAATGAGATGAGTGAGTTTCGCAGCGTAGGATCGATCTTTTCGCAGGACCTGAGAACCCAAGATTTCCTTATCGACCCGAACTTTTGTCCATCGTCGTCCTTCCGGGCAGCAAATGGTAAAAGAAAACTGGATCATAAGATTTCAACAGAGATTTTCAGATAGCTCAGGTCATCTTTGATACTTAATTTTAAACTGGCTACACTTTAACTCAGAAGCTCCGACTGTGTCTTACGAAGCGTACACGACTATTGAGAAGTATTTTACATGTTGATGTAAAAAAAATGCTTCGAAGTCCGTTGGCGTTCTCAAAATAATACCGCCATTCTTCTAAGCACTTTTGACCACAGTTAACGAGGTACAAGTTATAATTCGAGGCATCGTTTTTACGTCTTGTTATGCAGAGCGTCCTGTCTACTTTGTGTATTGTGTACATAAGGACAGACATGCGGTGATACAGCCTCAACGTTCATATTGATAACATGGCGTTTTGGAATGGGTTCAAATATAATCCTTTAATAATCATCTTACGTGGAGACATCGCCTGTGGTACTTTAAAGAAGGTAAACAGGTGAGAAAAACGCTGGTGTTATTTCCAGGTATCGGATCAGTAGTGTAGTGTGTTACAACAGATTATTGCCCGGAAGGATTGTGGCGGGCGGGGGGGGGGGGGGTGGCTCTTATGCTCCAGGGTTGGTATTGACGAACACTCGTCAATGTCTTCGCTGTGATATTACTTTTGTTACTTGAACTTGCCACGAAAGATACGGGATGGGATCGTGGAGGGGTGTTAAAGGGAGGGCTTAAGCGATTTGGGCTACTCTGTCCCCGGTGCATCGTTTCTTGCCGATTTACTCTAAAGTCATAACAATCTATACTAGCGCCAAAAGATTGATTTTCCCTTTAAAAAGTCAAAGATCTTAAGACATGTGGAAAGAACTATAAAAGGGTATAAGTCCGGTCCCAGTTTTAATGCGCACGATATCTGCTCGTTGCGATCTTGACCTCCCGACTTCAGTGATTTGGCGAAAACGTGGTTCTGAAGTGGAACAACTTTGCCTATATACCTCCTCAAAAAACAAAACAGGACAAAGGCAACACAAATGAGGAAGAATGATGAAGATGAATAAACTTTTGACGAAGAATTTGCTAGCAAGCCTTGAAAAAAGTCACTTCTACCATAACAAACGTTGTTCAGGATGTATCATGTTCCCGTAGACAGTGGGTTAAGAAAAGTGCATGCCAACCACCAGACAGACATGGTTTCTTCGGGATGCAATCTTCTCCCAAGAGAGAAAATAGTGACCTGTAGATCTGCGACGCGAACGCTGAGACGGCGCTATTAAGGCTTAAAAAAACACATGGTTTTCTGCACATGCGCGAGACAGCTGTTTCCATCGTCCATCGTGGGAGGCTGCTTCGTCTCAGCGCTCGCGTCACAGATCTAATGCTCTCTAATCTACTGAGATTCACTTGACACAGAAGAAAGACTGATTTAAACGCGCACGCAACAAGGAACCTTATTCATGTTACATGCGCTACAAGTAGTTTCCACATTAACCATCAAGGGACAAAATACCTGTAAATGTCATTTGCATTACCGATAGGGTGCCCCTCCCGTCGTTTTGCAAAAACAGGTGCCTGTTAGTCTTGGGACAAGATAGTGAACACGACATGCCATTGTGTTAACACAATTATTTGTTTGTTGTAATGATTCATGTTTTCATTTTTCATTTCATTTATTTCATTCTCATTTTTCTTCCAACAGAAAATAACACAAAGTAAATCAAAATTTCAGTCATAAGCATATATACATTCAAAGTATGACAAATCAAAGGTAACCAACAAACTAATAAAGATATGCACACATACCGGAATTACAAAGTTAAGTTTGGAGGGCTACACTGCGTTCGCAGAAAATGTATCGACAATGACATTTTGCTCCTCCCTCAAGAAGTAAAATAACAACTAAAACAACTATTCGTGATCATTATCATTCGTGTGTTAGCAGACCCTTGTCAGGTGACGCCCCACCATTTATCATGTGACATAGGGGTATATCACGTGTCCTCTGCATTTACATGATCGATCACCAGCTAATACTGGGGTAGATCCATGCTCAAGTCGCCCTAATCGCGTAGTCCTCCTGCCGACAGTGCAGCGACTCGCTGTACATTCATTGGCGCCAATGGAAAGGTCTGCTTAGTCTGGCTTCTAGGCGCTGAAATTCACTTAATTTCGTTTTTTAAAGTGTTTTTCGTTCCAGTTTAATGAATATATGGTGGAATGTAGTTTCGATGTGGATGAAACCACGTATTTTTAATCTTGATCTCCCGATTCGACTCAACGGGATCAGCTCTTACATACAGTGTATGTCTCTTTATCCTCATTGCCTTATAGTTCTTCCAAAGATTCTTGATAAAGTTGTGACATCATCAGCTCATCTCATATGCATTTTTGACTTTGACTACCATCACTGTTTCATCAAACTTGGAGAAGCTTTGGTATTCCTTAACAACTTCTTCGTTAGTCGCTTTGCCGTGATACTGTTAATCTTTTTGGTCCGTTTTTCTCTATGTATTATAGCTCAACTTTAACCCACTGAATATATTCACTTTGCGTCTTTGCGTCGATCTAAACAGCCAGTTTGTCATTAATTTCATATCCCATCGCATCGCACATGGATTCATTTCGTCAAACACATGAAACTGCAAGGAGCGATGACTGCAGTTGAAACTAACATTCTGCAATGAATGCATGATCACAGTCATGACAGTAACATCTATTGGCTCAATATTTGCTTGTCTTGTCTCATTGGGGGCCAAAATAAAACCCTTCAAATTGTAATCATTCATGGAGATTAGTTTAAGGGAATTGTAATTCTGCATCAAGATATGAACCCGCAAAATCTATAGTGATGATGGTTGTGACCCACATGAGAAAAAAAACAAAACACTAACAACTCCATCAAGCTGGGAGCTGTAGAGGCAACGTTATTATCCAAAACCTTGCCATATCATGATGCTATAATACTCTCCTTGCACTGTTTGTAATAACGAGTAATTTAGGAAATAAAATAGTTATCGTGCGCGACTTTGCATTTTATTCTCTCAAATCGGTTGTGAAATATATATATATATATATATATATATATATATATATATATATATATATATATATATACATATATATATATATATAATGAAATGAAACGAAACGAAAAACGTATGTTTATTGTGACGTTTCTTGCAACAGATTTCGCCTATGGTAGCGATGGAAGAGGAAATGCAATGATCTACTTTACCTTGCATCTAAATGATGTATTGAATTGTCTAAGAAATGATTTATCTTTAAAAAGTTAAATCTTACTAAATTTTTACATTGTTGGTGCATTTTCGTTTCTATATTGCATTCTTAATTGTTCTGGAAAAAGTTGCAGAAATAAATTAAAAATGTAAAGAAATGAATCACATCGAGTTATTCACATTGATCACATTGATTTACTTGTTTACTTAAATCAGCTTATATCCAATTACAGGGTCCTTTTCTCATCTATTTGAGTGAGCTTGTTATGTCTGTACTTAGTTTTCTTTGATATCTAAATACACGTATGATCATAATGGTTCGATTAAATTCAATTAATTCAAAGCAATTTCGGTTCATTTTTCTTCCACAGAATATAGAATAAGAAAAATACAAAATATGATCTGTGGTATACATTGGTTGACTGCAGGATGAAAATTAGTAATAATTACCAGATAAAAACCATGAATACGGAGTTTCAAACCAAACTTATCTCATTATCTATGTTCTTAGAGAGAAAAAAAGTGAGGAGTCCACCAAAAGGCAGTGTTGTATATATAGTGGACAAGACCGTAGTATGTAAGAAATTCATTATTTTTTCAAAGTGTCAATCTATTTTCCATAAATGGAGTCTGATGTATTTTCATCATATTATATCTAAAATATTATTTACACATATACCATGAATTATTGCTATAAACTGATTACGCTTACACTCAATTCAATTCATTTATTTCATTCTCATTCTTCTTCCAACTAAACATAACACAAAGTAAATCGGGAATTCAATCACAAGCATATATACATTACAAAGCACAGTACAAATTCAAACACACAATATTGCAAAAAAATGCATCTTGTACCGAAACAGCCTTAATTGTTGGCAATGTTTAGATGTTTTATATAGTGAAAACTACTAAAACCTAGAAAGCCTACTGACCCCGAAGTGAAAAGTTATTTGTTTTTGTTTTTTTTTTTTATACACAGACACCATGCACTTGCATTAAACGTTCAGACCCAGTTCACCCATTGCCTCAGATAACCTAACACGACTGCACACGACCATGATGACAGTGCAGCAAGGCAGCAGAATACGTTAAAACACATTAACTGGGGAACAATCAGTATGTGTTATACCTTTTCACGTGACCAGGGGTGAACACATTAACCGGAGGTTTAATGAGTTGCCACCACCTCTTTTTTTCGTGTCGGCAGTAACACATTCGCCACGGTAACCTGGTAACAACGTTCCTCTCAATAAAGCATGACCATTGTGTCGCGAAAATGAGCCAAGGGTACAGTTACTGTCGCTAATATCCACGATCTTAAAGGGATCGTAATTATAGTGTTGGTGAAGACCTAACTTCACTTTTCTAACATCTTTTGGTGAGATAAGGAGAAACCTCCAATGAAATATGAAAGAGCATGTAATTCCAAGAGGAATTCACTATTTATCTTTATGAAAATTGGTTATGAAATGGCTGAAATACCCAAAACGGAGCGATCCTAACATGCCTAATAAAAGGTGGCACTCACCTTTTATTACGATCGCTATGTTTTACTTTGTTTTTAGATGCCTCAGCCATTCCTAAACCGATTTTAATCTAATAAACTTTGAATTCCTCTTAGAATGATATGCTCTGTTCTATTTCATAAGTGTCTTTTTTTTTATATCTCACAAAAAGTTGAAAGCCCAATTCTCATCTCCGCCAATACTATTCCATCCCTTTAATAAAGAAAAAGTTAAGTGAACACCCACAGATAGGAAGACAAAAAGAAAATATACCAGAAACGGAGAGAGCAGGCGTAGTTTTGAAACAAGAGTGATATAACACAACGAAAGAGAGGAAATGGAGTCATATATTATATATATATGTATATATATATATATATATATATATATATATATATATATATATATATATATATATATATATATATATATATGTATATATACTGTATATATATATATAAGAGAGAGAGAGAGAGAGAGAGAGAGGGGGGCAAGAAAGAGAGAGATATTGAAAACCTATAGCGAGCAACAATTGCGTCGATCATTTTCAGCCAATTGCAGTCAGCTTCATTAACTTGCGGTTTCACCGGTTATATACGGATGATGAGATTCCCGACTCCGCTTCGGATGCCTGATTACCATGACAACGGGACCCCCCAATCAGGACGCCAATACTCGGGACATCTCTTTCAGACAGCCACGTACGCACGTCAGCAAGATAACAACAGGACTGACCGGATATCTTCATAGGATCGTGGCCTGGAATTCAAAGGGATTTGTTCTCGTTGTCTTCCTACTGGGATCCTATGGATTCCACAGGTCGGGCATACATGGCGTGGTGCTCACGCATATCAAACTCCTGGTAAAGGGCATGCATATCGCACTTTTTTTTCATACGAAACCAAAAAACGTGAGCTCCAGCAAGCATTCCCCATAGGGATGCACACGGACCATTTCTTGGAATGCCCTCCCCCTCCCAGATTTCATGAAGATTTCATTTTCTTGTAGAGTGTCGACACATTTTGAAAACACTCAAAACTTTGAAACTAATTCGACTCAAGTAGCAATTAACGACTTGATGTTTATGACTTTCAACCGTGTTCCTCAATCTCGTAAGTAGGCTACTTCACCTGAAATAAGGGGAAGATGATATTATCAACAGCCCTTTACCTGAGTTGTTTAGGGTTCAGAATCTAAATATCTGTGCTTCGACATTGTTCTGTAGATTCAAATCAATTCAATTCAGTTCAATTTAATTCAATTCAATCCAATTCAATTGAATTCAATTCAATTCAGTCCAATCCAATCCAATTCAATTCAATCCAATTCAATTCAATTCAATTCAATTCAATTCAATTCAATTCAATTCACTGTGGCATGCTAAGAGTGTCTACTTGCAGTTTTTACATTACTGTGAAGAGCACGCGTCTTCTCCTCTCTCTCTCTGTGATTGTAATGACGTAATAGTTTGAACATGCTGTACATGCTGCTACCTATGCACTGGTGTGCTTTGTCACGCTATAGGCTACTGTGCCTTGCTTTACTATGCCTATATGACCATGCATTAAAAAAAAAAAACCTACAAAAAGTCGTACGCACTGATTTTGTGTGAGGACTCAAAATAGGTGACTTGGGTCAACCTAGTTAATCTTGAGTTTTTCATATTTTTTGAAAGAGCAATACTTCTTCTGCATTCTACATTTCTTTAGCATTTATACATAGAGCCAAACCTACACTGACCGTCATGTTTTATAATAATGTTTCCGTCAATTTACTGTGCATCCAAGCCGGATATTATGATTCACTTCATTCTACCATATTTGATGTACGTTCCTTCATTGAGAAATATGAACATATATTGAACTGAATTGAACTGAATTGAATTATGGTTTGAGATCATAGAATGAAAGATAATTGTATTTTTAGCAGTTTTTCTAGATTTTTTTTTGCTATATAATAGTATGATTATATAGGTATGTCTTAGAGTCCTCTTTTCATTTCTGAAACCCTTTACACACTCTTCACTTTCAACTCCAGTACGTTTTGGAAGGATGCTGCCACTGCTTTGAAAATAGGCATCAGTCATGGATAGAGTGTGTTAATAGAGCATAATCAATTTTAAGTTAATCTCTATAGTTGTGTTAGTATACTACCACTACTACTACTACTACTACTACTACTACTACTACTACTACTACTACTACTACAACAACAACAACTACTACTACTACTACTACTACTACTACTACTACTACTACTACTACTACTACTACATACTACTACTGCTGCTGCTACTACTACTACTACTACTACCATTACTATACTACTACTACTACTACTACTACTACTACTACTATTACTACTACTACTTCTTGTATACTCATGAATTTGAGATGCTCACGAATGAAGTAAAACAAATATACGGTATCTTTCATTGCTCTTGAAAAATATGAGCGCACAGAGGCACAAACATATTTTTGATATCCTAGGCAAGCTTCGAGTATATTAAAATTTATATAAATTTGCCCTCAAGAAAGTTACTATTTATGTCTCTTCATTGAATCATAGTCTTTGCTATACCCTTGAAAGGTACTGTATATTCGTATACTATGCTATGTTATTTTTGCTGCAAATATTGTCATCTTTTCCTCATTAAAATGGCAGCTTTAAAATGAGCAACCTATCCGGCAATGGAGAAAATGGAGAAATGCTATGTAATAGAGAATATTTGATTGACCTGGTGAGATTAATCAGATTTGCACAAAAGCAAGGGAAAAAACCAAACAAACAAAAAAAAATCAAAAAAAAAAACTTTGCCAACACTAGAAATGAAATCAACCATGTCTTCTTCATTGTACTGCCAATTCATAAATAAGTTACAATTTTATTCATTTCGACTTTTTTTTTTTTTGGTTTTCAAAGTTGTGCGATTCGAAACAGATATTATACACCCTTAAAGTAGGCACGCATAGAAATCTAAATTATGCATAAACCAGGGTCATATATACCTCATTATAACGACGAAGTGCCATAGATTCCATCTAACCATGTTTCGAATTCACCTAGAAACGCTTACCAATGATAGGTCCTTCTTAAAAAAACGAATTTCTAGTTTTAATAAAGCCAGAGAACAGCTCGTTTGTACTCTCAGCGGGGAGATGACGTCACCGTGATGAGGCCTCGATCTTATGCGAGAGAGGGAGCGCGAGCTAGCGCTAGCTAGCGTATAGGAAGCTGTATACAAAGCCAAGCTAATACGTGTAGGATGCGAAGCCGACTAGACTTTCTTGTTGAAAATGGCAGAAGGTACCTCTGACTTGGATATCGAGGACCTCATTTTGGAATGTGATCCAGATTCGGAGGATTCGTTTGATGATTCGGACTCTTACGATAACAACCATGGGGAGATAGGCGAGTACGACGAAGATGAAAGTGACGTCGAAGGATCATCAGGCAGTGCAGGTGCAGTTGAACGCCAGCCTGTACCGTATCAAAACGAGCCTCTTCCTCGCAATTCCGCCGTGGCTGGCCGGGTAGTGGAGCGGGAGAGAGATGGCGACGAAGGCGCGGGTGAAATCGATCTCCGCAGTAGACTTGACCCAGCTACTGTTCAAAATTGATAAGTTTTAGCACCATTTGTAGCAGATTTCATATCAAATTGAATAATGTGAAATGTGAGTATGTATTAGCCCAGCCACAGGCCATCAACATGAATTTGGGAAAGTATCAGAGTATAGAGACCTTTCAGTTTCAGTTCAATAGAACTAGAACAAGATTCAAGAAGTTCGATTGTGAGATTTTGAGTTTGGAATGAGAGCAAGGGCCTAACTGTTAGCAATTCAATTAGCATGACTTTGTCTGAGCTAGGGCCTAACTTTTTTTTTGCACAAACTAGACAATTCTTGAATATAAAGAATCAGGAAGAAGAATTAGGCGAATCGACACTAGAGAATAAAAATCTTACAGATAGTATAGGCCGGTTTCGCCCATCACCGAGAGTTTTCACTACTCGGCTCATTGCATTGACCAGGTAGATCTACTAAACTCAAACTAACATGTATTCCGCCGGCGCTGGCCCTGGGCGCGGGTACGGTCGCGACCGGTCGGGGCGACGCCGGGGCTGCGCTACAGATATATCTAGGCTAAAACTACAGTACGGGCCATGGCTGTATGGGGAAGGATTTTCGCAACCTTCCAAGAGACCCAAGAGACCCAAGAGACCCAGAGTTGTATCGACTATTCACGGTCACTCTCCAACAAAATGGCCTAGCTAATAAACATCGTTTACATATTTAAAACGAAGGTTATTATACTTACTATGCAGTAGTAAATAATGCCCAAAGGCAAAGAATTAGATTCCAATCTTCACTGGCACGAAGAGAAGTAGCCTAACATTCCAACTTGATCATCAGCTCGCCGAATTGCGTCCGAGTCAGAGTGCGTGCAACTTGTAGTAAACAATCGTCGATCGTTCAACGGTTTCGAACTAATAATGACTTACTGATATCAAAAAGCTTGAATTTCCACGGAAATGTTATATTACTTTGATAATCCCGTAGTTTTAAATCAGAACTTTACAGTGACAGATTTGATTTTACTAAACTTCCGAGTTTCCTGACGATGAGGCGATCGCGAGCAGAAAAACATAGATCTACAGTCTAGCAATGCATATCACATGCATGCAGCTAGCTAGCTAGCTGCAGCGTGCGCGTGCAGGCTCGATACGGTGACGTCACATTCACAGCCTTTTCCAGATCGACTCGCTCCGTGTCTGGTGCCTGCCCCGAGTTGTCCGAGAGAGGGCGATTCTCTATGCGTGCCTACTTTAACAAAGGAGACAGTTGTGTAATCTTAGTACGTCTATACTGTCAAAACTCCGTTGAAACTGATCGAATGAGAAGCAAACACAATTTGTTATGTGCTATGAAACACTGACAAGGAAAAGTAAACCTCACAAGGTAAAAAAAAATGTAGCACTGAGCCGAGGATATGTTCTTTCTGATGCACTGTCTCGGTGGTTTAATTGAGATGTTGATCTTTGTCATTCAATCTCATGTTGAACAAGATACCGCAGCATAAAAGAGTGAAGTTGCAAAAACGTCTTGAGTCAGGCCGTCTCATCGATGGCTCTTTTTGATATTTTGAGGTCACCTTGTAAGACAGCTTTAGATAAGTAAGGAGAGGGTGCAAACACCACGAAAACGAGGGCGTGATGGACATGTAAATCTATCTGCGTTTACGAGCATCTTAAATGTTAAGAATGGCCGGAGAGTCTATTCCATAATGCATCTTTTTCTCTGTTTGCAGGCGGTCGCGGTAGACGAGCTAGGATTGATATCAGTGTACTGAAAAAAAAGATGTACCCACAAAGAAATAAAAGGGGAAGAGGGGTCAATGGTATTTGTTTCCAACCCTACTGACACCAACCTCTTAAGAGGTAAGGAAAAAGGTGGGGGTAGGACGGTTTGTTATTTGGAGGGTTCTTTATTCCGAAGGTTTGTTAATCCGAAAATGAAATAAGGTTCGCAATTCCGAAGGTTCGCTAGTATACGCATCTTCGTTTCATTTTCAAATAAACGAACCTTCGGAATAACAAACCTTATCTCATTTTCGAATTAAGGAATCATTGGAGTAAGCTTGGGAATAACGCCACCACCGTTCGGATTATAAACGAACCCTACTTTATTTTCGAATTAATGAATATCAATGTATAGGGAATTTGTGTGTTTCGGATTAACGAACCTTATTTTCGAATAAACGAACGTGTGGAATAACGAACATCACACGAAAGTATTGACTGAAATTTTGGAAGCTATCCCGATTCCGAAGGTTCGCTAGTATACGCATCTTCGTTTCATTTTCGAATTAGCGAACCTTCGGAATAACAAACCTTATCTCATTTTCGAATTAAGGAATCATCGGAGTAAGCTTGGGAATAACGCCACCACCGTTCGGATTATAAACGAACCCTACTTTATTTTCGAATTAATGAATATCAATGTATAGGGAATTTGTGTGTTTCGGATTAACGAACCTTATTTTCGAATAAACGAACGTCTGGAATAACGAACATCACACGAAAGTATTGACTGAAATTTTGGAAGCTATCCCGATTCCGAAGGTTCGCTAGTATACGCATCTTCGTTTCATTTTCGAATTAACGAACCTTCGGAATAACAAACCTTATCTCATTTTCGAATTAAGGAATCATCGGAGTAAGCTTGGGGATAACGCCACCAGCGTTCGGATTATAAACGAACCCTATTTCATTTTCGAATTAATGAATATCAATGTATAGGGAATTTGTGTGTTTCGGATTAACGAACCTTATTTTCGAATAAACAAACGTGTGGAATAACGAACATCACACGAAAGTATTGACTGAAATTTTGGAAGCTATCTCTCAACCATCTATCATGGCTTTAGCTCTTTCATTGTTTATGAAATGAAAATAACTAATTTCATTCGTTGTTCAGTGACATTTCTTGTTGATGTGCCCTATAAGCCTACATCCACTCATTTGAAGGTAACTCCCCGCCTGCACTCGGACACCACAGATCAAAATCATTCATGATTGAAAAAAAAATATATATCATTTTGTTTTAAAAAAGACACTTATGGTGTAAAAGGTATGTTTTGACTCATCCCAGTATAAAAGGGGAACCGTTATGTCACAAATGTACACACAAGTAGTTATGTGCATGTATCAAGGCTGTATGCATGGTTGTTTTAGTGTGTATGTACACAGGGTGACCAGATTAATGGAGAACATTCTATATGACATAGATACATTTGTATAGTACATACAGGCTGACCAGATCAGTGGAGAATTTTCTACGTGGTATACAATGTAGCTAGAGTACATGTATGCATGTGACAGGAAATACATTATAGCTCACTCAATCTAGAATGATTTTGCCCATTCCAGAATATTCTAGGAAGTGCTGGCGGAGTGAGGCACTGTCCCTGTAACCCAATGTGATTGGTAGTTAATTTTGGCAATGATGTTATGCACATAGTTAGGCAGTGAGTCATCCAGGATTCCTGGAACTTGGACTTGCTAGTATGTTCAGGTATGTGGCCCCAGGTTGGAGAAAATTACAGAATGTACTAGAAAGGGGTGAATGGATGTGATATAAGCCGGAGAAATTCTGAGGTAGGCAGAGTACCCAACACCTCTGCTCTGGACGTCACTTCTGGCTCTGAAGCGACTTGTGATAGTCAGTCCTGTTTTACCTGCTGACCTGCTATACAAACTGTGTTTGTGGAGATAAGGCCTGGGAGACATTTTTGCCTGCAGAGAATTAATTTGCCTACATTGGAGAGAGACTCCATATTTTTGTGTCAACGGACATTATTACGGCAAAGCTGTGGCGGGCTGGGTTCCTTGGTGGACATTATAAAGTGAATCATCATTCAACGCATCAACTGGACGTGGTCGTCATAACACTTGGATTCTGCCCGTTTCCTGTGGATTCTGCACGTTTCGCTGTGGACGTATGTCCTGGATTTTTACCCCGGATTAATACCGAGGATTATCACAACCTGCGCCTTTGGATTTACGTCTGAGGTATCATTCATCGGTGCATCGCGGATCATTCATCTGTGCATCGAACATCGTATCTGGACACTGTCAAAGGATTACTTGCTTTCAAATTTGGCTGTACTACGTGTAAGTGATTCCACTACCGATTTATAATTGTTTCTATTGATCATTATTGTACTGATGTGAAAACCGATTACGAGTCTGTACCCACAATATCACTGTTAATAAACCGCCTGAACATTAGTTGATTGTTTCTTTTGTGCGATCATTCTCAGAGTGATTTTGGTCGTAACAGTTAAAACACATGTAACGTTTGTATTGAACTGTGCAGACAAGACCACAACCATCTCTTACTCTTGTTGAAGTCTTGAAATTTTGATGGTTACAGGTGAGATGGAATTTACGTCATATGTAATAATAATAATAATAATAATAATAATAATGATAATGATAATCATTGTTATTATTGTTGTTTGTAACTTTGTTATTATTGTTAATGTCATTATTATTATCATCATTATTATTATTATCATTACCATCATTATTTGTATTGAATAGTATCATTATTGTTATGATCATTTTTTAAATATCATTATCACATAAACAATAACCATTACATACATTATCCTAGAAGGCACAAAACTTCTTTTTGCTTTCTTGAACCGAGGTTAAGAGTGTATATGAACATGCTGTTCTGAAATGCTGTAAATCCTGTTGGTTTTAATGATTGTACCATCAATATTTCACGTTTCATGCCTGCGTGTTTCAACTTCTGAAAAATTTAGTTGCACATCATCGAAGCGGAATAGTCGCAAGAGACAGCATTTGGCAAGATATTAAATTGAGGAATAATCTGCACTTGAAGTATACGGTAAAGGAATGATCAAATTACTTCTCATCCAGAAAATTTCTTGTTCCTCCCCCCCCCCCCACCCCCAACACACACACACGCGCGCCCGCACACATAGTTATATGCATTGCTTCAGTCTTGTTTCTTTGTTTCTTTGTTTACATAAAATTATCTTAAAAGCTTAACTCCACGCAATGCTTACAATTCTCATGACAGTTTACGAGCATCATCAGCGTGGCAGTCGCTGGAAAGAATTGCGGTATTTAAGACTCCTCGTGGAACTACTGAGGAGCAGCGACTAAGACTTCAGGCTCGTGAAAAAAAAAGAAAGAAAGAAAGAAAGGAGATCACGAATTCAATTCCTGCCCAGTGCACAAATTTCTGTTTCATGAATGTTATGCCCAGCATGACATGACATGACATGTTCTTTCGAAGGTGTTGAAAATAAACAACTTGCACTGTAGGAAGGCATGGGAAGGGAACACCCTTTTATAGATGAGTAGTACTGATTCTGAAATGGCTTCCTAAGGTGAAAAGATCAGTATTGACATTCCCATTAATAATATCGTTACTTAAAAACTAATTATACTTATCACCATTATCATGGTCATAGTTGTACTTGTAATCATGACAGTACTTGTCATATCATAGTTCATTTCAAATAAAGTTGCCACTGCCCTTGTCGTTGATAAAAGGTAACCGCTATTACTTTTCAAATCGTTAATCCGTATAGATGCTTCAAAGATGATCGAAGTGCAAACAATCCTTTAAAAGTCATATACCATCCACCCTCGAGCACCGTGACGGAGAATACATCTGGCTGTCGGAACGTTTGCCAGAGGACGCCTTGGCATGGGGAGAATTGAGATTTGATATGGAATTGATATGCCTAAAGTGACACGATCCAATTATATGACGCACAAATGCAAATATTTATCATGAGGGATATACACACCTTGCAACTGAAGTTTCTTCTCTCCCTCTCTCACTCGGTCTCTCTCTCTCACACCCCCTCCCTCTTTCTCAACCCTTCCTGTATCTTCCCTGCTCTCGCTCTTTCTGCTTGTTTCTCCTTTTTCCTTCTTTTTCTCTCTTTCTATT
This sequence comes from Diadema setosum, assembly GCF_964275005.1. Taxonomy (NCBI): domain Eukaryota; kingdom Metazoa; phylum Echinodermata; class Echinoidea; order Diadematoida; family Diadematidae; genus Diadema; species Diadema setosum. The sequence continues at coordinate 23,895,106 of NC_092701.1, read as the reverse complement.
ATATCCTGTGGGATAGGTTTGGTTTGACCATTTGATTGAGGTTGATAATATAGCGGATTAGTCGAACAAGTCTCAGATTTCCTTTGGGTTGCTGAATATGATGATTTTTTTTTCTCTAAGAATATCAGTAGAAGGCTTAACAATTAAGCATTGCAAGCTACACGGTCACTCTGACACAAAATGAATGCCGAGGTGTTGATCAAAACTATAAGGAGACGCAGCAGATGTCATGTTATCTAGAATCGGATGACCGAGGAATCGCAAGTGCAATATTTTGATATTGTCAGTGTCTATTATCATCTACATGACTTTGTGTTCAAATTCATTTATTCTTCACGTTTTTGTTAGAACATAACATAACAAAACGTTTCAGTTCATCTTCAACCCACCACATAAGGCAAAGATAACAGAACATGAAAGAAAAAAAATGTCATGACACGAGGCATTGGAACATATTTCCCTCTTTTTAATGTAAATAAGATTATTCTACATCTATTTGTCCTATTCTGAACTGAATATATAGACAAAACGTAACAGGGGATATACATATATATATATATATATATATATATATATATCTTCTTATACTGTGAGTGTTTTCAATTTCACTGATGAGGAAGTCTATACGAAGAACCAAACAATATCTATTATAAGGCAAGATAAGCCGGAACGAAACTATACAAGACACAGGGTAAACAAAAGTAAAGAAATGAAAAGATAGAAAAAGGGGCAAAGAATCCACTGTGTTCACGAGACCAGCATTGATATGGCGACGAATGGAGACGGCATTGATGAATGTTTCCAATGTATAACTAACGCCTACTCTACATGTAGACAAACTTTATTTGTTTGTCTATTTTGACCTGCGGGTCTCCCTTCCGCCATTTATCGTAGACACTCTCTTTCTCAAAAGTTCGTCACTATATCTTTCAAGCGTATACCATACTCTGGAACCTACACAGGCATGTACACTGTATGTTTCGTCCTCTTCAGGGGCAGCGGAACTTTTCTCCGAGGGGTGGGGAGACTGCCGGCCGACAGTCAAAGTCAAGAGCATCTTAGACGGGAAGAATGCAAGAACAGACCCTTCGGAAAGTCATGGCAATGTGATTTGGTTTTCATAATTGTTTTTTTTTTCCTCTGATTTTTTTAAGACCCCCCCCCCCATCGTTTCGTGGCCCCTGATATGAACGCCAGAACGGCCATTGCTCATTTGTGCGCATTCCTAGAAAATGAAGATTGTCATTCGACTTTACATTGCAAACATTATAGGTTGTACTGATTATGAATGTCATGTATTTCAATTTTCATTCATAGTTGCAATGTAAAATCGAACTGACGACGTCACTTGTTCTCATCTAAGCTGGTAGGCAAACTCATGTAGAATGATGAACTTTGAGATTACTTTAGTTGCCACAAAGAGGAATACCCTAAATTCACCGTATACCATGAACCTGATAACAGATAGCTGCCATTATCTTTCCGTTCTATTTGATAAAATTGGAGTGCTAGCAAAACCGGTTGCACCACAAAAATTATAAACAAGAACATCTCAATTTGTAATGAGTTTTTTTTATTTTTTATATCCACTCCTTTGTATCCACAAATTGCATGTAAGGCTATACTGTCTTAGCTCTATACCTGGCATCTCGCGTGATCACAAACGTTTTATCACATTGATGATTCAACGGGTCTAATTTGTACTAGCTGTTTTGCATATAAAGGCTTCTTCATGAATATCTCCCGCCAGTCATTTTACTCTCGACCGATTTGGGGGTCATTTTCCTTGGGGAGCACGAATCAAAGTGGTATTGTATGAACATTACTGGCGATTCTCCTCTTTGGACACGTTGCGAAGACTCTTCGGCAGCAAACAAATTTTGTTATGAATGTAATGAGTATGATGATGATAATTATGATGTTCTTTATCCAGGCATAATATAGTCTCGTCGGTGTTGCCACTGCTGTACCATCGGGCCCTGCCATTATTATATACATATTACCCCACCGTTGCCAAGTACATGCTATTCATACACCTGAGTTGGGAGGGACATGGTGAGTAAAAACTAAAAAGCCTGCCCAACGACCTAGACACTTGACGGGTTTCGAACTCGGGACCTCCGATTGAAAGGAAAGAGTCTAATCTTATCCACCATGCCACATTGCCCCCACCACGATGATGATGACAATGACGACGATGATGATGATGATTATGATGATAATAATAATGATGATGATAATAATAATGATGATGATAATAATAATAATAATAATAATAATAATAATAATAATAATAATAATAATAATAATAATAATAATAAAATAATAATAATAATAAATAATAATAATAATAGTAATAACAGTAATATGATTAACTGTTGTTATTATTATTATTATCATTATTATTATTATCATCATCATCATCATCATTATTAAGATGTTGAAAATGATAGCTGTCGTTATGATAATAATCATGATAATGATGATAAACTTTCTTGCAAAGCTTGTTTCCGATATAATGCTGGTCAATGGGTTTTAATAATACATATAGTAATAATTCACCATCATAATGACGAAATCATAGAAAAAAAGATAATAACTTCTTGAGATTGTTTTTGAAAAAAAAAAGATACCGGTACTTAGAGTAATGAGGATATTTCTCTCAACAGTATGCCACACTGTTTGTCTACAACATTAAGAAAAATTGTTTTTATGTGTGTGTGTTGCTGTTGTTTTTTTATCGGTTGAGAGAATGCGACGTCACATGAAAAACTATTACACAATGCATACTCGAATACTCCAGTTGTGCATGGTCACTGTTCTTCGTAGAAAACAGAACGAGATTTGCTTCAGAAAGTGCTGTTCTCATCATCGCAGCAATACGTGGCGGTGAGTATATCAAATTGTGTCGCGAGATTATTCGTTCATGGTTTAAATCGCTCGATATTATACCTTCCCTTTCAGCAGCTTCCTGACACGTAATACCCCATGTCGAGTGGTGACAACCGGTGTGGTACCACCGCAAATTTGAAGAGACATTTCAAAATATCTGCTCTGATTGTGTCAAAATTGGCGGCTTGGGGATACAGGCCAATATCGCCTCGAAGCGCGAAAAATAATCAAATGATCATCGGAATTCGACAAACCGACCACCACGTGATATTATCCTCAGTGGTTTGTTGTAGTTGTTATTGTTGCATATGTTTTATGTTTGTATTTGAGAGAGAAAGAACGCCCGTATCGAAATTTACATAAGCATTGATCTGTCGTTCAATGACCGGTAATCCAAAGCCACTATTTCTGTTTTCTCCCCCTTCCGTAAATACGTGGGGGAAATGATGGAAATGAATCGTATGAATTCATGTATCGAATGATTTTGAACATAAAGTTTGATGTATGGTTCTCAATTACAAATTTGGAAGCCGTGCAGTTCAAATTGATTTATGTTGGCTTGTACAATGTTGTATCCGGTTTAAGTTTTCAACAGGAAAGACATTTTGTTCTTCAGTTTCAATTCAACTTGTCTCTCAGTCTTTCATTGGTATGATTATATTTATACACGTTTTGCGATTTTTTGTGCTCGTTTGCAGAAAGCACGTTTTCTTTCGAAGGTGCAGAAAGTTTAGTGAATGTGTCAATTACAAGATTAAATAGGCCTAAGCGTAAAATTACTGTTTACATATTCTGTAATAGAACTACGCAGAGAGGGTTTTACCCCCCCCCCCAGCCTTCCGCCTACAGCAGCTTGAAATACCTTCTCAACCGTCAACCCTCAGCCCATCAGTATTCCCATCTTTAATTGGCCTCCTACTACCCAAAAGGAAAAGGAAACCCAAAAAGCTTGGAAAAGTAAAATCTAAATGGATTACAGGTCCTAACCTGTGAAAGCAGGAGAAGAAAATTAAATCTATAAGTGCATGAGATAACGAATCATTTGATTCTACCAGTGGTTTTTATCGCGATAATACAAACACGACATAATCATGATAATGGGAGAGTCTTGCGCTGTCCTCGATGGAAGTCTAAGAATCTAGTAAGTTTTCATGTCTACCCTTTAAATGCACACAAGCGTCACCGAATCAATAGATTTTGGAGGGCCAGCAATTGAGAGAGGAATGGCAGAGAAAAGTGAGACGCCATTGATCGACAGAGTCGTGAAAAACCGACGTTTGTACGATCACGTGATTGAACACTCTCGACTGACTCATGACCACGTGACCTGCTGACTTGACCGGGAGTGTGAGGGCATTTTGGCGCGCTATTGTCTCCCGTCATCGCAAAAATACGGACGATTGTCTTCAAAGACATGGTCACAAACATTAATCGGACTTTTCTAGAGGCACTTCCTGGTTTATTTCAGCTTGCGTTGAGTCATTCGCCACTGTACAATCCATATTTGCCTGTAGGGACGAGAAGGAGGCACGAACAGGACGAAAAAAAAAAGAATGCAAAAAAAATACGAGTGAATGACAATAAACATTGTATGAAACTGCGTGCATTTTTTCTCGCCTCTATTTCTATGTCTAAGAAATAGTGAAGAGTTGATGACGCATATGCATGGTCTCTCTTTCTCCACCCCTCACTCTCTGTATCTCGTCATTCTGTTCTCCATTCCATACTTTGTCCAAGAACCCTAAGCTCACCCCCACCAACAACGATCGAATCGCCCCGAGACTTTAGGAGCCAAGGTCTGCTGGGAAGGCTTGACTTCCAACTTCCGGTTTGCCCCCTCAGGCGAACAAAATGACGCTTAAGTTATTCAGTTGAGGTCCAAGAACAAGTATAATTACGAGAGGCGACGGGTAAATTCCTAGAACTGCTTACTCGTATGTTTTGCTGTTTATTTGCGTAAATTTGTGTATTGATGAAATGATGATGTCATTACCTTTCCAAGTGTTTTCGTCGCCTACACGCAAATCTTTCATAAATTGTCTTCCTCGGACACTAACTAGAGAAAAAAAAAATTCCTCACGTCGAACTTTTATGTTGCTGTAATGATCTAGCACTGGTAGCTGTCGTATAGTTGGGGATATAGTGGAAAAAATATTACCCATACGAAGGTTATTACAATGATCTTGAATGCATTCCAGTTTAAGACTTGTGAGGTAATAACATTATTCCCACATCCTTTGGCCGTTGGCTAGCATATGCGATGTTACTTTTCGTTTTAACATTTTGCCACGTATAATTACAAACACCGATGCCAACATGTGGGAGAGGGGGTTAGTACTCGGGTGCCATTACTAATCCGCTTTTACAATGTATAAGTTATAGAATAATTCATGTCAGTACTACAATTTCCTGTGAGCTTTCTGTAATTTTTTACCTAATCATTTGTGACTGCAATTTTTATGTTATCTAAAGAGACACAATACTGGATCAAATGCATTGACTATCCGAGCAACTACCAAGGTATAATGTATATTTACACTGGGCATTATTTTTTGTGGCCATCGTCTGAGTTTAAGTAACATGTTGTCAATAATTTAAACCAGAGTTCTTACCCTTTTGTTTTGTTTTGTTTTGTTTTGTTTTATTTTGTTTTTGTTTTTGTTTTGTTTGTTTTTTTACTTATAAAGACTCGTGAAGTGATCTGGCTTGCAGCGGAATATTACACAACAAGCTTAAAGGGGATTGCTAGTAACTGATCAGTGGGAATCAGTGGGAATGCTGGGGGATGATTGTTCCAATTCTTGTGGGATTCATTTAAGAGTACATTATAATATTATATCTATTGTTGTGTGAAAATTATTTGCTTCAGAAGGGTCTCATATTCAAGTAATGTGCAGTTTAACGCCCCGTCACTGTACAGGCATGCTAACCTGCAAATATTAAACTGTACATTACAATGCATTACTTGAATATGAGACCATTCTGAAGCAAATAATTTTCACAGAACAATAGATATTATAATGTACTCTTAAATGAATCCCACAAGGATTGAAACAATCTTCCCCCAGCATTCCCACTGATTCCCACTGATCAGTTACTAGCCATCAACGTGTCACACCTTTCCGGGCAGCGTTTTTTTTTTTTAGACGGCAAAGTAATCATTTTCAGTTCGTATCATTAGATAATCTGAAAGAAGTATTCCTAAAAGTCATGAAATATAATACAAAATATATGTACTAATGATTTTAAAGCGAGATATATTATAAGCAGGAAGATAAAGGAAGGGAGAAAAGAAAGATTTTTTCTTAATCCATTGGTTATTCAATAAAAATATTATATTAAATATGACATTTGCTGAACACCATGAGTATAATGTAACAGTATCGACCCCATAGAATTTTATGTGATATGTTGAATGTTACATGCACACACACACACACACACACATACACACACACACACACACACACACGCACACACACAAACATGAATGACAAATCTACGTGATAATGAATACATCATAAACCAAAGCGACGATCAAATGGTAGTTTAATATCATTCAGAGATGATTACTATTATACTCCGTGGTCCCTATAGATTCGATATCGTATCTCTCAAAGCGAATCGGGTTGGTTACGTAGTCGCTGAGAATTTATTGACATTTGACCATTGATAACGACTTCTCAAAACACTTTATGGTTACTTTAATACATGTAGTCATACTTCCTTTATAGTGACTCGGACGAGTCACGAAACTGTTCTCTCCGTGATTTTCACAAGTAAGTCCAGTAGAACAGATTTAATTACGCGCCTTTATCATACTACCTGGATGAATAAAAATGTACATCGATATTATTATCATCATAATAACATTGTCCTATTACAGAAATCGTGTTTTCGTGAAGAAAAGTATAAAGATCAAGCACTAGGCAAAATATTCGGCTTGTTTTTGCTGCTTTTCAAACACCTCCCTAAAAACACAAACATAGTAAGATAAAACGAGATAAACTAAACGCAGCTCCTGCAAATCTAAGAGAATCCAGCTGGTTTCATATTTTTCTTGAACTTTTCAGACGCTAATACGTCGGTTTGTTTATGGGGCAAAATTAGTTTCACTAGTTGCGCTCGGAACAACAAATCAAGGCATATTATGTTCCTCGAAGGCACACTGATTCGCAGGTGCTCGCTCTCCACTACGTTTGTTTGATTGATAGGGACCGATGATTTTCCCTCGATGCTCATGTCAAACTGACTGATTGTTTTCACTTGTTGGCGCGGGAGTTTAAACTTTTTTTTTTCAATCTGTATTGCATCGTCGTGAGAGGTCAGTTTGCGTCCAACAGGTTAAAAAAAAAAGGCAGAAAGTGAACACAATTATCTCTCTCTCTCTCTCTCTTTCCGGAGATAAGAATACATGAAAAGATTGTTTTAATATTTGTAATTATCCCAATTATCAGAAAAGGAATGGCGTTCTAATATTTTAGCCGTATCAGGCAATTACCACACGAAGACAATTATCCCGGCTAAATATTGTTTAGTCAGAAGGTTAGAGTAAAGAATAGGCTTAGGCTTAGGGTTATAAGAAAGTTTGGGTTAGGGTTAGGATAAGGGTCAAGATTATAGGATCAGGGTTAGGGTCAGGGGAAGGGTCTGGGGTAGTTGTCCAGGGGGTAATTGCCCTAGAACCATTTTGGCACCACGGCATACAGGCTTGTGGTATACCAATACTTGTTATCAAATATAATAGGGTTATCGGTATACAGGGGACTTCTTGAACGTCGTAACCATAGTGGAATTTCTTGATTAAGCATTCAAGGACACAAGTGCTCAACGATTGATAATTCAGATACTTTTTATAGATAAGTGTGTATCTGATCTGTGTCATCAGACTTTATGGCTACGGTAATAGATTTCTGTAAGAAAATCAGAACCGGCTGCAATAACCCGGGACAGCTGGTGTCATATTGAGTTTATTCTAAAGGAAACGTTTGGTTTTCCATTTATCCTGAATGCCAATTCACATGAAATGTCAATTTCAAGGATAGCCACAAATGATTTCCCCTCTCCTCGTCCGAATAGTTCGTGACAACATTTCAAACTTTAACAATGACTCGACCTTGCATTTCAGCATTGTCTGATGGAGATGGTTTAATGTTTCCGAAACACAGCTAGGGCGGCCCTTGAATCTTTAAAAGACATGTTGCTTCCTGTTTCATTCGGAGGGTAACGGGTTGAAACATAGGGCGTCAGAATATTAATAATGCACTTGCGCAGCTGAGTCAGGGCAATGGTGAATAAAAGGGAAATGGCAGCATCTCAGTTGGGCCATATGGAAACACTCTTAACCTGCTATGGATTAATTCATTGAGGAAATAATAATGATAGAATAATATTGATGATAACAACATTATGCATTTGATATCTTATATTATTATACGTAGAAATATATATTTATCATATATGATACATACATATATTCAATATGTATAATATATATATGTGTTTGTGTGTGTGTGCGCGCGCGTGTGTGTGTATGTGTGTGTGTGTGTGTGTGTGTGTGTTGTTTAGTTTTCCTAATTATCAGATTTAGATTTGTGATGCCCTCAAAAGGACGCTTTCTCTGGTTGCGATGAATGCAATAATGACGAATATTACCTTTTTATTTAAAGATATTGATGCAGCTCGCACTGGAGTTGAAAAGGCTCGAATATTGTTTATTTTGTCGAGTATGTTTTCCCCGTGAATAATGATGAGACTACCTATATTGTAAATACACATGGCTTATGCGGTTCCCCTCTTCTTTATGAAATAAATATTTTTGTTGCTATCCAACATGAAAACTTCGGGAAATTTTTCACATGACAGAGACATTAGCCCGTTAATCGTTGCATCAAATTATATTGCAAATTCCAAACAGTGTGCAAGCGACCTTCAATAAAAAAATACCCACTTCAGGCAAACAGAATGATACAACTTTCATCAAAATCTGTAAACAGATAAGAGAGTTATGGATCTCTATAATGTTGTTCCTGTTTTTACCGAATTATTTCCACTAAACACAACAAGAAGAAACAAACAATGTTTCATTGGTTTGTACAGCAAATATTATCAAATTATATTTTGGTCGATAATTCAGCTATTGCAGCCTCTTTATCACTGGAAGTCATCGATACCAAGTTATTACATGGCAGCAATAATTTGATTCGACGGATACGACTTATTGATTTCATGTCAAAACAACAAACTTAATGACGATTTGCGCAGAGTTCAGCAATATCATTACCTCTGCCGATTTGAATTTGTTTTGGGGACTATATAGCTATCAGTAATATGCAAAAACAGGGGAAACTGTCAAACATCTTCAATTTTTTTTTTTTTTAATTTTAGGTCCCTTTCTGATGACAGCTGTTTGATTCTGTTACGGCTATCTCACCCCACTCACTATAAAAACGAAACTTGAACGAAGTGTGGAATTGCGCTTTTATTGAAAGAAGAGCTGAAGTCCTTGAGAAATTTCGTTCCTGCAACCCCACTCATACAACCACTCTATATAGCCAGGGCCTATCGTGCTCCCCTCCCCCCCCCCCCCCCCGCCGCCACAAAAAAAAAAAAAAAAGGAAAAGACTCTTTCTGCTTTGTGCGAGAGGCTTCCACATCATTCTGTTCATAGTGCGATGAATAAAACAAGCAACCTAAAAGCGAAATCAGAATGCGGTCAAGACGGGATATATGTGCCACGCTATACCTATACTATGTAGGGAATATACATGCGGTGATTCACCTCATGAAGTTGTTTTCTTTGCACACAAACACACACACACACACACAAAAAAAAAATGGCCTAATGGCGGTCCATTTTGTCGAATCTTTTCTTAAATGTGCACTCCAAACGATTATGATCTATCTCCATAGAAGGAAACATTGGCAATGTCCTTGGAGTCGAGGTCATTCACCAGTGAAAGATAGAAGGGATCTCACATTTCAGTTCAATTCAGTAAGCTTGTCATATTATTTGTATTCCATGAAAATAAACAATACATTGTGGTAACACAATAAAACTTTTTTTTCCTACATGCGCAAAGAGACAAAATTATCAAATCTCACAAAAGAAATATAAAATGAATGCCCAAAACGTTCATATTCAGATAATGTAAGCAATGTAGGCCTAAAAGAAGAGAGAGAGAGAAACAACCACTAATTGCTATTCCAGAGATACTCAAAGTTGTCTGGTAATCGAGTGAAGGGGGCTGCTTTCCTTTAAAAAAAAAAAGAATCCCCTTATTATACAATAACTTTATGTAGTCTAATTGGGAATGTTTATGTATTCAACAAATTTCTTGGACATTTTCATGTTCAACAAGCATCTTTCTGGGAAACGACTTGCATACCTTCCTCCTGTGGGAGTTTGGTTCGATCGATCTCACACCGTGCAGAATGCGCAGGGAGATGTCCCACCATCCCCTGCTGTACGTTGATCATGTTGCACTCAAACCGAAAACAGACAGAAAACAGCTTTTCACGGCCTTGTCTATAATTGGATTGGTTCTAAACGTGTTTGATTTTACCTCGCCTCGTCATTGATGTGCAAGATTATATCATCCATATCTTATTCTCTGCTGGGGGTATCACAATAATCGTAGTATGTTCTTGCTATTTTCAATATCATGCACAATGACATTACCGGGGATTCAGTGCTCGTTTCGACGCATTTCATTTCTGTTTATTTTTCTTTTCAGTCGGCCTATTTTCAAATAATCCTCTGTAATGTAATACTCCTTGAGTTAGCTCATACACAGAATTCCTTCCCTTTGTCATGATGATTCCACATCTTAACTCCCAGTGAAAGTTTGCTGAAACGAGATATATAGGACCGATGCAGCGAGGAGAATGGGTTTCAGAGGGAAGCCTTAAATTGAGGAAAATGCGCTCTTCTAAAAGGACAATATCATAACTGAACCTATAGAAACGGCTGTACTTTCTATGCATTGTATGAGGGGGCAGTGCCCGCAATGCGCATGGGAAGATATATATATATATATTGTATAATATGGTGAGTTAGAAACTTCAACAAAATTTGCTTGAAGGACGAATTACTCCTTAGTTCATCTCGGTATATGTATATATATATATATATATATATATATATATATATATATATATATATATATATATATATATATATGTATATCCTGCTACTACTACTTGTGTACCAAACAATGCAGCAACCATCACGTACGTGGCCAAGGTAATTTCACGGTATGTATGTATATATATATATATATATATATATATATATATATATATATATATGTACAGGCTCTTCATAAAAACATCCTATACATACATTCATACCAATTCACTTCATTGTCAAATAAAGAGATGGACAATTGGGAATCCTTTTATCTTTTATCTCGTGGTGATACCTTTATTTCAAACACATTCAATTTCTACACATGACTACCATCAATGTGCCCGTGTATGGAACACTGGAGATTGAACGTGTCGAAACAGAGAAAGAGACATCTCGTGTTTACTGGTGTAAATGACTGGTGTAAGTGTGAACACATCGCTATTCTATTTTTTCTTAAACACGGGACATTTGTATAACAATCACGATGATACCCGTATCTACAAGTTTTGATTTGATTCGTAATTACCTTGGGCTTAATATAACAAGAACAACAACAAAATCACGGCTACTGAGATATGACACGTTTGCAGTTAAATGTAAACGTTGTCAATATGCAATTAGTCATGTATCTGGTTTTGTGTTTGAAACTGAGCACAACTTGCCTCAGTACTTGATTTTCCGCACTTCGGTTTTGACTTGTATCTTACTAACGAAACATTATTGGACAGGTATAAAGCAAACAAACACATAGGGGGATCTAGAGGGGGAGGGGGGCGCCCTGGGAGCCCCCCCCCTCCCCTCTTAAAAAAAAAAAAAAATCACACACACACAAAAGAAATTAAAAAAAAAATTATGAAAGGGGGCGCGGGCGCCCCCTCCCCCTTAGTCAGCCGATTGTAGTGGTAGCAGAAAATTGCCCGTGAAACAAATTTAAAATAAGATAGATATCATGCACGTAGATAAAAAAAACACTATTGAGAGCTGCATGTTATCTAAAAGACAGGGAGAAAAAAAAAGAAAACAAATGCGAAAAATACTAAAAGTGTTGTAAAGATCATGCTGTTTCTTGTCCATCGTGTAACCACTTGTAATATGTTAAGGGGGGAGTTCATGCTAGCGCTGCTGTACAGAAAAAGGAAATAAATAAACACACGAAATGAGAAATGCTAAAGGATTGTTCATTAAGGATCTAGTTATCTCACATTAATTTTTCTTTTCATATTTTAAACAAGTAATCATGACACTTCAATGGCAATAAGCTATATTTCAGACAAATATCTTTACACAAAAAAGAACTGAAAAGATGAATTCTTTTAAAAAAAAGTCTGTATCATTGACCTGTTTATTTTGTTTTCTTGCACTTGACAAATCAATTGTCAATAAGAAAGTTTCACCATCCATATCATGCATACCAAAGGTGGAATTATATCGCATGTCCCAGAAAAAATTACAATTACAATTACAACGGACCCTCCCCACCAATAACTTTAGAAATAGTGAATTAATCCAAATATACTTTCAGAGTGTGAAACCATAATTTATTACCCACATTTTACAGAAAAACCCCATTCGATTTACTTCAGTGGTCAAGGAGAAATGAGGATTTTTGTAGAGCATGTCAGGAATCCCGTCCCTCCAAGTTCTGTCCATTGTGTTCACACATTAATATGCAGTTCTAAGAGCATCCAAGTGCTAAACCCATGACCCATGACCTGCTTTACAACGACCCACATTTCTCTGTGACCACTAAACGAAATTGAATGGGGTTTTCTGCAAAATATAGCCGGGTAAGAGGTTATATCTTAAGACCCTGAAACAGTATGCAGATAGTTTAAACATTATTGGCAGTTATCAATGCGAAAATCCGGTTGTATTTTTTTTTTTTTGGGGGGGGGGGGGACATACTGTGCATTGTAAATATCGACAACCAACACAACAAACTTGCTGTTAATGAGTACTGACATCATTTGACTTTCAATAGCGAGATCACTGTTTCAATTACCTTGTTTTCCTTCATTACGACTCTCTAAAAAAAAAAAAGTGTCGCCGGCATTAAAACGATAACACATTCTCTATTCTTTCACATTAGTTTTGATATTTGAATAAGTTAAAGTTTCAAGTTTTATTTTCCACATCTTACAAAAAGGAAAGAAAATGAAATATTTGTGATTTCATGTAAGCCTTACAAACTGCACATACAGAAAAACAATAATCATGTTGTTACAGCTTTTTCCCTACCCTACTTGCTTCCAGGTATTGCTGATTCCATGAAGCTAGTACAAAACAAGTTTCAATGGCAATTTGCTAATTTCTGTTTACGTTTATTTTTGTCATTTTCTTTTTTCTGAGGCAACCATAACTCTCTAGGACCTACTTAATATGCCCGCATTTATCTATTTCTCTCTCATACTGTAAGCAAGTTCATCGTTGACTTTTTTATTATTCAGTCGTATTTATTCAAATGATTTAACGATTAGCGTGATCATTAGACTGTAGGAGTTATTGTGTATATTTTTGTTCAAAGTACTACAGTACGTGTACCGTTTATTCATGTATGATTTTCATGGGAAAATGCAGAAACTGGAAAAGAACCTTGAAAACTTAAATCTCTTGCCTACATATTTTCAAGTTCCAGAAATTCGGCGCCCTTGTACTATGTTGTAGAGTAAACTTACAGTTGAGCTTATGACGTGAGTTCATTATTGGCGTTGAATGTCCAATCTCTAACTTGCTTGACTACACCTTCACTTCGCAGACGTTTTTGCTTTTTTTTTTCTCAAAACTGTTTTTATCTCTTAGCTTGAATTCTAGTTGTTGAAAATGAAGTGGGACAAAGTTCATATCATTCTGAAAGCTAAGATTACGGAAGATTTGATAATACCAGAATAATATATCTGTGTTTGACGAATTTATGAGGAGTCCATGGTGACGGGTCACGTATGTATCGCATCGCATGGACAGTAACTGAAAACCAACCCTAGCAGTGAGGGACGGAGTGGCGTAAAATGAAAGTCTCGGCTCACCGAAAACACGTACAATAAGATTAGGATTTGATGTACATGATAACTGTAGCAACTCATCCTAAAAAAAAAAAATCTTACAAATTTTTGCTAGGTGCTCGAATTCAATGAATAAAAAAAAAAATCAAATCTATTTGGAGAAACTTCTGTTTTTTGCGTTGATGTTCTTGTTGTTTGTTTTGCCGTTTGTTTGTTTGTTAATTTTTTTTTATTTTTTTTTTTGGGGGGGGAAGGATGTGGGTTGTTTCAATATCGAGTAAAACTTTCGGAAGCAAGTTTTAACCCATTGATCGCGGGGTGTGGAAAGTATTGAATGAATAGGGATTTTCCATATCTCGTACACTCTTAAAACATCCGAGTCAGAACTGACTCCGAACTGGGTCCGTTGGGGTCATACACCGTTACGTGTCAGAAATGACAAGGAATGTGGTCAGATATGACCCATTCAGAGTCATGAATCGGGTCAGGATGACCCCATTCGGGGTCTTCATGATCAAATTCCAAGTCATTTCTGACCCGGAACGGTGTATGACCCCAACGGACCCAGTTCCGGGTCAGTTCTTTTTAGAGTGTAGGGAAGGGCATAAATGAGACACACTGCTTGTGAGATTTGTGAACATTTACCTTTTAAGTCAAAATGTCTTGTGAATAAGGTGTAATATCCGCGTTACTAACTTTTTGAGTACATGGTTTTTAGCATTCTTTGTCGCCTTTCTCTCTTATACAATGTTATATGCGAAGACATTAAGTCAGAGTGCAGACCAGTCTTTTCCAAACATGATAAAAGGCGTATGTTTAATATTTGCTATTCTATGTGAACGTATGCTGTACCAGTAATAGTGTCCTAACAGTCTGGAAAGAAAATAAGTATGCAGCCACTGACATTCCATGTATTGAGAAGTGTATTTACAAGATGAAGAAGAAGAAAAATACACACACTATAATGCTGCGAACAAGCACAAATTAAACTGTAATGAATTAAACTAACAAGTGAGGTGAAACACTTCATGAAAAATATTGTCTGCATAAATAGATACATAATGTGCTTCCTCATAAAAATATAAACCACATATCAATGTTTACGGTGTACTTTGTCAGATGGAATTGTCATTATAACAATTCAGATATAACAACGATCAAATCTTAGCACAGGTTTTTGAACAGAATACAATCTCAGACACAATCATAGATGTCGCAGAAATTTAATCATGTTACTAGCATCTACATACTCTACCATCTTCGTACGTTGCAGATAAGAAAAAGATGCTTAACACTAGCAAAGGACAACAAATACTCTTAAACTATGAGTTAAGTGACATTCAATGCAAAACACTAGACATCAGAACTTAGCTCATATTTTAGATTCTCTCCCTTTTCTGTTTAAACCACGAATATATGACTCATGTAATTATGATATCAACAAGGTTTAAACCGAGTTTGAACTAATAGGCTCATGAAAGAGTTTTGAATGAATGCAAAAACAAACTTGATCTTTTCTAATAAGTGCGGGCTCCTTATATCTAATCACAGTATGCACGTGATATTTTATTTTATGTTGCTATTGCTTTCGTTGTGTTCTTTAAATTCCATTTTGGCTGAGACAGTAAAAAAAAGAAGAAAAAAAAAGACCTGCTCTTCACATTGACAAGTGAATAAATGTGAAAATTCAGACACTATAAGCAGATTGATTTCAACACAAGCGAAAACACAACAAAAATAATGTGATCTGGTAGGGGCATGAACGTAATTCTAAGAACTTCACTCAGAAACTATTTTTCTTTTGAAAAGTCATTGGTATGAAAACATGTATCCGAGAGAGACATTTTATGTTAACAATAATTGTGTTTAGCGTAATGGCCTCCAGTATGTTACGTGCCACATATAACTTGTGTCACATTCTCTCACGTGTGCTTTCTCCGTTAACGTTGCACAGTAATGACAAAAAGTAAACACAAAAGATTCATTCTAATTTTATGAACAAGACGCAGATTGTGATGAAGAGGCTTAGCACATAGATGATCAGACAAACAAAATATCGATTGAGGCAGTGACAAAACAAACGTAAGCACTCTTTTACTTTGTCTGTTTCAACAGAAGAAATAGAAAATGCAATTTCATCATGTCGAAATATAAACTCAAATGGCTATACAGTGTGACTTAAAAGATGAGTGAGCAAAGTGAGCATTATTTTGAAATACCAGACATTTTGTAACAATCCTGTCGTGAAAACTAACAAACCTTTACACTTGCAGCAATGTACAGTGAATGATACCCCTAATCTTTAAAGGGGCCCTGAAATCCAAATGCATGTTGATTGGTTTATTTTTTTTACCGCAAAAGTGATGTTGAGGGTATCATAAATCAACACAAATCAACATGCATTTGGATTTCAGGGCCGCTTTAAAATCATTCTCTTCCGTTTCAACCAATGCTACATCATCTAGTAGCTGGAGCTTGCCAAATGCTTGCCGTCTCTATTTTACACACACACACGCACACGCACGCACACACACACACACACACACACACACAAACATTTTGGACCCACCTTCAAAGATTTTTTTTGTGTGATTACAGTAGTTCCAATGCAAGATATTAGGGTAACAGTGGTAATCATTACAAGTGGCGTTTTCCAGCACTCGTTTCTAATTGGTCAATCTGGATTTATAAACAAGCGACGACTCTGGATATCATCGCGCCAAGTCAGTACGTGCATCATTGCAGCTTTTGAAAAGACGTTGCCAAGTTTACTGTCGATCCTCGATGTAGTTCGAGTGTCGCGCACTCCAAATCGTGTCAATTATCGACCAGGACAAGAGGTACTCAGAGGAAATCGCGAACACGTGAGGTTAGAAAATTGACTGCCGGCGGTGTTGCATGCCTCTCGCGAAGATGGTTGAACTTACAATAACAATAATCCCCCGACGCTCCCCATACATTATGTTCAGCAGCATAAGTTTGCGTATCACATTTATCCGTATCTTTTGTTTTTTACAGACCACGTAGATCAAGGATCGTTATCTCTGTATGATGCTAAATAAAGTAATGAGGGCTCCCTAAGAATCTTCCCGAGGAAAACGTGCTAACATCTTGGATCGTGCATTGGTCCGGACAGCGAGCTAGACTGGGCCGAGGGTTGTCGATTTAAGTTGATGGTCAGGCGGGTTGGGATGCTTGTTGACGTGGTGCGCAGTTGACTGGATCGAACTGAACTGCGCAGACAATGGGAGCTGGTCCGCCTCGACAGCGGGTGCCAGTAGCGCACCGTGGATTTATCCTTGGGTTTGAGGCGTCGGCAGGAGTCTGGGATCTGCAGAACATACTTCCTCACATTGGCGTTGAAGACCACGTAGATGAGAGTGTTGAACATACTGTTACTCATGGCGAGCGCCTCTACGAGGTAGAACACGGTGAGGATGATGGCGTGGTGAGATTCCTGGTACGTGGGGAAGATGATGTCGCGGCAGATGGCGAGCACGTGGTATGGCGCCCAGCACAGCGCAAACAGGGCCACCACGATGATCAGCAGGCGGATCGTCCGCCGCTTCGACGTCTCGGCGGCGATCTCCTGCTGCGCGGTCACGTGACCCCCCGGCACGCGTCGAAACCAGAGTTTACGCGCGATGAGGAAGTACGCCACCGACATGATGGTGAGCGGGATGAGGAACTCGCCGATGACGAGGACAAGAGCGTAGCACTTCCTGGCGCTACTGTCCCGCCAATTCTCCCCGCATTGCATGAGGGCGACGTGATTGCTGTAGTAGAGGTGCGTGGACGAGTAGAGCGCCGTGGGAATCACGATGGCCAGCGAGAAGAGCCAGATGAAGCAGAGCACAAAGCATGCCCTGTAAGTCGTCATTCGCGGCTTCAGCGGATGCATGATGATGATGTATCTGCAGAGCATCAAATAAACATTACAACAAATTTGAACATTAATTCGAAAGAATGCATAATTTGGGGAGGGGCTCTGTGTATTCCTTTAAGCAATTTCTGGTATGATAATACTCCTAGTAACTAATCACTTGCAGCTGATTGATAATATGCAATTCATCGACGTCAATGAATGAAAATGATTTTTTTTTTAGTAGTAGCCATTATTAAAAAAACACACAAAAGGACCTGGCATGCATATTTGGGTGGCATGTAAGCCCATGATTTCCTATCAAGGCTACTACTCGAACGTTTGATTAGATAATCACCATTGATGCATGTGGACGAAGGGCAATTTGTCAATCAGATGAAATCAAAACAACAAGATGCAAGAATGATTAATTTTAACTATTCACTTACAGCAAAGATTTTATGACACGACTGTTTATGTCTTATGTACATGCTTTCACTTTTTTTAAAACATCGTTGAATTTGCACAGTATCACCCGTATAGTTTGAAACGCCTTTTGGCTACAATGATTATATATCGTTTGCTAAATGGGTAAACATGGAGGGAACAGAATCAATTCCCACCGATGGAAAAGAAAATATCTGGCGTCATACTATTCCTTCTCTTTCCAGAACTGAATGCATGGAGAACGATCAGCTCCTTTATATCTTAACTGTTTTGCACTCGATCATCCCAAACAGGGTTAATTTGACATTCTTTACGGACCGTTTCTGGATAGCAATACGAGAGTATGGCTTGCTATTATGACGTACATCAATGTGCAGCTGCCGTCATGACGGTGTGAGATGTTGATAGGACATATTTCTCGAGACATGCGAAGGATTTTTTTTTCTAGGAAATCCATCGAGTCGTACTGACAAAATAAGGCTATTAGACATCTGTCGTGATGGACAACCTAATAAAAGTGAAATCAAAGAAAGGGGAACAAAGATAGAAAGGAAGTTGTGCAGGAGGAGAGAACGTAAAGCTGTGAAGAGAGAAAGATGGAAGGAATGTGAAACACGCGGCAGAAATGTTAGTAAGGAGAAAGCGGGAAAATGATTTACGAAGTGAAGTGGACTGATAACAGCTTTCTTCTTCTTCCTTAATGTTTCATGAGAAAAAATCAACAACAGCCATATATGAATTGTTTGGATGCATCCTCGTCAACTTCATACATTCTCGCTAAGATCGATACGTTGACTGACACACACAAACACACACACACGCACACACACACACACATACACACACACACACACACACAAACACACGCACACACACACACACGCACACACACACACACACACACACACACACACACACTTACACACATTGTACTCGCCAAATCTTTTGATTGGGACTCTCTCAAGCACTGCTGTGAATAAGAATGTATATCGAAGCCGATAAGGTGTCGACAATGATTTTTAGTTCATCTCTTTGATCAAATTTATGGTGTACATCCCCCAACACACACACAAACAGACAAGCGTAGAAAAATATGAAGTACAAACGTTTAACGATTCTCACGGAGCAGGCAAAGAGGAAAAAAAAAAAACATTACGTTGTCATTTGTCATCCAATCACCATTTTAAGTTCGCTGGAATATTACGCTTTCATTTTTTTTTTTCCTGGAGGTACAGATACCTAGGAAAGCAAGATAACAGAGTCTGCTGCAAGCAAGCAAAACTGCGAAACGTGGCTCTTTTGATGGTAGATTCGGTTCCTCTTTGACTTATAATATATTTTCAATAAAGTGAATTTGTTGCAAGCAGTATAACGTATAGACACACCATACTAGACTGAGGGGAAAAAAGATGACGATCAGACTTATGGACCGAAGTTACCAAATGGTGTCTGACATTTAGTGCGATAAGATGGGGAATTCATCGTTCAGCGTGCCGTCGCGCAGCAAAGCTAACGAGAAGGAGGTGATAGTGGAGGAAGACTTTACTACGTGTCAGGTATAATTCAGAGCAGAATCAAATACAGCCCGGAAGACGACGTGAGGCAGAAATTGGAAAGACAGAGCGGAACAGAGAAGTGTCAAAAAAAAAAAAAAAAACCGATGTGAGAGATACATATACCACAACGGAGAGAACAGATCAGAAATGGCATCGGATGAGATGGAAAGAACTAATACGAGAGAGAAAGAGAGAAGGAGAGACGGCGAAATACAGAGAGAGCGAGAGAGACAACTAGTAAAAAAAAAAATAAAGGGAGAAAGAGGGAGGGATTTGTTACGTTTGCCGAATGTCTTATATAGTCAACTAGGCCGCAGAATATCGAAGATTGATATGGTTATTTGCGAACGGAATGCCGCGTAGTAAGATTCTCATCAAGAGGGTGCGTTGCCATCAAATCACTAACACTCTTGTGATGCATTTCTAAAAAGTTAAAAGGTGGTCAACAGGAACATTATATTGGACAAACAAACAAACGTACAATAACACACTCTTATTTTTGCGAAGTCAAAAATGTGACGCCAATGCCTAGTAAAATTGACACTTTTCGAGTTGAATTTGTCTCCGCAGAAACGAGAGTGCATTAGACTATAATGTTTGTTATATGGAATTAGACATTCTTTCATCATGGAGGGGAGGAAAGATGATGGTAACTCAACATATCACACGTATCATCACTGACACAAAACAAATCACCACCATACCAGACTTTCTTAAAGTAAACAACAGAATTTTATTCCTCCCCTTGAGCGCCATAGTCCCAAGTCTCGAATCTTCCTCTGCCCCACGTGGACTGAACAGGTTATACCTATACTTTACATAAATGCATGTGTATAACACTTTGTACTTTACAACGCTAATAATAATATTATTTTATGGAATATCCATACGCACAGGTGCACGAAACATAAACTGAGCAGTTGAGTTTTTGAATATTTTCGGAAATTTCTTTGATTAGGAAAGTTTGTAGGCCCTCTCTATCTTTCTCCATGATAGTGCAAAAAAAACAAAAAACTCTGATACAAAATCCAATAAAACCTACCGAAGATGAGGCTCGTAATGTCTCTAATAATGTCTCCCTAAAGTCAAATCAGTAGTGATATGAGTATTCGTAAAAATGTGTATTCTGTATAGATGAGACTTCTGTGGCATCATTATGCCTGGCAGTATCTAACTTAGATAGGAAACTACTGTCGCTCAGTGGAGTATATCTTAGGCACTCGATCTTGAGGACCGTGGTTCTAGTCCACTGGATATGGTCAGAGGGTAATACACGGTTTGTATTGTATGCACTTCGAGGAGAACTAAGAGACATTGCTCACGTGACTGTCTGCGTAGAAATTTTCAAATTCAAATTCAAACTTTATTTTCACTTTTTTCAACAGAATGTACAAGAAACAATATGATAAATTTGACATGCGAGTCGTTGAAAATAATACGATACATAGCCAGAACCACTCAATTCCTCCCTTCACGACCACGTATGGCATAACTATAGTTAACCACCATACAGCTACAAAGTGAGTGTGCTACTAAAAAGCATGAAGACAAAAACCGAGCAAAATCAGGTCGTTTGCTACATAAAGAATGGCCTTGGGGCAACTCAGCTGTCGCCTCAATATACTATTGATTTGTAGCTGGGTCACTCAACTTTGTTTCTACTAGAAGAAGTAGAAGAAAAATTACATACCACGTAGATTCGCCGATTTCAGTGACATGCTAAATAAAAATTGTGTCTTGCTGTTGAGATGTTCTTATGTGTATGGGGGGTGGGGTACTCGCGCGAGCGTGTCTTGCGGCGTCAAAGTTTTCAGACGGAATAAACTAAAAGTAACCACAATAGCGTTCCGCCAATTATGTGATTTCACAATGCTTGAACATTTCGGCGGATGTATAAAACTTGTGTTCGGGTGAGGAGGGGGGTAAGAGTGGGCAGTGATTCGAAGTGACTTTTATTGTTCGGTATATTGATAGTGTTAGGAACGCACTTTTTTGACGCTGAGTAAAGTACAATTCAAACCCACAATTTTGAGCAGGGATTTTAGGGAGATTAGCGAAGCACGCCAAACAATCATGGCGTCACGTATGGGTAAATCTACACTTAAACAAAAACAAACAAATAAACAAACAATCAAACAAACAAACAAACACACAACAACAACGGCAAAAACTATTAAGCATACGGTTGATAATAATCGTAGCAGTAGTCAACAAGATGGGGCCAAACGGGAGCCATTTTGTCTTGAATGGACCATCCTTTAAAGAGAACTCCCCGTCCAATATCCTGTTGTCCACTCTGTTTTAAGCGAGACATGTCAGCAATATCAACGATAGCACCATAAGTGTCAGAGAAAGAGCGGAGGAAATTATCTTTATGTCAGTGTGTGTGTGTGTGTGTGTGTGTGTGTGTATGTGAGTGTGTGTGTGTATGTGTGTGTGTGTGTGTGTGTGTGTGTGTGTGTGTGTGTGTTTGTGTGGTGCTAGAAAGGGAAAAAGAGAAAATGAAAGAGAGGGGAAGAAAGAGAAGTATACGAGACAAGTGACGGAGGGAAGTACAAAGGAAGTTTAAACTAGATGGACCGTGTCGTTTTGGTATATCTTTGAGTAGTTCTTGTTTGTTCGCCCGTTTGTTTGCTTGATTTTATGTATGGTATACCTTTCTAGAGTTTCGCAATCGAGAGGGGAAGAAATCAAAAAGGACAGTGGGAAAAGAGGAGGTGGAGGAAAAGTGAAACAAGACATAAAAAGTGTAAAAGACAAGTAGAAAGGGGGACACAAAATAACCTTGTTTGAATCTTGGCAAGGAGAAAAAGGACATTAATCTTTACGTTTCACCGAAAGGAGGGCATCGAGAAGCGAAAATGCCTGGATATATATGAAAAAAAAGAACAGATGAATGAAAAAAGAGAGAGGTATAACAAAGAGACAAGAAGAAGAAACACGAGAGTTACCGAACGACCATGTGACAGATTGCACACCGGTATTGATGGGGGGAGGTTCCTCCAGGAGGCGCATGCAAAGTTACAAAACAACACAATTACAGTGATTTACAGCGGGGGAGCTTGTCCTTATTACCACTTTAATTTCCTGCGTGTTGTTCCCGCCCGATTCGAACACCTCCATGATAGCATTGATTGGAGAAACTCGGATCGCTGGTCGTCAATGGGTCCTCGAGGTTTGCTGACGATGGGACCATTCGTCTCGTCGTCCCTATCACTCGCCCTTTTCATATCGACACAAAAGGGCGGAAACCATTCGGGAAACCGCGCAGCTTGAGAAACCACGAACGCGCGTCTGAATCTCTGACAACATCACCTTCGGAGAGGTCCCGCCTTGGCCGAACAATAAACTTGCATGCAGAACACACCACTCGGCCCTATATAATCATTAAGGAAGGGAGAATGTCCTGAAACGGTAATTATTTTACTGTAATAATCACGCACATCTTCACCTTTGATAGTATACTACAATGAATTTATCAAGGGGGCTTAACAAGCAATGAATGTTGTTTATCTACACTTTGGTACAACCAATATCCCTTCTGCCTCT
The DNA here is from genome assembly GCF_964275005.1 of Diadema setosum. NCBI lineage: Eukaryota > Metazoa > Echinodermata > Echinoidea > Diadematoida > Diadematidae > Diadema > Diadema setosum. Next base: position 23,871,670 of record NC_092701.1, on the reverse strand, counting down.
TGCAAGATCAGTTTTCGTGCAAACCAAACTGATATGATCCCTTCTCGATATTAAGACTGAAATGTAAGCCTGTCATTGCCTGTAGAGTCACGATCACGTCTAAAATGGAACCCCGTGAGAAATAATCTGTTTGTTTGTTTTTTTTAAGTTAGCATCGACTTGATCGACGGCAAAACTATTAGGTTTTACGCGATCCCATTGAATTTCCGGCACTTTGCGTGGGTGCTTTAGTTCACGTAGACTATCGCTATAGCGCGATACTGAGAATGGTCTATCGCTCTGACAATGAGCAGGGAGGTGAGACTCACCTCCCTGCAATGAGTAATATAATGTTTTCCTCGCGGGCAAATCTTATGTTCTGTCTGGTTCGTTGTGTTTGATCACTAAAAGTAAGACTGGAATGTGAAAGGAAAGTAGTCGTTCCATTACAACGTAACTCCTCTAGGGATTCAGGAACAAATTTGAAAAGAAATGTCGTGATTGAAATGCCAAACATCCTGTTTCTTCAAGAATGATAAGGCATATTGATATCAAGAGGAAAATGCTTTGCTTGAAGTTACTTTAACGTCAGAAGTCATATATATATATATATATATAGTGTGCTATGTGTTCATTAGATTTGTTGAATTAAAAGATTTGATCGGACACAAGCTGATAGAATCATTCTCTTTTCTCTCGGGGGGGGGGGGGGGAGGGAGGGAGGTTGGGGAAAAGATGAAAAATATGTATGTTGAGCACTGCATCCCGTGAGGCAATATGCCAGGAAAGACCGAATTGTCTTCTGGTTGTTATATATAGAAAATAATTCGCATGAAGCATTCAGAGCATGGACAGACATAAGGTTATCATTTCCTCGTAGACGGTATGTACGTGTTGGGATCTGACATTCGCTCGTCAAGCATGCCGTTATACTGCTGATGAGTTGTCTCCACGTTGTGTTTCTGGATATGGAAATCGGATACGCTGTCCATTTAGAGAGAGTGTAAAGGCAAAATGGGGAAAGACAGAAACGTGGACAAAGAGAACTGCAAAAACTTACAAAACAAAAATAGAAAAATGAAAAAGCAAAGGAAAAAGTGATCGAGCGTGATAGGCTCTTGCATAAATGATAAAAGATAGCGTAAGGAAAGAGAGAAAGCAAGAAGAAGGAATAAAGAAGAAATGAGGAAAATACAGGAGAAGAAAGCAAAGAGGTGGTGGGACTAGAGAACTGTGGAGATAGATTGGGAGGGGGGGGGGGGGCAAGAAAAGAATCGGCTCGAAGGAAACTTGTGATGGACTGTCATCATTTTCGTTTCAAGAGTGAAATCCGAGCCGAGCTTCTCTGATGAATATACATGCTTCCGAGGAGTTGGCGGTGAGGTCTGCAATAGGCTTGTCGCCCTGTCGAAAATAGGACGTCTAGTTTGTTCCGATTGGACTTAAAATCAAAGGCACCATCCCTCGGGGGATTTCCGTTGCTACTTTCTATCTTAATCATGTATGCCGCCGGTAAGTAGCAGTGTCATATTTTTTAATGCCGCCGCTAAACTTGCGACCAACCAACGAAGTCTTGGCAAAAGCTCTTCTGCGTGTTATCTGACTAGCAATGGTGTCAATTTCACCACGATAAACAAGGCGCGAGAGATTGAATACAACAAAGCCATTGAGTCGTATCCAGCACCGACTATGTACAGGAGAAACACGATTCTGGACCATAATGCTTAGCTATCGGTTATCAAAAAACTGATACGAATAGAAATCCTTTTTATGTGCCTATTTAACTCCCTACTAGGTTGGCTTGTATCAGGTTTGTACTGAGAATTGAGAACAGTAGTGATGGTAGGGGAAAAATATAATTAAAAAAATATATATATCTAGCGAGAGATGATACCAAAGGCAAACCAAGAAAGAAAGGCACAGATACATATTGATAAAATCAGAGAGACAAACGATGAATAAAGAAGTAAAAAAAGATACAAAAAGAGGAAAACAAGACCTGCGAAAAAAGCAAATGAAAGAGAGCTATCTCTTCCAAATATTTACCAGTGACTGCCCGTTGTAAAAGAAAAATAAGAAGATAAAAGAAGATTTATAGGAAGCGCAATGGTTAATTTTAACAAGATAGCTGACTAGAAAGTGAAAGACTGCAATCCATGTCCATCATAGTGTTTTACAGGTCCGTTTGTAAAAGAAAAAAAAAACAGGTGCAATGACATGCAACAGCTGACGATTTAGAGAAAATAGGCCTACTAGGAGTGCAGAAGAGAAGGACAACGACAGGAGACACTTAAAATGGCTAGATCATTCGGCAGGTATGTACGATATTCTGAAATTTGTACATTTTGTACAGGGATCACGAAGATCATAGGCAATGCGTTAATGAAAGAACACAAACTTTCGATGGATTTTTGATATCAAAGTTCGAATGCAATCCTACTCATGCAAGTAAGCACTGGATACGTAGAAAGAGGTTGCTTGGATTTCCGTCGCCTTCCATTTCATTCGCAAGTTAAGACAACCAGTAAAATACCAAACTCTCTAAAGACAATTTAATCCAGAGTGATTTCTCCTTCGTCTCATGTCCACCGGTCGTCTGTGCCTGTGGATAAAATTCTACTAGGGTGGCGGAGCAGACGACGAGGACGTGAACAAACGATTATACAGTCGTATTCATTTCTCCGCGCTCTTACGATCGGATTGATTTCCGCCAAATGTATCCATCCAAAATTCGATCTCAATGGCAGATGATCGTCTAAGAGACTTTTACATTTATCCCCCCGCAAAGGTCACGGCATCGGATTCGAAGCAAATCACTCGACGTCAGTGCCGCCGGTTCGGCAAGAAACAAATCCCAGGCCGTTAGGAGAGCAGCTACGCAGTGAATGCAACTAAAGTAATTGACTTACATTTTACGGGAATGTAAATGCGATTCAAACTGGTTCTAGAACCTACTGGGCGTGGAAAAAAAAAAGCTTAGTAGAATCACATCCCAAGAAAATATAATGATAGACAATATACCATATTTCATGTGCCAATGATTCCACACTTTTCGCTCTCTTTTTTTTTCCTCATGAAAGCTACACGTGACAGCCACACGGTTTCAACGATATCCACAAGACACCTGTTCAATCAAGCAACAATGACTATTTCCAACCGAGCAATCTAGCAATGAAGTAAATGATCTTATCAATACCTTATCATCATAGGATTGTAAGATATCTATGCTTCAAAATATCCGTTTCATGAGCCTCTGTCAAAACAACATTCCAGACATATTTCAGATTCTTGAAAGATTTTCTTTTTAGGAATCATTCACCACAGTAGATGGTGTCTTTTAGGGCCAAACAAGTTACGCCCATAATAATCAAGATCGCGTGACACCCGACCTGCCACTGCAATCACCACCAGCCAGGTAAGGCATAAATCGTTTTCAAATGTGACAATTGTGGCGTTTTTCTCGTGTCACGTGAAGCTAATTTTTGTTTTTCACCGAGATAAAAGCGGGCTATCCGATAGTGTTTATCTTTAATTGGCCGTATCCTTCGGTAGCTGACGCCTATTTCTTTCTCGCTGAGGCATGGATTTCGGTCTCTCGCGCGGGGATGAAAATGCGACCAATGTAAGCATAGCTTATCGCATTAGCCCCCCCCCCCTCCCTCCCTCCCCTCCCTCCGTCAAAACTGAAAATGGAAATGTATATAGCCTTGAACGCCACAGGGCTGACATGACGAAAGTTTTCAAGTGCGCCAAAACGACACAACTGCTCGCGGCTTGAATGAATAAAAAAGAGGGAAAAACTGTAGGGAGGGAGTAAAGTAATAACGCCGGGCGAGAGGTTGACGAAAACAGGCTAAGGTGACCTATAAATGAATCAGTTCGATTGTTTTGAAGGTAACGCTAGCTGTGATGGTACCATTTTTCTTATCGCTCGTTGTTAAATACTTTTGTGTTTTAATACCAGAGAGCAAGAACGAAGAAGAAGAAGAAGAAGAAGAAAAAAAAAAGAAGCAATATATCATGGCGGGGGAAAAAATGATTATCCGAAGTTTGAATGACACTGAATCCACGATCTTCCGATGCAATTATCATTGATCTTTTGACGCCAACTTTAAGTGAATACTTCTTGATTTGGCGGATTTTGTTCTTGCCAATGTGAAACTTTGCTATGTAATCGTGATGATTTCTTAAGAAACACTGGGTATTAAAAATTGTGACTAGGCAAAATCCGTCTGTACGATAGATTTGTAGATATTCAAAGATAGAGTGGTAGAACCATTCTTGAAAGTCGATTACTCTCGTCAAATAATTAAGGATGGTTTAATATCATTTAAATCAATATTATTTTGATTATTATTACATTTCATTTATATAACTCTTGATATGGTAATTATGTGCCATTTATGGTGGAAGTGTATACAATCACTGTGTGTGTTTTATTTTGTTTTTGAGAAGCGGATGACAGAAAACAATTATTGGGTTGCATTGTACCATACTTAGTATTGAAAACATTTGAATTTATGTTGACTAATCGAGGAGTCCATGTTACCTAAGGTTACTACATGATTATGAAAAGGCAGCATCGCTGAACATTGGCCAGTCACAGACAGTAAGACGGGAAAGGGGAGATTGCAGACAGGGGTGCTCTTGGCGCAGAGGAGGTAGACAAAGTATTATAATGGTAACCGTGACATAGCAAACTAACTTCTGCTGCTGTGAAATAAAAGAAGATATACAGTATATTATATATATATATATATATACATACATACTTAGTGAAAACTTTGAACAAAGAAAACGGGTTTTCATCGGGATTCGAATCCGAGACCTCCGGATTACCAGACCGGTGCTCTACCGACTGAGCTATTGAAAGCCCTAGATCAGTGTTCGTCCCAAAAAACCTTAACTCTCTTTGCTCGTGTGGTCAATATATATATATATATATATATATATATATATATATATATATATATATATATGTACATATATATGTATATATATACAAATGTGTTCAAACTTTCGAGCGATTAGCTCTTTCTCCAGTGTTCTTGAGAAAGAGCGAATCGTTCGAAAATTTGTGTGCCGAAATAAGTTGTCAGTGATTACAGCATGAACTTGGATTCAGTTTTGTTTTTGATGTTATATTACACCAACACGTGGGCAACTTACTCTCTCTCTCTCTCTCTCTCTCTCGCTCTCTCTCTCTCTCTCTCTCTCTCTATATATATATATATATATATATATATGAAATAATGTAGTGCAACGCATAAGATTTACAATGTAATTTAGATAAGACTTTCAGTTATTCAGGATCCATATTTATAGCATCACAATGTTGAATATGCTTTTCGTTAATTATTCTATCAGAAAATATAACTCGTCTTAGAAAATGAGCTCTGGGCCTAACTGCACATGGTTGCTCACGTACAAAAGTAGCGTGTTGCATTAATTTCCGTGAAATATACTTGACTTTGAATTAAATGAATTCTACAGCTTACATGCAACAACAAAAAATCCTACTATCTTTCGTTTATCATTATTCATACGATTGGCAGTTAAGGAATAAACTGTTAAGGTTTCCTTATATGAAGGAATGATTAAGGATCAAAGGTATTGCAAGTAACATGAAAACGCCAGCAATTTAAGAGCAAATCATTGAGGGAAAAAATCGGACAGTGTCTACAACTTGTTGACAAATGGATTTCCCGGTATAGTTGACAGCCGCAGCCGTGGCTAACACAATCTAAAACATATTTTAGAAAGCCATGCATTATGAGATGTGTGTCTGGCAAGGCTTACATCGATTACTAAGCAAAATATTTAAAGTTCACTTGATCGTGTGATTCTTTGAGATACTGCGACTCTGAAATCTGATCGTACTTTTGGTTATATTCATTGTACATTAAAAGCATATCCGAAATGATAAAAGATTGTGAAAACTTTGACACCGCTGAGAGTCAAGAAATCTTTGTGACAGCCTGTCAGAAATTTTAAGACACGTGGTAATAACAATATGGTTATGGATAGCGGCTCTTACAGCTGGATATTGCAAGTTTCTACGTGACAATGTCCCAGTAGTACCATATGAAGTTAACACGCCCCTTCGGAAATTCGGTTAATTCTTGGAAGTTGCTGATTGTAGAACACAACAATACAATAATTCCTACAGGCAACAAGTGGTTTGGTGTTTGTTTGTTTGTTTGTTCGTCCGTTTTTAAAGCCGGTACAACTGTTGCAACTCATGGCGTAAGGAACGCCTGTGATATGCTCTCTTGCCAGTCAAGCGTGCTGCTCTTTTAAACGCATCAAACATGTTTGTGGCCTGTTCTGGCACCTCCCCATGTATGACTGTCAAGTTATTCTCGAATATGGATCTCGAAACGATATCAGCTCGCCTTTCATTTACGACGACCCCTGCATACTTTACACATTCTCATAAATGCGCCCTGCGGGGCACATACATAAATCCGAATTTATATACTCTGTATCAGTATAGTCGGAAAAACTGTCCCCCAGAGGCAGAGGTCCAAATATTAGCATATGCATACTCGGCAAACATAGCTATCATGCGGTAGCACCACACGCGCACACACACACACACACATACACAGAGTGAAATGCATGCGGTGATAAGATCATACGATCATAGACTGTTTCCTAAGGTTAACAGTCCTCTGTTCCGCGTTCCCATATGTCCGTTCACTTTTGACCTTATATGAAACTTCATGTAAGAAGAAAAAATCATTGGCTTTGACACTTAAACAAGCGTTTTGAGATCAAGCAAATATAAAAGAATGGATTTACGTGAATATTTTAAACCATGAATATATTCTTATTTTTTATTTTTCTTTTCAAAGAGTTAGCGTTACTATTAGGATCCAGGTTTGGGGAAGAGCGAGTCATAATTTATGAATTTGCAAGCGTCTTCAGTTCAGAGTGCAAAACGTCGCTCGAATGTCTCACTTGCCAGCATCTATTTTTTGTGTCCTCTTTGAACCTTCCAGCTGGCATACATTGTGAAATTTTTATTCACAACCAAGTTAAACGACTACCATACCCCATCTGAACAGGCCATAGAGCTCGGGGTAGCCTCCGCAGGGAGAGCATTGTTACCTCGTGTCTCGTAGGGCGCAACACTTTGGACAACCTCCGGGTAGCCCCCGGAGTTCTTCGGTGCATATTTACCCTATAGACCATCCAGGGTAGACTCGGGGTAGCATCTGGAATGCACCAATGTAAGCCGTATTTTGCGACACTCTCAAGGTAAATCTTACCCGGCGAAGCCAAATGAAGTCACCTTGACAGGAAATTTTGTTGCGCGCACTGTCTACTATGAGTCGACCAGTATATCCACAGTTGCGTTCTGGTCTGTCGCTGATTATATGATTGATTTCTTCATTTACTGATAAAATCCTTAAGAGACGAGCAACTAAATGCGTTAAAACTTAAATCTTAATCTCTTCCAAAAGAATACAGTAATTGAAACACGTTTTAGATGATATATACATATCTGTAATAGTAGTACGCATATATGCTACTGCAATGACGTTACAGTGATAGTGTCTATGATAAACACTTCCCGCGTATTATAACGAATTGGCCTGGGACGGCTGTGTGGTTTAATACAGGGCCGGCGCAGCCGTGGGGGCCGTGGGGGCTCGGCCCCCCACACTTTTTGTGCACCATACAAAGGAATACATAAGGTGTCATCACGTTGGGCCTCCATACTTTTTTCAACCCGGAAGTACGTAAGTGGCACTAAAATAGAAATAGATAGAGATCTTGAAGTATGGTGGCGGTAAGGTTATGTGTTTTTTTCTCTGAAGACCTTTTTTGTTTATAACACCCGGAAATGGGAGGGGAGAGAATGAGCTGAGGACCTTTTGTTTTGTTTTGTTTTTTTGTTTTTTTTTTGCTTGTCAGCTGAAGAAACCCGGAAGTGGACGAGGAGAGATGAGCTGAGGACCTTTTTTTTTTTTTTTTTGCTTGTTAGCTCATGAAACCCGGAAGTGGGCCCCCCACACACTTTTGAAAACACTGCGCCGGCCCTGTAATGTACGTGGGAAAGGAGTAATGCCTGTTAAGATGGTGCACTCATCGTTCACCCAGTCTTTTGACAAATTTGAGGATGTTACCCTTTGTTTCACCTCCGGAGAACGCCAGGAGAATGTCCGAGTAAAGTCCGTTAAGACAGGGTATCAGACAACGAGAGACCAACAGAAGAACGTACGAAAAGTTGAAAAAACAAAACACTAAATCCCCAAGTTGTATGCTAACTGTTGCGATATAAACGTTGAGATTGTTGTGTTTTATACCATCTGGTTTGACATGAAACCTCAAAGTTCTCTTGTATATTCATTATATGGATTTGTATCACATCGTTTGTCAACACTTTCTGAATCACGACATTAGAAGAAGGATGTGACAGTAAAGATCTCAAGTCCATTATCTTTGATATAATCCCGCGCACACGATCCCAATGTCGTATTTTTTTCTCAGTTGTACATCAAAGAAGTGGATTAAACCAAAAGCAAGCTACTTATAATTGCCTCCAAGAGACAGACAGTGTAAATCAAAAAACAAAAAACAAAAACATAGTTGTAAATAAATTACGCTTTGCTCTGTTTCATGACTCGGTATCAGCCCCGTGCGCAATCTAGATAAACCTTTGATCGCAAGGGTTGTAGCCATTTGTAGCAGTTGCAGCCATGTGGATAGCTTTGCATCCGAACCTTCTTGATAGGTCACGCCTTGCACATTCTGTAACAATTTTCGAGAGTTTGCCCGCTGATATCGATCTCATATATCTATGCATATTCTCCTTTTATCTGCACATCTGCCAGTCATGCCTACTGTAATTCGAACGGGAAAATGTGGCTGGAAAATTAAACACAGTGACCAAGGAGAGAAAGATTATAGTTTTAGATATTCTGCGATACATCAAATTTTCTTTTTGTTCTCAAGATTTTATAGCGTCAGACTTGCGGCTGTCACATGCAATCTTGAAATTCGATTATCGCCGAAGGTGCAGGATAGTTGTGCGTTCAGCAACGCTGGTGGCGCCTTGGTATTTTAGGGGATGATTTATTTGTCCTAACCTCGTACGAATCAGGAGTTGCTTTTGTTTTGTTTTGTATTGTTTAGGGTTTCGCGGGAAAAGACAATCAAAGTGCAACGCACAATCGGTGTGCGTTTGTAGCGAGGGAGAAATTGCTATAATAGCATCAGAAGAGATACATTAGAGTTGCTGCGGCAAAAGCTGTGCTGGAAAAAAAAAATGACAAAAATCTGAGAAACAGCCGTAGGGGCTGTCTCTATAATTACTCTGCCCAACACCAGAGACTGTGAAGGAAAACGGTGTCCGGAATGATAAGTGGCTTTCCCATCCCAAATATATCCTGCCGAAGTGAAAGCAAAAAAAAAAAAAAAAAAGAAAAGAAAAAAAAGGCCGCTATGACCCCCCCCCCCACGCGTTAATGGTAGACTCGCGTTTCGCGTTAAGGTTGAATGCCATTCTAAATAAAAACATATTAACCCTCTCAAAAACCAAGTAACAGGAAATTACATGCAAACGTTATTGGTGACGCAGACACACACTCAAAAAGTTGGGCAGGGGTAGAGATTTGAGTATCGAGTAAGTTTGGGTTTTTATTCAACTGGCAAGAAATTGGAAAAGAAAAAAGGAAAATCCCGATATACCGGTATCCTATTCATTCTTTTCCACTTTAAATCAGTCAGAATCATTCGTAAATACAAAATATAGAAATTAAAGAGACAAGGAGAAAACTTATTTTCACAATTCTTGTCCTCATTCTCCCGTCTCCCAATTTCCAAAATTATGGAGGGTGGGCACATGTGGTGGGGGTTGGTCTCGTGTTAGTCCATCAAATCCGTGAGGAATGTTGTCACTGAAATTTGCATCTTTTTGTCATCATCAAATTGATGCCGTTGTTATTTGTATTTCTCGACTTGAACACGCTGGAGAAAGATGAGATGGAACTGATTTAATTCGTGAAATTTGCACAAAATCAGAAATGCTTTTACGACGGTTTGTCAACTTAAGGGGGAAACAAAAACCGTAATATTTCAATTGTGTTGCCAATTCAGAGTTCAGTTACAAATCTAGAAACCAGAAAGGAAAGCCTTAAAAAATTCCACAGCTGAAACAAACAATTAAGTATGAGAGAAAATAGTAAATAGCAAAAGAAAGATACAGCAACAAACACAGAAGTTTAGTTTGTGGGACTGGAAGGGTCAAAGAAAAATACTCCCTAAAGATTACTACCCACCTGTCGATTGCAATGGCCAGCAGTGAGTTGATGGACACGTAGAATGACGTAGCTTTCAGATAACCGACGGTGACGCACATGGCTTGCCCGAACGGCCACGTCTGGTGAACGGAGTAGAAGAAATTGAAAGGCGCCACCACCGCCGCTACGATGAAGTCTGAAAGGGCCAGGTTGCCGATGAGGAGGTTGGTGGTGGTGCGCATGCGCCGAAAGCGGTAGATGACGCAGCAGAGGAGTAAGTTACCAATACTGCAAACGGGTATCATAAGGGTGTAGCTTATGCCGAGGACGACCTTGGCGGCGGTGTGGACGTGAGGGAAAAGTTGACCCTCTTCGGGGGGCGACGAGTATACGTATTCGTCGTAGAAGTTGTCGTCGTCGGTGTGGGTGCTGGAGGGGGCCAAATCGGCGTAGATCCCCGTCAAGTTGTGAGAGTCCGAGCTCGGATCGCCTCGTTCGAACATCGTGGTGATACTGTATGTTCACTCCTTCCCAGTGTAGTCAGGTAGATCTCAGTCGCTGTTTTGATCAGCAGTAGACTAATTGTTGTCTGCAAGAACAGCATAGCAACACAATGAGACCGTGAGAAGAATTATGCCTTTTTATACTTTCACTGAGACACGCATCTGTGACGTTACGAACATTCATAAAATCCTTACAGATATGCTCGCCAGCTTATTCACCTCACTGCAACAAAGTTTTCATGAAAGCCTATACTATTGGCAATAACAAAAGAAAAAATAATGTTAATGCATTTATTATAAAACGATGAAACAATGAAACAGATTCTTCCCTGGCCCATCGTGATTAATTAGTCTAAGCTACCTTATCTTTCTTTTACATTTCATTGATTGCTTTCCATTATGTCGCATTTGTCACTTTGAAAATGAGTGATGTGTCTAACCAGCTGAGAAAAAGAGAAAAATCATTTTGGAAACGTGCACACCAGGGAATTAAGAACTGGCCATTTATTGGGCGGTATTTTTGGTATAAAAAGGAGGATATCCAGAAGCCATAGAACTAGCCACTTCTTTCTATATTAACCAGAAACAGTAGCGACGCTCACGCGATATTTAGAAATTTCCAATCTCTCCCTCCTGACCTCCCACGTATCATCCCGATATATATTTTTTTCTTCTTCTTTTTGCTGGGCGCAGTGGAGATCAATATGACCTACACTCAGCCCATGTCCTGTCTTGTGTTATACTTTGTTATATCATGTTTTATGATATTATATAATATTGATTATATCATATCATATAAGTTCCAAGTGTTTGTCAACGATGGCCACTGTGACAAACAGTTTGAGCCGTCTCTAAATCATGTTAGGTTGTAATAGGTACATTTCTGTTTTTATCAAAGTCTCAGTTTCTTTGTTGTATCTAAAGGATTCAATACGTGTTCTGATTTTCAGTTTTTATTTGTAATCTTATTGCAGCTGTGGCACGTGGAGAAAAAGGAAGCAGGTCTTTTTTTTTTTTTGGGGGGGGGGGGGGAGGGGGGTAAGTCCAAATACATAATTTTCCCCAGGGAGCCAAGTAGGATAGTGGCGTCGAAAACCGAACGCTAAGTACCTGTCAAGAAGGCAGAGTAGTATGAACGACTATACGAATTTTGGGGAAGTAGTGCCCCTATGCCTGTGCTGTTGTTGTTGTTGTTGTTTTGTTGCTCCTGTTGCTGTTGCTGTTGTTGTTGTTGTTGTTGTTGTTCCTGTTGTTGTTGTTGTTGTAGTTTAGGAGGTCACATCAAATTCAAATGAAGAAAAGCAAACTCCGAGAACTACGAATTGGCCTCACGCTATCCTTTTGTTAATGAACATTATACAATCTTAGCCCACAACGATGCAGCAAAACGTGTTGCACGCATGTGCTAAAGCGTGACCCTGCTGATGTCGGCGTCGTGTGTTGGATATTGTGCCTCCGTGCCAAGCCAAGCTCGCCGTCCCCCGGTCCCTCAAGAGCCCTTGAAAATTCGCCACATTCAAGGCTCGCTGCGCGTCACGATGGAAACTCGCTTCTATCCTGCGTGTGTGATCCCCTTTCCCCGGTTTTCTTCAAACCAGTGGCTGTACTCTGAAAGGGCTTCTTCATTACCTACTCCAATTTGGGCGTCACGTGTATATTGAAGGTCATGATGAAATTTTACTAATAAGCCTTTAAAACAGGACTACTTAACGTTTTCTCACACGCAACAATTAATTGGAAAAGGGAAGCGCTTTTCTTCATGCAGACTCAATTTGTTTTGTTCTTTTTTAGCTCGAATAGTCATTTGTACTTCCCATAAGGTATCCTATTTTGCCGACTAAAATATTAACATCGCTTACGTCATATCAGCACTTACGAGGCCATCCGAATCAAGGCGAATCTGTGTTATTCCATTACATGAATCTGTCCACTTTAACGTAACACTGACTTGAATCTCACACTTTCGTTCTCACGAGAACAATGACATCATACATGAATATTGTGTCGTGAGCTTTCGTGGTTACTGGAAATTTTAAAGTCATAGTATTTGCATCCAAAACACGGGTTGAAGTTTTGTACATTGGTACTGTAGCGTACGAGCTTGATGATTAATAGTTTTAAGAGAACAACTTTTCGCGGACTGGCATACCATTATTTTGGGAACGGAGGAATTGAAGTGGTTTGCTGACATTTTGGCCTTGATTGGTATTACGGTCTAAATGACGATTTATGATGACATGCTGCAGCAGAAATGTGTCTGAACAAAGCTTATGTGGATGAAACCCTGTGTCAATATACCATGAACAATGAATCTGACATCTTGATGCATTTTTGGTGGTGAATGTATTTTGTTTTAAATTGATCTATTCACAACATTACTTAACAGAGACATTCCGTTCAGTGCTGCTGATATCCAGCAGACCTGATTTTCAAAGAAGACCTGTATACATTATACAGAGACTTTTAGAGTAAAAGCAAACACAACAAACAAAACAAAGCAACAACAAACCAAATATATACAGTTTATATACACATTGCTCTTTACAACTACATTCACAAGGGCTGTAAGCTATTATCGTGACAAAGAAATCGGTAACAGCGTAACACATCGTACAAATCAACGCAATTGAGATTTAGATGGAAATGAGATGAAAATTTCCTAAATAGAAAAAAAAAAATAAAACGCAGTTATGACAACAAACGTAAAATTGTTAGAAGAGGCGAGCACACACACACACTCACAGACAGACACACACACACACACACACAGACACACACACACAGACATTTGAGGGTGTTTCACAGTGACTGAAAAAAAAGAAGAAAAGAATAGCGAACAGGTGTCAATGTACTTTTGGAGAAGAAAACAAACCCAAATGAATAATTGACAACATCAATTTGGCTGCAATAGTCCTTAGATTCGTAAGACTCTGTTCTCCGGCATGACTTGTTATTGCAGAGATATGTTGATGAATTGGTATAGAAGCTCGCATATCCACACTTCCTTTTAAATTAGCCGCGGCTGGCTGTCCGACACGGGATACGTCTTGTTTTGTCCGCGTGCCAAGCCCCACCTGCCATCCGAGCCGCAAACTTCTCACCCGGATTTGGGCTGCATAAAGGTGGGCCTTATCCCCTTTCTCCTCATACCACCAAGCCCCCACCCACCCGTGCGCTCTCCGGGTTCCTTTCTGTTTTGTTTAATGTTGTGTGTGTTTTTTTCTTTCTGTAAGTGTTTCATTGATTAATATCCGTCGTACATTACACCCAAGCTCTCAGCCTTTGGGTACCAGTGATAAATGATACAATCCGCGGTGCTGTATGAACTAATGAATCGACGCGAAGTTGTAAGGGAGGGCCTTGCTCCGCCCAAGTTGACAGAGAATTTCAGCATGCGTGCTTAGTTTTGTTTGCTTGATATATTTGTTCGTTTACTTAATGGTGGCAAGTCAGTGGTTTCATATCCGGCAGTGAACCGACTAAGAACCGGTGATCTGCTGTGGTCATTGTCTACGCATCTTTGATAGAAATGCGACCTCGCCGTTAATAGAACCTGCTCCGCAAATTAAATTCCGGCTTGATGACCAACACGAAGCAGGTGTCATATTCTCTTGCACGCTTTAGTAATAAATAAGTCTTGATAGCCTATATAAGTCAAAGACAACAAGATTTACTGAGACAGGTCATAACATCAGAGGACGTATTCTTCAACGGTGCTTTTGCTGCCATAAATAGGGCATTAAGAGGGCATTGCACGCCAAAGTAAAGAGGCTTTGTTATCTTCTATAGATATGAAGTAACCACTTGAGAGGATGGCAGGAAATTTGCCATTCTCTCACAGAGTTATTTCATGTAAAATCAGCGAGTGAAAGTGCCATTGTCATTGCGATCAAATGTGTTGCAAGACATAGTCATGTACATTGTCATTTCATTTCATTTTTTTTCAGAAGCGTTCTCTGCAGAGTGAGTTGTTTGAATGATATACGTTTGTTCATTCTAGAGTGATCTGGGTGTCGAATGATGATTTATAGAGGCACTTCAAAACGTGAAATAATTTTCCTCACAGAAAGTTGAAAAGAGACCTTTTTTTATTTAGACTTTTTCATTTTACAGAACGAGGATGTGCACGGTGTATTCTGTGTATTACCAGACGAGCCACTAGTAGAGGAAAGTTGTTTAAACTTGTGTTCGACGTTGAGTGCTAATGCGCCAAAGTCACGAGCATGAATGATGGGTCCTCTCATAGCTCAAAAGGCAATGAAGGACTTTCAGAGTGATTTGTTTTGTCTCATGGTTCCATATTTTATTTTCATATTCATCAAATACATTTCATGAGCTCCGATTATCTCGCTATTGCTTTTAAACTGCCCTTCTTTGTGTAGTCTCCAGAACATAGTACATTATTTCATTTTTGTTTGTTTGACACTAAAACGTCTTGTTCTAATTTGCTAGTTAACTGCAAAAATGGCAAAGTCCGTTATTCAACTTAACTCAGTCATGTTCTAAACTTCCTGTTTAGCGCAATATATCTCCCTAGACTAATTTCTCGTTCCTTTGTTATGTTCGTTCCTGATGATACAAAGATGATACTTTTGAATGAGCAATCATTATTCCAGCAACATTGAGGTAAAAATAAAAATTTTCAAATCCTTGAATCACAAATGCAAACATTAAACAGTGACGGATCCAGAAGGGGCGCACGGGGCGCCCACCCCCCCCCCCCCCCAAAAAAAAAAGAAAAAAAAAGAAAAAGAAAAAATGTGGGGAGGGCGTGCGCCCCCTTTAATTTTGTAAGGGCGCCTCCCCTTTACGAAATTCCTGGATCCACCAATATTAAAGGTATTACCGTTCATTATACTGAGCTGTCCAATTAGGCTGTGGTATAGTCTTCTTCTCCCAAGTGTTTTGCATTTTAAATAAAAACAACAACAATGGATGGCTATTGATATTTTGTTTTACCAGGACAGGGTTTTAGTTCCTTTTACCAAAGTTTTAAAACCTACAAGTTAGAGTATTCCATATACTTTTTCCCTGTATTTGTATAGATTGCAAATGGCATCTAAAAGCAATCTAAAAAGTCCCTATTTCATGGGTTTGTTGAATTTGGTTCATTACATCAAGTGCAGTTGATGTGCAAGTGGATTATTAAAGAATGTCATCTTAAAGGTCCTGATTACTTTTGGGAGCAATGATTAAAAAATGTTCAAGATATCACATTTAATGCATATGTGTAGGTCCGTTGTATATCACAAAACATCCTACCATATAAAATTTTCGCAATAAAGCCTAAAATATAAGGAGATATTAGTATTTTTCTCAATAAACCATAACTGTAGACGGTTTAGTCTGGAAGCATCTTTATAATATCTTTAAAATATCTTAAAGCACTAATGCTGGGTTTTTGTTTCATCTACAAATGGTAAATTGTGCCTTTAACCATTTCTGTCATGTACTTCCAGCCCAGTTATTAATTGGTCCGATAAGAAAGAGTTGTATCTTACGAGTACAACGGTGAAATTTTGATGAAAATCGGATAGAAAATAGGGAAGTTATCAAGTTGTTGTGAGGCAACAACATTGTTTTATGAATATTTGCAAAACTTCGAAGTTCCGTGACTTTCTCATTTTAATTTCATATTCGCATTAGAATTTCTACAATCATGTTTTTTTTTTATTATACTCTCTTTTTACTCTGAAGAGGTATTTTATGTATTTAAACCATACTGTGTCATACATCATGTCAAAATACAACCTTCCCTTTACTTAAAGGTCCAATTTACCTTTGGGAGCAGTGATTAAAGGGTGTGTACAGTTCTGGTCGAGGTGAAGATTTAGCTTTTAACGTTTTGTGAGATATTCAGAAACCACTCTATGAGATGTCAAAGAGCATGCGGTTCTAAGGGGTATCAAAAGTTTATTCGATGAAAATTGGTTTTGAAATGGCTGAGATATCCAAAAACAAGGTGAAACAAAGAGATACTAATAAAGTGGGGGCATGTCGCCTTTTATTATTAGCACTTTTTTGGATATCTCAGCCATTTGAAAACCAATTTTCATCAAATAAACGTTGAATCCTTCTTAAAATTACATGCTCTTTCATATTTCATAAGAGGCTTTTCATTATCTCACTTAGGAATGTTCAAAACATGAATCCCTACCTCAGCCAGTACTGTACAGTCCCTTAAAAAAAAAATGTTCAAGATATCGCCTTTCATGCATATGTGTAGGTCTGTTGCACCACAAAACATCCTACCATATAAAATTTTTGCAATAAAGCCTGGAATACAAGGAGATGTCATTATTTTTCTCAATAAGCCGTAAATGTAGACTGTCTAGTCTGGAAACATTTTTATTATAACTATTATTCACATTTTGTGTATTTAAGATCGATTTGACTGATTCAAATTTTATCAGTGGTTGTTTCTATCGCTAACTAATTTCTCGTTCCTTTATTATGTGCGTTCCTGATGATACAAAGATGATTCTTTTGAATGAGCTAACTCACATTTTAGAACTATTTTAGAACTATGTTAAAGCACTAATGCTGGGTTTTTGTTTCATCTGCAAATGGTAGATTATGCCTTTAACATGAAAATTTTCTTTTTTTTATCCGACTAGCAATTCCGACAACTTCTAGTTTAATTTTCATCGCTTCTCCAACGTTTTATGCTCCTTTAAGTTACTGCATCATGAATTCATTTTTTCCTCCGATGTTCATTTCTTTGTTTATTTTTATCTTATTACATTTTTACCTCCTTATCTTTTGCTCTTTTCCTTTGCCATCTATTACTCATTACCTAATTATATTTTTTGTACTCTTTCGATAGTTCGTTGATTCGTTACACATTTGTATAATTACACAAATTTGGAAAGCACATGATTGAATTTAAGATCTCATACACACTTTCTAATTGTTTTTACCTATATTTGCAATTACGTTAATGATTTTATCAAAAATTTGTTGAAAGTAATTGGTCTCAAGTATAGGTAAAGAGATGGTTCCGTGTTACGTGTGTCTCTAATTACGCTAAAAATAGCAGCATGTTCCTGGAAATAATATAACCTAAAGTTACCGACCGGCTGAATTCACGTGGTTATCTCAAATGACAAACGTTATACTTAAAGGTAACATTACCTTCACTCAATTTCAAAGTGATAAGAAACTGTCCAATTTATCATGATTACATGCAAACAAAATTACCATTTGACTACATGACCCTGTCAGGTTAATACTGCTCACAGTGTATTGATATTCTGAATTTTGCCATAGAAATAGGTCGAAAAATAAATTCACTTTGCGTACATTGGTAGGATGCATTGAGAACGAAATGGAATGGTTTATGGTGGGTTGTTTTGTTTTGTTTTGCTTTGTTTTGTTTTGCTTTGTTTTGTTTTGTTTTGTTTTGTTTTGCTTTGTTTTGTGTGTGTGTGTTCTTTCCAGAATGTAGATTTTTGAAGTCCTTAGAGTCTTCCCTGAATTTACAGGTTCCCATTCTTACAAATTATACCGTATTGTACGATTGATTATTTTACTGACTGATTGATTGAATCAATGAGAGAAATATTGACAGTTTCAATCGATTTTCCTCCAGACGCTGTATTTGTGATATACCGAAAATATCATTGAACTTACCAACAATATATTTATATATTTAAGGAGATAGAGAGAGAGAGAGAGAGAGATTGTGTTAATCTATGTGATAGTTTAGTGCAACATGATAATGTATCTCGGATTAAACATGTGCATATATTATACGTTGTAGAACTTTGTTAAAGAGTCTGTAAAATGATGCTCAAGTGGATTTTGACAACAACAACAACAACAACAACAACAACAACAACAACAACAAAACACACACACTCGAGACTATATACAACATTCGTCACTACCATAATCATTACATAAAACAAATACCACTATCTTAATAATTCGTTTTATACTACCACTATTACTGTACTGATTATAGTATGCGAAGAGGAAACGGAGCACGGTTATAGCAGATCATTTACATAAGTTTTTTTTTTTTGAGCACTTAGAGGTAATTTTTGATTTTCAATTTTCTATTAGGACTTCCCTTAGAAGACACTGCTAGCATAACGGACCGTGCAGGTCATTTTTTAACCTTGAAATATGTGGGGGTGTTATTTGTTTTTTTCGGGGAAAGCTATGCTTTTGAGCAGTCCCCCCCCCCCCCCCGCCATTGATATGAAAATTTACCAGCTGATGATATGAACATTTAAAATTCTTTTTGTTTGTCCAATTACGTTGTGTTTTATGATTGCGTATCATTATTTTTTTTTTGTTGGAGATGGAATGAAATGAACTGAAATAAAATGAAAGATCGATAGTTTCTCGTTAACTCATCGAGTCCATGTGAATTTTCATTTTGTCAATGTTTTGTTGGCACCTCTAAATTGTACTGCGCGTACAATGCATTATATTGTGGAAATATTACATCAAGAACTGGTTAAAGTTATAAAATTTCAGAAGGAGAATATAATATTTTGCTTATTTGAGAGAGAAATGGGAAATAAGAATTTGGAGAGAGAACAATGAAAAAATCCTACCATATTTTGAAAAAGAGATACTTTTGAAAACGAGAAACGAACTATTGCAATATCTGAACAAATGGTTCTGTAATGAAGGAAACTTTTTAAACACTATCTGACATTGAATAAAAATTTCACGATAACCAGTTAGAGCACGAAATAACACAAAAGCGGTTTCTGTGACTTTATGAATTAATACTTGTCTCGTTTTAGACGGCACTATATTTGTTTTTTGGCAACCAACATTACGTTTGAGTTTTAACGATGACGTAATTTATCATTCCTATAACATACCATCGTCCATGTCTCACTTCAAAATGTTTATGAAATAAGGATGGATGGATGAGGAACTCTTAAAAGATTGTAAAATTGTCCACTTACCATTCAAAGGCTATAAATGAACGAAATTGAGTGAGGATGTCGAATGGACACTGATGCTTAATACTAGCGTTGGCAGTTTGAATTCAAAACAACGAATTCGTCATTCTGTTGTTGTTCTTGGAACCTAACGTTTTCCATGTGGTAAATGAATCCAGTGGCATTATTATAACTCATTGCAAATTCTGTTTACGCAGTTTAATCGATGTCATAAGTAGAAAGGAAGGATTTCTGTACTCAAACATGTGTGCCTATGAATAATGATAAAAACTTACCTTATAACATAAGCGTGAATCAAAAGAAATCCATCCTATTACACCAACGTTTCCAATATCGTCTCCACTTTCAAAATTCAGTAGGAGTCACCGTTGATTTATTCAAATTGTTCTCATTTTACAAGAATGGAGAGATTATGCAATCCAAGTTTGCTCCGTTTTCTATATAGCTTTATCTCTCCCTCTCTCGCTATCTCTTCGTAAAGAATACGATCGATGACAGAAAATTGCTTCAAAACTAAAAGTTGCCTCTAGCAATGCTTTCTATCGGTTTGATCAGTTTATTCAAACGCAGAGACGTGTGTAGAGGTGCAATGCACTGATTGTTGGCAATGGACTGACAAGCGATGGCGCGAAAATCTAAGACACTACGGAGATCGATCGGATGCAAAGCAATAAGATAATATTCCGAACACGGACTTCTTATTCCGTTAGATGTCCGCGTGCGTGAACGTCTATGTATGTATGTCGACACGTGAATGCCGTTTCTCTTTTTATCTGGAAGGTCTCCGGTCTTGTCGACAGGACATCATTTTCCGTCGGCGTGGGATGCATTCGTGCGCAGCCACTGAGGAATGGAGTTTTAGTCACGTGATTATCACTTTGTCCGCCACATACTCGTACAGTGAAGAGTGTGCGACGGTGGCATGGGATTGTGGGTGCAGGGCGCGCAGTGGACGAAAGCTGAGATGCGACGCGTATCGAAACACATGACCGTATAGTCAATGAAGCTTATTAGAGGGGCGTGCACTAATGACACTTCTGCTCAGACTTTCGGATTTATGACGTGAGAGCATTCACTTATCATGTTTTCGATTAATGGTCAAAATGTGCAGCATTCCCACTATCATAATCATAAATTGTTTTTTTTTTTGTAATAGTTATGAAACAGTAATTATACTGAAAACTTATAAGGGCATAAGTTCACTGTAATTTACATTGTACTTGATACTTTATACTGTAGTCCCTCTTGCAGCTCCAGACGCTTCGTCGGGAGGTGCTACATTGATAACCTCTATTTACAATAAAGGTGTGCGCTCTGCGAGTAAAATCTGAATACATCTTTCTTTAAAGTATGAGGGATCCAGAAGAAGGCTGCATGGTTGTAATAGAGGGGAGATCAGCCTCTCGAATGTTGTCAAGGTGGTGGCATGCACGACTTGACTAGGTAGACGTTTCCAGATCCAAATTGTTCTTGGAAAGAATGAGTACTTGAATGCACCAATAGATGTCTTGGGTATAGTATGTTGGTAGGTTGCAGGGGTAACTGCTGAGGGCATTGGTAGGCTTACCAGTCCATAGTGACGCTATATATGGATTACACAGTCAAGTTGCGTTTTTGTCGCCACTATTTTCGAAAAAAAAAATGAAGATACGAGTTTGTTGAATAGTTTCTATTGTGTAGAGTAATGACGCTTTCCCATTCTTCGGTGTTTTTTTTTTTTAAATGAAAATCTTCATTTGCAAAAAGCTGACGGACGTAAGCAGAATTTTGTCGTGAGATATTACACAATTCTGTATGTTTTTCAAACGAATACATTCAACAACAGGGCTCTATACACAGACAGCTTTCAATTCACCACACATTTGGGGTGTCATCCCCTCACGAACTCCTAACCACACTCCCTAAAATTTTCACCATAAGAGGGGCATGCTCTTTTACCGCATTTTTTTTAAAATCGCCCCTCATAATATTTTGCTAGATCCTACCCGTTCTCTTCGTTCTCCTCCCATTCCTCTTCAACCTTTCTTCTCGTGTTTTCCTCTTTAACTATATATGAAGATAGTTTTTATTTCTACACAAATAACACATTATATATAGAGTGAAAGATAATCTGGCAATTTCTCATTTTTCATAGGGCTGAAATAATGACGAGCGGCATCGTGTGTGCATAATTGGCTTCCCTCATAGTGCACTGGCGCCGCGATCATTTTTGTGAGAGTCCGTTCAAAATGAACTGACTATCCTGACTGACTATTCTGATGCTTTTATAGGCACAAGATGCGGTTGGAAAAGAAAAAACAATTTTCATTGCCAAGTTTTCTTTTTTTCCTAACATAGTGTGAACAAACAAGCGAACGATTTTGATGGCATAAAAAAGTGATTAAGATGAAACGAGCAATAATGATAGAGTACAATGAAATAGAAAATAAGATTAAATGACTCGGACGTATGACTTGGAAACGCAGTTCTAAGCGTGTTTTGAAAGACTAAAAGAAGTTAATTGAATACATCTGTTAAAGAGTCATGAAAACGATTACTTTAAAAGAGAAAAGAAAACAACTAAAAACACTAAAAGAAAAAAAAAGAAAAGAATACAAACAAAGGAAAATCAAGAAGAGCAGGAGGAAGATGAGAAAGGCGATGAAGAGCAAACCAATATGCATTAGAAAACGAAAAGAAACAAAAAAGGAATATGAACTAAAAGGGAAACAACAACGACTTGAAGAAGAAGGAGAATTAAAAGAAAACTCTTGTTTTAGCGTTACACTAATGTAGGTTCGGATTACAACATGCATTAGCTGTTGGAAAGTTCAGAACGACCGTACCCTCTCGCTGGGTGTAATGAGAGGTCGCCGAGTGTCCCCGTTAGCGTTCTCAAGCGTTCGTAATCGATAAGAGAGAGTTTGCCTCGCTGTATTCCAAGCTTTAGAGCGGATCTTCCGAAGGGGGTAGAATGGAGCCCAGAATAGGGGTACACGGTTCAAACAACGCAGGTATATACATACGCTTCCTCGTCGATTAAACCCCGGGGAAACGTACATTATACGTATGACCGTCGTTCACGATCACCGAACATAGGTACACGCGCATGGTTAGACAAACACACGTTCACAACACACACTCACACAGTTCACTGAAGATTAGTTTTCTTAAAGCCACCTCCCTATCTCTGGCAGCTTGTATTTCAACGGTTACACAAGAATAATTTTAGATGAAAAAAGATTAAGACAACGAGGAAACCCTGGGTCAGGAATAATGACGAGATGACGCAATTTATAGACAGAAAATTCTGTTCAGGTCATTTAAGTTCAGTTGATTTTGATTATACTTCAGCATTTTCCATGACAATCATTCGAACAAAAAATATAATGATCACAATGATTTCTAAAGCTGAATGAGTATAATGAAATCAAAGAAGTCAACGATACAGTAATGTTCAATCTAAGAGATATAAAAATGAAGGAGTCTGCCAACTTAAGGACGTTCTTTGATAGTTGATGGCAGAAAAAAAGGTGTTTCATGGTTACAAATTTAGGAAATTAACAGTGGAAATCGAGTGGGAGGAAGGACCGAAAAAGTATAAGGCTAAATGTGCAGAGTGCTAAATTAAGTAAATTAGGTGCAATTTAGGTGCAATGCTTATATTATTACTGAAGATCAGTGAAAATGTACTGCATGAGTAGATATCATCTACGTGCTGTGTTCGCATGTGCGTGTGTGGTCGTGTCTATACCCATGAAGGTGGACGTCATAAGTGAGTATGAGTGTGTATGGATTAATATTGAGTGTGTGTGTATGTGTTTGTGTCTTTGTTTTGGTTGTTTGTCGAGTAGTATAGGTCTACGTGTCTGCCTCCTCTCCCCCCTTTCCATTCTCTCCCCCTCCTACCACCCCCTTTCCGCTCTCCTCCTTCCCCTTTTGCCCTCTTCGTTTTCCCTTTCCATTTTGTTATCTCACCCCCCCCCCGCGATGTATATCTTTGTGTTTGTATGTATATCCTATATGTATACAGTTGCATGTAGCTGTATGAAATTTTCTTTATTTTTTTTTTACCAAGATTTCATCACGATCCGTATTTTTTTAGGGGTAATCGACATAAATACAAGCCCCCCTTTTCAGTAGATAACACATTTCCAACATTGTTTTCTTATCATTATTTGCATTCGGTTATTTTGGCGGTCTGTGCAATAGAATAAACCTGTTTCCAGTTACAAAACTTCTTCACCGTCCCTATACACGCGCTATCACTCCCCTCTCTCGTGGATACGTGTGTTTGTTTGCATGTTTGTTTGTTTGTTTTTTGCTGCTGTTCCTGATATGCTTTCTTTAAAGGGGACCTCCACATGATTTTCAAACTTTTACATTTGAACAACCATAAATTAGTTGAACTGAGTACAGAGTTGCAGAATTTATAGTGTTTGGGATGAGGAATGGGAATGTTTTCAAAATTTATAACAAATTGCAATGAACAAGGATGATGGCATGGCAGCCTCACCATTGGAATGCATGAGTCGGGGCTCCAGGAAGCAGAACAAAAGAAGAAGGCATGCATAGATTCTACACAGGTGAACTTGTTGAGCAAGCGGTATTGTAATGGAATAACACTACTACATTTCTAAAATATGTGAGGCTATGATGTCATCAAAACTGTTCAGTGTAATTTGTTTAAGATTTTGAATTTATTGATTTCTCTGATCGAGGACCACAATAAATTCCGCGAATCTATACATGGAGCTATTGATTTATATACTACATGATGTGAAATTTTAAAAATCGTCTGGAATGCCCCTTTAACAAAACCGAGATCAGACGAAATGGTAGATATGATTTTTAGCTTTAGATACTGCTTTACATCAGCGACGTGATACTTAAAGGGACTGTACAGTACTGGATGAGGTGAGGATTCAGCTTGTAACATTTTGCGAGATATTTAGAAACCACTATATGAAATGTTAAAGAGCATACAATTCTAAGGTGAATCAAAAGTTTAATTGATGAAAATTGGTTTTGAAATGACTGAGATATCTAAAAACAAGGTAAAACAAAGAGATCCTAAGAAAAGTCGTGGCCTGTCAATTTTATTAGGATCGCTTTTTTGGATATCTCAGCCATTTCAAGGCCAATTTTCATCAAATAAACGCTGAATCCTTCTTGAAATTACATGCTCTTTTATATTTCACAAGAGGTTTCTCATTAATCTCACAAAAAAAAAAATGTTATAAACCTGAATCCTCACCTCAACCACTACCGTACAGTCCCTTTAAAGGGGATATAGATTGTCAATGTTTGATAACTGGAGTTTGCAATCAAGCAATACAAGCTGTATGCTTCGCACATCGCTACGAGGCATCTGGGAACACACGCACGCGCAAACAAGTGCCAAAAACACATCACCACCGCCATTATCACACTAGCATGCATGTCATGCTCATCCAAGGTGCCTTGCAAAATGGTTTCCTAGGCATCGTGATACCATGGACTGGGTCTAGGGCAATTACCCCCTGGGCAATTACCCCGGACCCCTTGCCCTGGTCCTAATCCTAATCCTAATCCTGAACCTTATCCTAACCCTAACCCAAACTCCTCACCCTAAACCTAACCCTAACCCTAATCTTTACCCTAACCTTACCACTAACCAGTATTTAGCCGGGGGGTAATTTACCTCTGGGGGTAATTGCCCGGATACGCATGGACTTAATCATAGGTCCATGGTGATACAGTTTACAGTTTACCATTAAACACTTCAGTGAGCAAAGATTGCACATCATTCAGTGCAACAGTATCATACTTACGTGAGAATTTAACGAAGACCATGTCTAATTTTGATTAATTAACCTGAATTTCCATGGTATTTTTGTCCTCTCTCTACGCGTTGTATTGTTGTATTGTTCATGACATGATGAAATTTAGTCATGCAATTATATCGAAATTGTCATGCCATGTACGCTTTATCATCATATATGCTTTGCTTATTTTGACATGGAATTTTGATTGTTTTCACGAGTTGAAGAGAAAATGATATGAAGAGAAAATGATATGAAGTGAAACGATCTCTCTCCGGAACAAACTATTATTGCCATTAACAGACCAACCGTTTAACCATATCAGTTGTCAGTTGAGGAAATCATGCCTGCGACATGGGTATATCCTGCGAGATTTTGCACAGATTACATGCCGAGACGGCAATAATATACTTGACGACATTTTCCAGGTTCCGACACAAATAGGAGAGCTCTCAACTGGTCATTGAGAGAACTCTGGAGTAAGTCATGCATTATTTATTCAGGTAAGTGTCCAACCTGTTCGGAATCGGAATGCGAAAATTCTCACTAACACGCACACATGCACAAAAGAAAGTAACAGATTGCCATTTATGTATGAACACGATCAGAATAGACTAACCATGATAGACTATCATCGGAAACAAAATCATAATTTTGCTAATCAACTTCATCGTAATTATAAACTCAAGCAGTACGTCGCTATAATTATCATGATGATCAAAAACCTTTGTTTTAAACAACTCCTTCGTAATTGACAATGACTGATACAATATTAATCTCTTTTACACGCTCCATTTCTCCGTAGAAAATTGCACACTGCTGTTAGTTCAGATGAAATAGAAGGGAGACTTAGCGAGAGTTGTATTGTATCTTAAGTTAAATAGTTTCTCTGTTTCCTTAGCTCCTTCTATATTGCTCGAATAAAAATGTTTGGGCATTAAAGGCTCTTTGTCTCATTTCTTTTTTCTATTGAAAGATCACTTTTAATTATTAAGTGGCCCACGCAAACTTGGCTTTTACGTGGACCTCTCTTTTCCAATACAATTATTTTGAATAAATAGATTCATACATGTATGTTTATGTATTGTTGTAATGCATTGTTCGTTTGTTGTTTTCCCTTGAAATTGTCTCGAAAGCCAAAAGTGATATTTGAATCTGTCAAAAGTAAGTTAGGTTTAACCCATAGTTGTCTGTGATTGCGTATTGATAGTTCCATGTCAAAAGTCCATTCTAGTATGCATATTTTTGTTGTTGTTGGTGGTGGTGGTTTTATTAGCCGCGATCGCGCTTTCAAAAGATGGAGAAGTATAAGATAGCAAAGTCTTCGCGATCTTTGGTTGTCCGTTCACACTGGCAGCCAAACTTCTTGATCCAACGTTTGGGTCGTTAGTGCGCGTGCGCAAGGAAGAAGAAAGATTCTGACAGCTGGTGATTGTTACGTAACAATGCACACCTGTACATCACAATGACCGGGCGCTTCAGAAACAGACGGTGGACTGGTCACGTGACAAACTTCGCAAAGATTCAGTTTCTAGCGTTCACACTGCCCAAAGCGTATCCGGGCAATTACCCCCAGGGCAATTACCCCCCCCCCCCCCTAAATACTGGTTAATGGTAAGGTTAGAGTAAAGATTATTATTCCAGAGGGGCCCACATTCTACAAGCTCTGTCTTTTTAGTGGGACTCTCCATTTTTCGCACTTTAAGCAAAGTTATACATGTACTTTATTTCGATCACTTCTGTTTTTTTTTTTACTACAATGTATAATTACTATAAGGTCCTCCTCAGTTGTTTTACATTCTCTTCGATACATAATGTTCTGTTTACCTTATTCTCTGTTGTCAAAAGTAACTTATATGTTTTGTCGAAAAATGAAATAAACTTTGAATTGAATTGAATTGAATTAGGGTTAGGGTTAGAAGTTTGGGTTAGGGTTACAATTAGGTTCGGGATTAGGATTAGGATTAGGATTAGGGCCACGGGGAGGGTCCGCGGTAACTGCTCAAGGGGTAATTGCCCTAGACCCTGCCAAAAGATCGAGAACATTGACGGGGTTCAGGGTAAGATCCCCAGTCTGAGTGGAAAGGTATATAGGTGAGAAATTTTGCGAGAAGTTCGCGTAAATTTTGCGGTCACACTGGCAAAACTTGAGATCTAAAACTTCGCGATCTTTTGCCAGTGTGACCGCGTATATTGTTGTAGTGGTAGCTGCATGCGGAATGATGTTATTGACCCCTACCAGACTCTACAGCATTTTGATGCATGGAAATATCGACAACTTATACAGATACTGTGATAAGTGCCGCACAAAACTTTGGCAAGCATGCACACTTCGAGAGGTTTCCTCATGGCGCAGATGACAAGCGACGCGTTACAAGTGAATATGCGCTGGAGATCTAATCCGCCAATTTGTCACGGCGCGACAGGTTATAACTGATGCATTCTTTCGCACGAAGAGTGCAGATTGATGGATCGCATTCGACTTCGACGAACGCGTCGTGCGTTGACGAGCACTAAACTACTCTCGCTCATGTCGTATGCTTCATCGTGAGGATTTCTCATTGCAGTTTATAATGAATGCTGTTTCACATAGGGGGATATCATGGGCAACTGACGTGTGGGTGGGTAGTCCATTGCCCTTTCGCTCCAGACACAACGAAGACATACCGCATCGATTTCAATTTGATAAATGGATAAACCGGAAGAAGTGATTCGCCACATTCTGACCCCTCCCCCTTACTTTACTCAAAAGATGTCATTTTGGATATCTTCTGCATTTACGTTGAAACTGGAGATTGGCGGGAAGAAAAGAAAGAAGAGAGACAATATACACCGAAAATCTTTTACCTTTTTCTGTCATAATTATTGAACACGAAAAAGCCGCATCCTATCCTTGTCCGAAGAAAATAATAATGACTGTGTTTTAGCTCGTTTTAATAATAGTTATTGGCATAATGAATGCAATGAAGAAATCTGGCGAGATCAAAGGTGTGAGAGGTATCCGGGCAATTACCCCCAGAGGGCAATGACCCCCCCCCCCCCCCCCCCCCGGCTGAATACTGGTAAGTGGTATGGTTAGACTAAAGATTAGGGTTAAGGTTAGGTCGTTAGGAGTTGGGGTTATGGTTAGGATTATGTTCAGGATCAGGATTAGGATTAGGGGAAGGGGAAGGGTCCGGAGTAATTGCCCAGGGGGAAATTGCCCCAGACCAGTGTCAAAGCAATATTAGTCAGATATACATTTCAAATTTCCATCGATGTTTCTTGGTCTTGTAGTGGCACGTGGGAAATATTAGTATTGGCAACAGCATTTCTAATTGGTAACGTCTGCTATGCATTGCAGGAAATAATAATTTCCTTTCTTTTTCTCATTGGTTTTTCCAATTCTAATCGTTCCCTCGTCGCATTCCACTCCGGTCCGTTTTTTAGTCTATTTCCACATAATATTATTACATTAAAAGAGTAGGTATGATTTATCTATTTTCTTCAAAGTGCCATTTCATTTTGTTTCGTTCTAATAAACTAGATTCAAAATTTGCCATTACTACATATGAATTATTGGTATGCATTTTTCATTTTGTCCATACAAAAACGGCGTGAACGGCAATTGTATAATTTACAAGATTACTAAAAAATTCTTCTCATCCCAAAGGTTCATCCAAAAGGAAAAAAAGAAAAGATAAACTCAAGCCTCTTCCTCTTTTTCATAATGAACACTGGTTTCCAAGGTATGCAATTCCTAATCCTCCGACTGTAATTCATGAAGCAATAAAAGTCGGGTATCACTATTGATTGAGATTATTTTTAAAAACTGAAGGAAGGGCGTCTTTACACCTTGAAGTTTACAATTAATAATGCACTTAACGTATACTTTATGGGCTGGAGAAAATATCATGAGTAATAAATAACAAAGAATTAATATAAAAGGAAGAGACGAAATTAAACAAAATGTCACAGAAAATAAAAAGAATTAGAAGAATCGTTACTAACAAAGGTTCTTCCAAACAAGACAGAAATCTCAGGAACTTTGATTGAGGTATATTAGGAACATTAATGGATTGCACAGGGATTAGAGCCATAGTATATATATAATGTGCTATAAGCATTATATCACAACAGCCCTTCGTAATGGATCACCCCTCGACCCACACTTCCCAACAAAAAGTCACAACAATCAGTTCCCTCCAGGCATCCAGTCTTGTTCCTTTTTGAGAGTAGCTTTAAGAGCTTTTATTCCAAAGGAAATCGGTTTGGTGTTGTTTTGTTTTATTCTATTTTATTTAGCTTTTCTACTTTGCGTTTTGCTTTCTTTTGTTTTATTTTAGTTTGTTTTGTTTTGTTTTGTGTTTTTGCTTTTATTCATTTTTTTTTGGGGGGGGGTTGCTATAGCAGCAGTTTCCTTTTTCAGGACATTCACCTCTCTACCTCTCTCTCTCTCTCCCCTTCAAATCTCATTGATTTTAATTTTTTCTGCCACTATCCCGGATAACTCTGAGGGATCCATCTTAGTTCTTCTCCTTCCCCACGAGTCACTCGATGACGTCACTTGATGTCCGACACCGGCATGTGAAGACCTACTGTAAAGACATTCTTCGTCAGCGAGATAACGATGAGCAAATCTCTCTGCTCTTTTCTCTTCTCTCTCAGTGACCAACGGTTGCGTCTTGCATACTGTAGGACTGATTTTCTTCTCGCAATGTTGCTTTTGTTATTGAGGTTGTTGATTTCTCCCCCCTTTTTTTCTGTACAATCAATATTGTATCATTATCCTCACGTAATAAGCTTTAATGTTTAATCTCACATAACAATATGAATATCAAGTTTTTGCTTGTTCCTTGCGCCCTCTGCTTTTATATATTCTTGCTCTAGTTCACAGCAGAATAGACCGTCATATTCGCTCAAGATGACAATTGACCGGTCGTGACGGAGAATTCCAATTAACTGTACCAGCACTCTCTTTACTTGCAACAAAACGGAAATGACCTAAAGTCGTTACAGTGGGATGGTTTCTTACCAATAAGGGCATCGTACCACATTAACCAGGAAGCAATTACCTACTTTTTTCGGCTGTAAATATCATCTGCTGATGACCTTGCTTCTAGGAAGACGCAATCGAGAATCCTCCGGTCAAATTTTCTGGCATGTGCTATCTAAATAAATGAGAAGAGAAGACACAATCATTGCCAAATTCATGACATGTTATGCGTACGGTTTGTGTCGTAGCTATAAGAGGGTGACGTTCGTTATTCCGAAGGTTCGTAATTCCGAGGGTTCGTAATTCCGAAAATGAAAATAGGTTCGTTGTTCCGAAAGTTCTTTTGTCCGGAAATGACATAAGGTTTGTCAATCCTCAAACATAAAAAACGTGCGCACTCGGATTAACGAACTTTCGGGATGACGAACCCTCGAAATAACGAACCGAAGAAATAACGAGCCTTATTTCATTTTCGGTTTAACGAACCTTTGAAATAACGAACAGTAACCTTTAGCATATTGCACAAGTGAAGCGTCACGTTGATTTTTTCCTTTTAACTGACAACTACATCAAACTCAGAGTGAAGTCATGTCAATTGTCTTATTTGTGATGTAAGAATACCTGCGACGCTGATTGCTAAATCATAATTAATCATAATAAGTCTACATAAAGAATTCATTTTATCTGCCGTAAGAGGAAAGGTAGAATAATGTGTTATGAAATGAGCCGCGAAATGAATGGAAGGGGGTTGCAGAGACATTATCACTGCTCCTGATGGGGTCCAAAAGGCCATGCCAGGACTTGTCCTAATGGGGTGGGGTCTATAAAGGCGAAACCCCTAGCAAATACTGATTTTTAGAAGCGTTTGTAGTTTTGAACAGCTTTTTAATGTTGTTTTTTTTTTTCATTTTGTAAAGTAGGACAAATATTTGGTTGTCATTGTTGCCAAAGTGTGTGTGTGTGTGTATGTGTGTGTGTGTGTGTGTGTGTGTGTGTGTGTCTGTGTTTAGAGGATACTGCCCTCCCCATCTCCTTTAGGGTATAGCTTTCGCGTCGATTGTGAATGACAAATAAAAGATGATTGTCATTATATTCATTCATTTCTTATCTCAATTTCCAAACAATATCTTAGACGTGTATACTAATGTCAAAATAACGGTATATTCCATGTAACATAGTATCATAATAGAAACGCATATTTTTATTAACAGACTTTGGACATTAACAGACTTCAGACACTGCAATAGTCAGCTATCGAAATAAGTGTCTCGAGAAATTATTGTCACTGACTGGAAGTTTAGAATACCTTTACTCTGGTATTAAGCAGGGTGATGAGAGCATGATAGCGAGGCGA
Organism: Diadema setosum; assembly: GCF_964275005.1. Lineage (NCBI taxonomy): Eukaryota > Metazoa > Echinodermata > Echinoidea > Diadematoida > Diadematidae > Diadema > Diadema setosum. The sequence continues at coordinate 23,839,899 of NC_092701.1, read as the reverse complement.
GAATGATGAGAACAAAGCTGCGAGGTAAAGAACTACACGTTCATTGGTCTTCTTTAGAGTCGATTCTGTAATGCAACTCGATTTAGGAGTACGTGATAGGTTTTGTTGTTTTCGTCAACAGACGACCGAGACCTGTAATCTCGCGAGGATAGGCCTCCAGACGAGAAAACGCGAGAAGAGAGAGGAAGCTGGTTTTCTTTCTCCATTAGGCACTAAAAACAACGATCCTCCCTCGGAGGAGGTGAAATGCTTTAATGGTTAATTGCATTCCTCCATGACTTCAGCCACTTTTCTGCATGACCGCAGTTTAATTTCATAGAGGAAAAGATAAATGGGAAATCTTTCAACTATGTGGGGTTTTTTCCAAAGAGATGACATCCACTCTAATCACTTAAGAATGTGGAATATACCTCAATCTTCGTTCATCTTCATAACAGGGGCCTTATACGGGTATGTTTGCTGTTATTTTGCTTTAGCCTACGTAGTGTTCAGGACAAGTACAGCCACATTCCTCGCCACATATTGACTGCAAAATTCCATTATTATAGCAAAAATTATACCAATTGATCTTGATTTGTTAATTTAACCTGATTTGAACAAGAGAACAAACAAACGAATGAACAAACACCGTTATGAGCAATGTGGCTTTTACAACATTGTAAATGTGGACTGGTATTTTCATTTTCATTTTCATTTTGTATCTGTTACAAATAGGTTGATTTACAGACAGATGAACAATTAACTGCAGACATTAATCCTGGGGGAAAAACATGGTATAATATCGGAATCACTGTCCCAAACGGGATTTCTTCATTGTTAAACCATGATCGATTTATCGAGTTTGTTCTTTTACATACCTACCGACAAATATGATTGATGTAATACACTTCTCTGTTTTCCATAAGGATGATAATTTGAACTCTAATTTCTTCATTTCACCTTAGATGTTATGCAGTTGGTAATACTGTACTCATGTTTACAAGGTTCATTTATGTTAAGTAACTTTCAATCAATACAGAGCCCTACAGAGATATTAAGGCATTTTGTCATGTTTCTACGCATAGTTTCATTAGAAGTGCACATTTTAAAGTAGAGAGGTTATTGACATCATCCGTTTAATATTTCAGGATGGAAAAATAACTTCCCACTTTTATACCTTTGATGAAGTTAAAAAAAAAAAGTTAACATCATTAATTAAGTGCATGATAATCACTGAAAACAAACTTATTACGCAGGCCTTTCACCTTTTTTTTTTTCTATTGAGAGTGAATGACAGAAATTCGTGGTCACGCTGGACTCTGGTGGAGAGGTTGACTCCGCGGGTCACTTGACGAAAGGGCATCTTGATTTCAAACCATCAGACTTCGGGGGTACTCCGCTGCGACTCTCAACAGAAGAACTTGACACCAATGCAAGGTGAGATAAAGCTCTGTCTCACTTAAGGGTCCTCGTTAGACCATGCGATATTGCTCGGAGTAGCGCCGTTGGGGGGCGGTGGAGAAAAGAAATGCACAAACTGTGCGCTTCGGCGGCGTACCAAATCTCTACACTGTGTCCAAGCCATGCACAGACAAGAACCGCTGGCGGCAGTGTTTTTCATAGCGACGTGCAGAGCGCCACTCAGCGAGCAACGAGCGATTTATGGCGGTGGGCAATGTTCCAATAGGAAATCAAAGTAGAAACTTCAGACGACCCTCATGTTAGTCATTTTTTCTTTCTCTCTCTCTCTCTCTGATATCCGAAAGCAACCTTACTGTTAAATACAAGGGAAGTGAAATTTCTAAATCTATAATATGCTTCTTCTCGCACGTATACGTTGGTAAAAGTTTTCGCTGCTGTGTATTATGAGACTACATATTTTGTTAATTCAGTTACCGATATTTTTCAGACAGTTTTGCACCAATTACGAACATACCAAGAACATCTTTCGATGTATTGTGCTAGGTGAGCTGATTGATTTAAGTCATTTTTATGTGTGTCTATAGGCGAGGGAACGATAAGAAACAGAGAAAAGGGGAACGACATATGATGCTTTTTATTGTTATTATTGTATTGACAGTAATAATTTATATGCTACTTTCAATTCAACTATCTTTTTTTTTCTTCTGTTCCACTTACAGGTCAATCCATTTCTCTAAGGTGTGGTAAAAGCACATGGAACAATATACTCTTTTAGGTCACTACATAAGATGTTTTTGTTTCTTGCGTGTGTTTCATCTATTTATTTTAATCAAGTTTTAAGCTACATGTAGATTCCTGGTCGGCTAGATTCCAATTCAGTTCATGTTCCAATTCAATTCAATTCAATTCAATCCAATTCAATCCAATTCAATTCAATTCAATTCAATCCAATTCAATCCAATTCAATTCATGTTCATTTTTCTTCTTCCACAGAACATAGAATGATATATGAAAATTACAAATGATTTTGAGTACACAATATTTGACTGTACGATAAATATTAGATGTAATTCATGAATTAAAAGCATAGGACCTATACATAACAATTCATAGTTTAAAACAAAACTTGCTACATTATCGATGCTCTGAAGAAAAAGATGATTGAGGGGTCCACTAAAAAAAGAACTTGTAAAAAATACATTGAACACCTGCTTGTATAAGAAAGTATCACCGGCGTGCCGAAACAGTCATTACTACCGCCCAATTTCACTCACAAGCGTGGTTACAATGATAAAAGTCGAGATAGAAGAGAGGATTACACAATTTGTAAAAGATTTGAACATGGAGTATGCTGTTAAAATACAGGTAATCTAATTATTATTTTGTCATCAGCACAGTTTCCGGAAGAAGTCTGTATAATTATGCGTCACTCCACTACTTAAACTTCTCTATGACAGCACCGGAGCTTTACAATTACGTGAAGGAGAAAGAATGGATGTGATTTATTTCGATTTTCGACGGTCATTTTGATGCCATGAATTGAAAAGCCTTCGAATTCGTGATCGATGCCTAGTGCGGTTTGAGCCATTCTTCAGAGAGTGTAGGTAAAGAGTATACACGCCAGAATTGCGCCATGTGATGGAGAAGGACGAGCGGTGTATACCGCAGAGGTTCCTATGAGACCGAGAGCTATTTCTGTTTCTTCTGAACGATGTTATGGGCATGAGTTCTTCCACCTGCAGGTTGTTTGCTGACGCCACAGAAATCTAATCCCCGGATTATTAAGTGAAGCTAAAAGTTTTCCCTACAGGTCGATGACTTTAATCGTCCAATACAGTGGTAAACAGTATCTAATTCCGAGAAATATGATGTTTTCCTTGTTTGATCAGCCTCGGGCTAGCAATATACAGTCAACAGTGTCAACATGCAGGAGGTGGTAATCCAAAAAGATCTCGATAAGACTCTCGGAAATGCTCTGATCCTCCAACCAAATAATAATTATCTAAGAATTATATGTAGTGAATGTTCATCGCACGATAGTAACAGTTTCGACACAGTTTCACTGTGTTACGCTTGTACAGGTTATAAGTTAAAGGGATGGTTAGTATTGGTGGAGATGAGGATTGAGATTTCAACTTTTTGCGAGATACTAAGAAACCACTTATGAAATGTTACAGAGTATACCATTCTAGGAGGAAAGCTTATTTCAAATGTTATTTGATGAAAATTTTGAAATGGCTGAGATATCCAAAAACAAAGTAAAACAAAGCGATCCTAATAAAAGGTGGGTTTTCTCTTTATCTCATTAAATAAAGTCAGAAACCTGAAGCCAGGTCTCAAACGAAATTATACCATCCCTTTAAGTTTTTGCAACTGTCCTCAGTAAGACCAGCGTTAGATTCGATCATTCATCTCCGCCTTGGAGCCCACTCACCACCAAAAGTATCGGAGGTACTTATAGGGTGAATGAAATGTGCAGCCAAGACGCGACTAAGTCTTTGCAACTCTCCGAACTTTTTTTTTTAAGAAGAAAGGAATAGAACAGATATTGTTGACACCTCCAAGTTCCTGAATGGCCATCACAGAACTCAATCGGCAAACTTCCATTTCTATCGTGTACAAGTATAGACTACATACCTTAGAGGTCATTCCATAAATGCTGATTCATGGTTGTTACAGATATCAGCTTCTAAGTCAATGCTAATATATTCATTCAGGGTGGTTATAGGCCCTGGAACGGAGCGATCTTTGACATCATGTGGTGTCTTCATTAATATTGCAGCTGTGCCTTTTAGGACATAAAGAGATCTTTTTGACTATGTAGGAAAAGAGGTCTAAAAAACAATAGGTAGGCACCTATATAAACAAGTAAGAACACCAGATAATTCAAGCGTCACAAAGGGATTTCACGTGTTGGGTTTTCCTTTTATTTCAAGAAAAGTGCGATGCTGTCCTTTCTCGAGTTAAGATAACGCAGCAATGGCGACTAAAATGGAGAAGGTTTTCAAGTGTCTTAATTCAGCGTATGACAAAACGGGTCGTTTCAAAATAGTCTGATGTACTATGACCCATGTACTCGAAGGATTGCAAAGTGGTGAAGTAATCGCCTTGTTTAATTTACATATGAGATTGTGAAAGATGTCACAATTTTTTTTAAAAAAATGTAAAAATGTAAAAAATCCATAGTTTGTCTGATTAACGTGCAACACATACCTTTCTGTTTATTTTCTTTGCCCTTCTTACACAGGTCAACTTGAGCATGAAAGAAAGTTCACCTTTAACCCTGCACATGCCACTTTAATTTCCTGTTCATAGGTTTGTGAGTGAAATGTGTGCACATTTGACTCATTGGCATAGAAATATGGATTGCCTATCCGATAGAGTACATTGTAGTCTCTGAAACAAAGCCAAAAAAATGCAACAAACCAACAAAAACGTGAAATAAAGAAACAAAACAAAGAACATCTTTTTACAACGTGTATAGTATACATGCTATCAACACTACACCAAGCAGCACCACACTCGCAGATTTCACCCATGTCAACTATTTACTTCATTTATTGCTATATATAAACATGACTCGCATTTTCTAATGGCTTCTCTCTTACGGTCACCCGCGTAAGCAAGCAAAAAACTGCCTTAATGACATCGACATAAGACAGTACATTGTCAAAGGAATCTAAGCATACCCATGTCTTGATCTGCGCAAGCGCACTAAATCATTCATCATGGCAACACCAAGGCGCTCAGCAGTCAGTGTTACTTGCTATTCATCTACAGCAACACGACACCCGCACTAACGACACTCAAGTCGTGAACTATCCCTTTTGTACAACTCCATTAACACTGTGTCAACACAATATATAGGGTACACATACCCAATCCATTACCCACCTTTCTCCATTTATATATTAAGGTAAACTGTCATCACTTGTGCATGCAAAAGTGGAGCCAGTCAAATTCATCAACATGCTTTGTGTGGTGTATTAGAAGTAAAAGCAGCAGTTCAACCATGCAACTGGCCTACCATGAGGTGTTTATTACTAATAAATACATTTTGCGAAGAACTACAAGAGTGGCTGTGTCCCTAAGTCAAAGCACGCGGTTTGCATAAAGCCATCCTGATTGGACGTAATTTGATGAAAATATTCATCTGGGGGCTTCCTTCTCGCTGGTCACGTTATATAAATCCAAAAATAAACAAAACAAGCACACTGTGTTTTTAAAAATCATTGAGTTCAAAATTATCCAGAATTGTACATGATTTTGATCCACCATTTTCCTTTTCGAACCAGGTTCGTCAATTGGTAACTGGCAAGGGCTCATCCCACGAGACCGACACCCACGACTCATAAGGCTCACGAGTTCGACATTGAAAAAATAAGGTCCATGAGTCATACGGCCCATACGATTCATACACCCCATGGGTTCGACACTAGACAAATAAGGCCCGTGACTCCGACACTAGGACATTAAGGCCCACGAGTTCGACGCTAAGCAAACAAGGCCCACAAGTTCGACACTAAACAAACAAAGCCCACGAGTTCGAGACAAGGCAAAAACGGCCCACGAGACCGCCATTACATCACGAGGTTTAAGATGTCAGCCTCGTGGTCTCGAACAGATCAAATCTTATCACCTTCAACTGGTATACGCTGTCCATCTCTCACGTTGTCACAAAATAATTCAATCTTGTTCGAGAACAGCTAACAAACAAATCAGAAACCTCATTACAACTTAATCTTTTCGCTGTTACATTGTTTCCACCGATCAAACTCCTCCTTTGTCTCCCCCTTTTTTCCCCTCTCTCTCCGTCTCCCCTTTTCTATTGTCCTTGAAATTGTGATCATGCTGAGCGTTGTTTTTATCGTAGCTTTAAGGATTGAATTCGAAACCTTGTAGTTTATATATAAAAATATATATACTGAGCAAAACACATTGGAAAATAAAACACTTCAAGCAGATGAAATGACATTCCGGCACAACGCTTGACCGTCCTTATTGCATGTAAAAATCAAAATGATGCGCTAAAACAGGGAGGTGAGAAGAAATACTTTTGCTGAATAGGAAATAAAATACAAAAGTACATGAGCCATCAAACACAACAGTGATTATCAAAATAATGTTATTTCTCGTGTACACTTCACGACATTAATCCCTTTGTAAGTTTCAAAATGCTAGGCTTGTATGAGTATAATGCCTCCTCTTCAGCTGTCTCAGCCATATAGTTGAGCAAGTTGTTGACTTTTCAGATATTTCTGTTTTATTTCTGTTCTGTATTAATTTGTTTTTCTATAGTTGTTTCGTTGACGCTTTCAATCACTAAAGCTGTCGTGTTTTTTTTTTCTTTTGTTTTCTGTTATCTACTCTTCAGAAGCATTGCGATACTAAGTGATGAGCAGAGCTCGCATTGTTCTCTGGTCCACAATCGATGACCGACGTTACTGAACTTGGATTCATTGTTCGTCGTATTACATTTTACATCGTCGTTGCTTTATCGTTGTCACTCTATATCTATGATTAATTTTCAGACTCTCGCTTCAAGGCATTCTTTCTTTTCCCCGATCGGTAGGAGCAACAATGGGAGTGGTGATTGAAACACTTCTGGATGATTAAAGCTGAATACCGGTGAATACCATTACAATAACCAGAATGAGAGGACAGTTTAGGCAAAATAATGGTGGACTGTCAGGAAAAAAAAAACCCACATATATATATTATATATATTCATACATTAAAATCTAATCACTAGCATATGAATATAAAAGTAATTTTTCCGGGGGACTATAAAACGGAGTTGTGAAATAAAACAATAGACAACGATGAAAATGAAACAATGACAAGGAGAGACTACTGATAAATCGTGTGATTTCTACGTATTTTCTTCCTGCAAATATGAACTATGATTTTGTACATATCTGAATAAAATCAATTTTACTTGCAACACAAAATGTAGTTTCTATTAGGGCCTATAGAATGGGAATATCAGAGCGAACAAAACGGGTATTGGAGGCGATCTCTTAAAAGCGACAGATGACGAAAAATGTTGCCCTCTGGAAAACACACTTCTGTACGTAATGTCACACATCACTGGGAATGAATACGGTTTAATCCATAAAATTCTGGGAGTCGTTAGTACTCAACAGGAGGAGTAAATCTCATTAAAAAAACCTGACAAAAAAGTAATCCTTTTCAGGGATTAATGTGGTTTATTTCCAAAGTCTTCAATCAGTCCATAGATTTGAGTAACATGATCTGTTTAGCACTGCATGTACCAACATAGGGGAGGTATAAAGGAGGCAACGTTATTATGGAGCAGACCTGAGCATGCAGTAATACAAACCAATATTGCTCTTGGATATAGTTCTTCTCAGAAGAACCTCTGTAATGATTGAACAGATTATTTCCAAGTTACTTACGAAAAGCGTTTGGAATTCTACTACGTTCAGCGACAAGCAATATTTGGACGCTTACGACAGGCTGTATGAGGTATGAATGAATGTTTAATTCGATGAACTTGCTTGAACAGCGCGTGCCAAGGTGGTTTAAAACACTGCACACCACACCGTTTGACAATTAACGTATTGCATGGGAAGAACGGCTAAATTAATTGTCTTTTATGTGAAAAAGAGAACCTTTGTAGGAAAGCAGCAAAAAACAAAAACAAAAAAATGATGGATATTATATATTTTTTGAAGGTGGACTTAAATCTATCGAGTAAGAATACGCCATGATGTACCCTGCAACCATCCACAGTGATCACTTCTAAAAGTTACTGAACTGAGGAAACTGGAAAATTAAAATAGATGTACTTTCATGTTGCTTCATGGTTCATTATGCACGCATACACACATACAAACACACACACATGCACGCACGCTTACACACACAAACTTTTTTTTTTCCAGTAATCTTTATTTGATTTCTATGATTGATTTCACATGCCAAAACATTCATCTTGAATGTATAAACACAATAATATACAATCGGCAATGTTTGATTTAAAAAAAAAAATCAATCGGTGCGTGGCCCGAAATACATACAACTTACATTAAATACATAGACTTACACGTAGCCGAAAAAAAAAAACCCACACACACACACACACACACACACACAAACACACACACACACACACACACACACACACACACACACAAAGAAACAAACAAACACACAATAAGCTAGCGCTATATCACGATAGACACTGACAGAGAATAAAGACTTGTGCCTTTCCCTACATCACTCTGTAACATTGAAAAGAGGAGTCGGTTGAAGAAGAAAAAAAGTCACCTATTACATGAATGACTGTAGGCCTAAAGTATAATCCACCAAAATGGTGCCATATTATGTGTTGTCTATGAGCGATGTTTTTACTTTAATACCGACAGTGTATTTTTAATATCTCGCGAAGGGCTGAAATGACAAGCGACGGAGAATTGACAGAATGAGGGCAAGCAGGTAAACGAAAATGTCAGTTATGACCGCAAGTATGTAGCACAAACCAGCAAGGAATCCCACGGTTTATCACGCCTCTTCGATGACAGTGTAGATTTGATTATAATAATTATACAACACTCTTTGGTGCAATAACGTCATTTAAAATGTGGGCCTACTACAGTCTAATGATGAGCAATTCAACACAATGTTAATTCACTGCGTAGAAATTATATCGCCATCATCATCTTCCGTACAATGTTGTCAAATCAGATAGATCCCCCGCCATCCCCATTACAAAATGATCCTGAAGACTTTGCTCAGGATGAATAAAAGTGGTAAATTTGCCCCATTTTTTAAAGATTTTTTTTTCTTTTACCGTTTGCCATGAGTAGGTCCATTTTATGTATTTTCGTAGCAGTGTTGGCGAAAATTTCAGTGCACATTGTAATATTATACAGATATTGACTGGTACGGGGTGGAATATAACATTCTTTGGACCGCCAGGGAGTTATATTTTCCCAAGGGATTATATTTTCCCGAAACGAAGCGCGCAGCGCTGAGGGAAAATATGATCACGAGGGAAAATATAACTTCCTGGCGTTCCAAAGATTGTTACATTCCACCCCCTACCAGTCGATATCTGTTATATTAGATGGCCTTGCCCTTGATTATGCTTTACAGAAGAGCCTACACTGACGACGCATAGCCTAACAGTTTATACGCTCATGTTAGCCCGACCAGACGCTGTGTGCGCGCTGTCGCGATTTTGTACAGCGGTCCTCTAACGACAGTAGGCCCTATTATACAACGTCCAAGTAGATCCTTGTAATTTGATTGGAGGATTGTTGGTGACGTGATATTAAATAAGTACTCCATTCAACGCGCCGTGCAATTTTGGTTCTATTTTTGCGTGCAACTTGGTTCGATTTTTTCGTTCTATTCCACGGTTCGAGAAATTGTACGGTACTGCGTGTATGGTTGGGTGTTCATAATATCGGACACCTAACGTTTTTCTATCAATAGAAACGTGAAAAATCTCACAATTTGCCTGAAATTTTACTCACGTGTGGAGAAAATACTCCGGATTTACAAGCGCGCACTGAAAATGCGATCTGAGGTACGCGCTCTAGATGGCGGCTTCGAACGCGTGAGGTGTCATTTTTTCCGCACTCAGTTGCCGGGCTAATATCGACCGACCACCCCGCCCTCTATTGACAATACGTATAAAGCGTACTTAAACGCGTTTTTTCGACAAGCTGCTGTTTTTTTCTAGTCGTAATTTCTTTCCCCAATAATATTTGAATATATTTTGAATCCTTCGATATTACTTTTGAAGGACTGTTTGATGAATTTGACTTGATTTTCATTAGGAAACTTTTCATCGTAATTGAAATAAATTAGAGGAGTCGGTTTGTTTTTTCACATTCATTTCTCGTTTCTGCATCAACTCGTACGGTCGTAGCGGGCGACAAAATATTTATGTCATGTGTATGTGTAACGCTGTGCACGATCGTACAAGCGGCGGTGACAATTTTGCGGTCAAAATCGTCAAATTTATTACGGAAGGATACTCTACATCTAACAACGAGTCAGCAAAGGTAGGCCTAGTTATATGCAGTTACACGATAAACCTTATTCGAGTTTGCTAAATTTCGGTAATTTAGAGGGAATACTTAGTTGTTTTCGCCACATTTTACTCGGTAGCGTAGCCCGGTGAAGAATCGAACACCGTTGCGCGTAGTCCCATGCGTACATTTTCTTTCTGTACGCGCAATGCCATTATAATGCGCGGTCGGTCGTTATGGACCCGGCCGGTGGGTTGGACCCCTACCATACTGTGTGTTGCATATTGGGGCTCGCATGCAGCTAGCGCAGGTACGTGTGCGGTACATGCATGCGCGTACACTATGCCTACGTAGTGCTAGTGTACGTGTATGAGCGCTAGTATAACTGTGACCTGTATATGGTAGGGGTCCAACCCACCGGCCGGGTCCATAACGACCGACCGCGCATTATAATGGCATTGCGCGTACAGAAAGAAAATGTACGCATGGGACTACGCGCAACGGTGTTCGATTCTTCACTGGGCTACGCTACCGAGTAAAATGTGGCGAAAACAACTAAGTATTCCCTCTAAATTACCGAAATTTAGCAAAATCGAATAAGGTTTATCGTGTAACTACATATAACTATAGGCCTAACTTTGCTGACTCGTTGTTAGATGTAGAGGATCCTTCCGTAATAAATTTGATGATTTTGACCGCAAAATTGTCACCGCCGCTTGTACGATCGTGCACACACGTTACACATAATACACATGACATAAACATTTTGTCGCCCGCTACTATACGACCGTACGAGTTGATGCAGAAACGAGAAATGAATGTGAAAAAACAAACCGACTCATCTAATTTATTTCAATTACGATGAAAAGTTTCCTAATGAAAATCAAGTCAAATTCATCAAACAGTCCTTCAAAAGTAATATCGAAGGATTCAAAATATATTCAAATATTATTGGGGAAAAAAATTACGACTAGAAAAAAACAGCAGCTTGTCGAAAAAAACGCGTTTAAGTACGCTTTATACGTATTGTCAATAGAGGGCGGGGTGGTCGGTCGATATGAGCCCGGCAACTGAGTGCGGAAAAAATGACACCCCACGCGTTCGAAGCCGCCATCTAGAGCGCGTACCTCAGATCGCATTTTCAGTGCGCGCTTGTGAATCCGGAGTATTTTCTCCACACGTGAGTAAAATTTCAGGCAAATTGTGAGATTTTTCACGTTTCTATTGATAGAAAAACGTTAGGTGTCCGATATTATGAACACCCAACCATACTACACTGATTGCACAAGCCAGAAAGAGAATCGCAGTGGATCCACATGTAAGTATGGCTATATTTTTCATACATATATAGACTTCTAGGCCTACTTAGACCAAAAAGATCTACTTGGACGTTGTATAAATCAAATAGTGTATGGTCTTTACTCGTGCAATGGAACGAGATTTCGCACTCGGTGAAAGATGAGGCGCACTATTCAACTCGGCTTCGCCTCGTTGAATAGAGCGCCTCTATCTTTCACCTCGTGCGAAATCTCGTACCATTGCACTCGTGACCATTCACTATTTGAATATTATAAAATGGGTTCAAGAATGTAGCCAATTGGAAGCGCTGAAATGAGTCACGTGTGCGTGCATTAATTTCTTCAGGTATGCACTAAGAAGAGTCTCTCTTCCACCTCCCTGGCCTGACGTACGTCACAATGTTTACACTAGCAGTGCGCACTCAATCAGTTGTTACAAGTGCGTCACGCGCTACTATACGCGCTGTCAATCCTGTAAACAACTTCTAGTTCGGGCCGCGGGCTGCCACAACAGCCGGCGGCCTTTGTGCATAACAGTACGTGGCGTATGTATACTCTTATACGTACGTACAGTACTTAAGTGCGGGATTTCCGAGTGCGACGTGCGTAAATGTTTGGGACGAACATCTTCTAGTAGAGCAGATAAGCCCTCAAAATCACGTGAATTGTGCAAAATTTGACTAAAGCATGAAACTTTCACCAGTGTTAGTACATACCATAAGATTTATTTTAAGATCGGGAGGTAAGTCTGATTTGACCTCTGATGACCTCCAGAGGTCAATGTACTTTAGATATCAGAAAATCGATGTTTTTAGACATTTGCGAATGATATATGTGGTTATGTTGCACTAAACATGCATTTATACCACAGAGAAATCATTTCCAGATTCAACAGAGCACTGACAGGTTTTTACCTTTGACCTCTGATGACCTCCAGAGGTCAATGAACTTTAAATATAAAAATATCGATGTTTTTAGACATTTGTGAATGATATATGTGGTTATGATTCACTAAACATGCATCTATACTTCAGGGAAACCATTTTCTGATTCCACAGAGCATTGACAGGTTTCTACCTTTGACCTCTGATGACCTTGAGAGGTCAATGACCTCAGAATATCAGAATATTGAAGTATGACATCATTGGTGAAAGGTCAAACATGGTAAAGATGTACAAAACAAGCATATCTGTGTACAATGACATCGTCTTCATATTCCAAGGCACACAGACGAGTTTCTGCCTTTGACCTCTGATGATCTCGAGAGGTCAATGACCTCAAAATATGAGAATAGTTTGGCATCATCAATGGTAAACATGATGATGTTGTAGGGAGCACTCGTAGGCCCTGCTTATTAACGAGCCATTACCGTTCACCTATGAAAATCACACAAGGTCAAATACCTCGAATGAAATGTGAGGATGTTAATATTGATATTGCGATAGTTAATATCTACTAATTGTTTATAATGTAGGGCTTTACAAACCATGCATTTCTTTTACCAAAAAAGTGGCTACTCATTCCGCAGAACTTTTCAGGTAATTATCTAAGTCGGGTATGTACACAGAGCAAGGGGTGTCGATCTGTTTTCACGTGGGGGGGGGGGGGACTTGGAAAATATGTAAAAGCATAAGTTCATGGTGCAAAGGAATGAAGCGGAGGGGGAGGGGGAGGATGTGGGTGGGGGATTGGATTTTTGCAGGTTTAGACCTGAAATCAGTGATTCAGTGTAGCTCTTGTTTAATGTGTGCGTCATAACTTATACGGAAGTTGATGGGGTGTGGGCGCATCTCACCTACCCTCCTCCCAAAGACGAAGTTTTTTTTTTTTTTTTTAAGAATCTGATGCATACGTTTTGGGGAATATTTAGAAAATTATGGATCACCAAGGTGTACCAAGTCTATATGGATGGGAACCCAGCAAGCGCAGCGTTGGCGAGGGTAGGGTATTCCACTCCCATTCGAGAGAGCTCTTGTATTTTGAGAAATGAGATTCAACGACCTGGCACACAGGCACTTTTGAAGGAATACCTCGAAATTTGTATCAAAAAGGTGTAGTAAGTCAGCCATCTATGGAGGGAGACCAATCGACAGAAGGATGTGGGTGGAGGTATCCCCCTCCCACATTATGGAGCTTTTGCATTCTTTTGTTTGCAATTCAATGATCTCGTGCCACTCTTGGTTGAACTACCATTTTGAAAAAAAAAAAGTCCATACCCAAATATGTAGCCATAATCAATGCATGGCGGAGAGGTTGATACAGCGAGAGGAGGGTATGAAAGGGGCTGTCCCCCAATCCTTCCCATGCGCGGGAGCCTTTGCAGTAAGAATAGAAATGTAAAAAAAAAATCTAGTATACACATTTATGATGGAATATTTGGGAAATTATCAGTAAAAGGAGTGTACCAAATCTAAGGATAGAAACCGAGGAGGGATTGTTAATTGAAAGATACACTACCCCCTCCAACAAGAGGGATTTTCTTTAATATGTCGAAACTGAAATTAAAGATCTAGTACACACTTTGTGATGATATAGAACAAAAATGGGACAAAAGCACTGAGCGTATATGGAAGGGGACATAACGAAAGATAGTGTGGGGGAGGGGGTATGCAAAGGAGATTCTGCCTTTTAATCTGGTGCATACTATAGCTGAAATGTTCAGTGACAATTCATTTTCTGTCAAAAAAGTGAAGAAAAAAAAAATCCCCATCTCAGGAAATACTTGGAGGCAAAGTTTTATGTCCCCACCATTCCCCCTCCCATATTTTCTCGGGAGGCGGGGCAAATGCCTCTTGCCCTCCAAAATGAACAATCGTGCATACATAGGAAAGCCTTTTCATCTTTGGAATTCAAATAAAAATATCTCTTAAAAACATTTTTCATAGAATAAGGGAAATTATCATTCCCCAAAGTATGTTATATCTGTGGAAAGAACCAAGCAGGGGGAAGGAGTCTATCGAAAGGAGATATCCCCTCTCACAGAAGGGAGATTTTGCATTTCAGAATTAAATTTTAACAATCCGATGCACACTAAAAGTGAAAAACTTGGGCAGTTTTCTGTCTAAATAGCAAAAAGCAAAAAACAACAACAAAAACTAACAACAACAAAACATAGTCCACATCTCAGAATTTAATGGGGTTGGGGTCAACTATCCCTGCCACCACCCCACCCCTCCTCCAAACTGATGCCCCGGTATGTGCATGTGTTTTATTCCACTTGTTGAAAAGAAGAGAGAGTTTTAAGAAACAATATTGTTCAGTGGTCGCTATCCCAGTCAAGTAAATTGTTTATCAATAAGGTGATTTCCTTCACCTGTATACCTTAAGATGATTTAGGCCTGGTATTTGCCTTGCACGTTATTACATCTATTTCTTTTTTAGTATTCTCGTTTATATTTCGATGTGAAAGTTGTTTACTTTGCCAAGATTTTATTTGTACATAGAAAAAATAATCCAAGACTGAAAATGAAACTGATACAATACCTAATGATTGACATGATGCACATATTGTGTATTTCTATAGCAATAAAAGTGAGCAATTCAAAAGGCGTGTACTCATTTCACATGAACATTAGCGATGATCCTCTGACCTCTGGAGGATATTGAAAGATATGCATCAAAATGTAAGAATATTGATGTCTGGTCTCATCGGTTTGTAATGGCCAGCTGCTTATGAAATAATAATTATATTTTAAAGAAGATGCATTTTGTGTGTGTGTGTGTGTGTGTGTCCAAAATTGTATGCAGAGTATTCAACACACAATTCAATTTTGACTTCCATCTAGGACAATGAGCGGTTACTTTTTTCTCAACTACACTGTAATATCAAAATCTATTGAAAAAAAAAAAACACGGTGGCGGCTGGGTCTAACACATTATCATTCCTTTTCGTTGGAGATCCATGCGGGATGGTCAAAACAAACATAAAAACAGATATCTCAGACCTAATTGTTATAACAAAGCATCATATCCTCACATACCCAACCCAATCCTCTATGCCCAGACAATGTAAACCACCCCATGGACTTACTTGGAGCTTTAGTATATATATCCTTTGTCAACAGAGAGAGACATCCAAACCTTTGCAGTGCCGACTAAGATCTGCCATGGAACTGATTGGTATTGGCTCTGCATCATTGACAGCAGATCTCGTTTCCTATTCTCCTTCTTCTTCTTCTTCCTCTTCTTCTTATTCATTATACTGTGTAATCTTGTGATATTCTGCCATGCAGCCTTTTCTTAATTGGTTAAAGAAGGTATCCAAAGAGCTATATGAAGCAAAAGACAACAAACAAATGCAAAAACAAAAAGAGAGACATATGTATCTTTAATAACAGAGCTGAATATTGAGTATCTATCTCCTGAAGTGTTTCAAAGAGATACAAGAGACAGTGGCCGAGAGTAGCCGCCACCTTTTTTCGGAGTAGGCCTACTTTGTGTTCTTGCAAATGATGCCTGACATTTTTGGTCATTTGCCCTTTTTGAAGAATGCAGCAATAGAGCCACAACTTCCTGCGGAGTGGATATTGTGGGGTTCTTGATGCAGAACATCATCGCTGAATTTGCCTGTGCTGTACGTTCTTACAGGGATTGCCATTGTAGTTTTGTTTTGTTTTGCTTTGTTTTGTTTTTCAAGTGTGGCTGTAACACTGCTTGTTTTGCATATGATGGTCATTGCAGCTAAAGAGTGCGTATCTTCTCTGGATCATTCCAGACTTCATGATGTTTCACCTGGGTGAATGGATCCCAGATGATGCATGCATATTCCAGGACAGTCCTGAGCGGCATGGAGTAGCAAAACACCTGAACTTTATGATACTCGTATCTTCGTCTGGAGAGAGTCTTTGGTTGAAGTATAACCTTTTTAAGCTGCTGTGGCGATTTGATTCCAGCTGAGCCTCCTATTGGAACTCCAAAATATTTTGCACAATCCGCTTTCTCCATGGTTTGCCATGAAGGCTTATCTATTCCCTGGGTAGGTCTCGGATGGCAATAGCTAGTTGCAATACACAGGATTGCTTCATGTGGAATGCATGTTGGGCCTCACAGTATGTCGAAGTTTTCAAGATGGTCCATGATGTCGCAGCTGTGGACTGTATACTCCAGGACCATGAGTCATTCATCGCAGTCATACTGTAACAACCCACCAGCTTTACACTGGCCAATACAGGCCCACCAGCTGGAAACTATGCAAATATTGCCCATGAGCTTGACACTTAGGCAAACCAGTCCCATAATGAGTCCGACAAATGGGGGAAAAAAATCTATGAGACTTACACTGAATAGATTAAACACTCTGTATATCAGTCTCGTGGGCCTTGTTTTCCTCGAGTGTCGAGATAATGGCCATATTTACCTATATCTGCTAGTCTTCATAACTAACCCAAACATAACAGTTATATTTGAGGTCACTGCCATCACTCAAGAAACTTAAGCTTTATTTCTGAAGTAATTGACCTCTCACATTTCAGAGACCTGTTACTATAAACCAATGCTCTGTGGAATATGCATACATACTTTGATCAAAACGTCAATGCGTGATTTGTTCATGATTAAGCATTTACGATTACACCAATGAAGCCAAACATCAATACAGGTAAGCCTACACATGTGACCTCAGTGACCTCTCATTGTCCTGAGAGGTCAAAGTTGGATATAATGCACAGGCTAATGACCAATGTTCCATGGAATGACAAGATTCTTCTATTATAGCATAAATGATTGTACATCGGGTATTACAAAGTTGACCATTGACTATCGATAGAATATCAATATTCTGATATTTTGAGGTCATTGACCTGCCACCTTCCTCAGAGGTCAAAGGTAGAGACACGTGAGTAATTTCTCTTGCTCTGTGGAATAGGAAAACAATTCAATTGTAAAACAAATGAATATAACATCTAAATCATGTTTGTCATCAACCAATTGCACCAAATATCAATGTTCTGACATTTTGAGGTCATTGGCCTCATCATAGGTCATCTGAGGTCATAAGAGGTCAAAGGTAGAAATCTGACTCGAAAGGCTCAGTGGAACATTGAGGCAATTCCTCTTACAAAAATTAGTTTTTAGTACATAATTATCGTGTTTCAGTTATGAGTGACGCGTTAAAATATCAATTTTCTGACATTTTGAGGTCATTGACCTCTGGAGGTCATCAGAGGTCAAAGATAGAAACCTGTCAGGGCTCTGTGGAATATAAAGACAATTTCACTGTGACAAAAATTAAGTTTTAGTACATCATTACTGTGTTTATCATTAACCAATGATGCAAAATATCAATTTTTTGACATTTTGAGGTCATTGACCTCTGGAGGTCATCAGAGGTCAAAGGTAGAAACCTGTCAGGGCTCTGTGGAACATAAAGACAATTTCACTGTGACAAAAATTAAGTTTTAGTACATCATTACTGTGTTTATCATTAACCAATGACGCAAAATATCAATTTTCTTAGATTTTGAGGTCATTGACCTCTAGAGGTCATCAGAGGTCAATTCAGACTTACCTCCCGATCTTAAAATTAATCTTATAGCATGTACTAACAATGGTGAAAGTTTCATGCTTTAGTCAAATTTTGCACAATTCTTCGGCTTATCTGCTCTACTATTCGGACATCTTGACTTTTGAGCGAGTGCTACATGTAGCTGACTGGTATTGACCCACAAAGGTACGTGAATAATGCTGTTAGTTTTCGACCCATTTTATAAAACAAATGATGCACAGGATTATTTCGTGGCGTTAGTAAAGGTGCGGCGCACTCTCGAGTATTGACAACGGTTGCAAACACGCACTCGGCTGCGCCTCGTGCATGTCGCACCATTGTCAATACTCTCGAGCGCGCCGCACCTTCACTAACACACTCTATCCTGTGCATCATTTGTATACTAACGTTAAGCTCAAGTCCAGTAACGACGCTTTATAGTTAAGTTAGGCTCAGGTCCACAAGATATCAGCAGATGTTCTAGGGTCTACTCACAAAACAATTCTAACTTTACTCTTAGGCCTAACGTTATGGCCTACTGGGCAATTTTTATCATTTGACATTTGTTTCGTAGTACAGGTAGCCTAACAGTTAGATTCTAATGTTTGTTAAATGTTAGGCCTAATTTAGAACTAACGTTAGAATCAAATTGGCTCCCCATGCCCAGTGCATCATCTTTTTCTTCCCCGTGATTTTTAGTCAATTTGTCTTGTGCCAGGACCGGTATAGACATTACAACATTAGGCCTACCTTCTGTCATCAGGAATCTGCAGCAATTTCAAAATCAGTCTCCTTTTTACTCTGTTGCAGAGATGAACATTGTAGAAACACAGTGATTTGCAAACCAGTCTACTCGGTGTCGTAGTCCCCACTTGTTCGATGTAACGTTAGGCCAACAGTTAGATCTAGACTAGTCTAAATAAGTTACGTCAATAAAGATGAATGAATTGTCCTCGTTCTAAGAACTGAACTGAACAAAATGTCTCACAGACTATTAACTCGCTTGTTTTACGAGATGTTTAGTGGAGTTAGAATCCTTATCCTCCAAATTCTTATCGAGCTCGTCGTCGTTTATAGACAAAACGGGGTTCCATTTGGAAGTGTGAATCCAAACTTCGCGGGCCGAGTGAGACGTGCATGTAGTAAACGGTACATCGGTACGGTACCTACCCCAACCAGGAAAGCCTAGCGCATGACGGTACTCCGCGTCGCGCCGTGCATGCCAGGGCCGTCTACTCTCTCACGTACATCGTGTGTGTGTGTGTGTGTGTGGGGGGGGGGTGGGGGAACAGATCATATCGATCCAGACTGCAGCAATCGATAGTAATCGTTTGCTCGTCCCAGTTACCGATGTGGTCCCAGTTACCGATGTGGTCCCACACCCTTATATTGGTGTAATTGTTCTTATTTCAACCGTAAGAGGGCGACACACATGGAAGAAATATATTCATTTGACCAGTTGGTGAAATATAACGAGCTGGGAAAATATAACATTTGCGATCCTCGCAAACAGTATCATGTGACGAGCTCTTGACCAATCACATACCAGAAACTGTCTGAGCCATCTAATATATCCATATACATTATGTACACACACACACACACACACACACACACACGCGCGCACACACACACACACACACATATATATATATATATATATATAAGTATATACATGCATATTGTAATCTATAATATATATCATATTATATAGTTATATATTATATAGATAAATAGCTACATATTCATATGACAT
Source organism: Diadema setosum (assembly GCF_964275005.1). Classification (NCBI taxonomy): domain Eukaryota; kingdom Metazoa; phylum Echinodermata; class Echinoidea; order Diadematoida; family Diadematidae; genus Diadema; species Diadema setosum. The sequence goes on along the minus strand of NC_092701.1, from coordinate 23,819,958 downwards.
ATAGATAGATGTGTGAACATCATATTCATCTATTCATTATATCAATCACGTTCGAAAAACTTCCAAATGACCGAATCAACGTTCAGTCACACTCATTCAGCTGTGGCAACATCCCAGAAAGTGAGGGATTTCCCTGTATGTGCGCACAACTATGTTTGCGCGCATCAAGAGATGGAAGAAAGGGGATGTGTGTGTGTGTGTGTGTGGGGGGGGGGGGGGCCTGGGTCTGGGTATTATTAATATGATGCAAAACTCGCCTTTCTCAAGTCTTCAGATCTGTGCGATCTGCTCGTGGTACTTTTGGGGTATCGCTGCGGAGAAATGGCCAACGCCTGATGCGACACTGAGAGCCGGAATAAGAAGAATCTGACCGACATTACAAAGTATTTAGCATCTTTATTGTTCATAGGCTACCTCTGGTACACAGGGAGAGCAGGGAGAAACAGACGGATGCAGAGTGGGATGGGGGAGGGGAGGAGGGATAGGGTAAGACGAGAAGCGGGACGCTGTGGACGAGAGGGTGGAGGGAGCACGTCATCGCAAAATGATGTCAGCAAAACAAAAACGGTGAAAGTAATAACTCATAATTGTGCAATACTCAAACACAACCACTCCTTCTACTTAAAATAGGTCAGCCTTTCTCGCTGGCTTCCGTGTGAACTCTTGGAGGGCTGGTGCCATTGTATCGGTTAACACTTGACGTGGCAGGGGATAAAAAAGATGAGAGAGCTATCCCAAGTCAAATGGAATACATACGTGATTGGACGCTGCGTCTGCATGGCTATAAACACATGTTTTGTTGGTGAGAGAGGGTTTAGATTGAGCCGCCTGCTACGATAGAAGCTAAGCGCCACCCTCTGTCGAAACGGCAGCAAAGTCAGTGCCAAAATGCTAGAATTTTCTTGCATTTTTAGATCCGGTGGAAAAAAAAAAAGTCATTTCCCCGAAATCTCCTGCTCTCTCGCACTTGAGTTTAAATTATGTGGGCTTGTTTTGCGCAATCGGAGTCTTCAGCTTGCTACAAGGCGTCCAGGCGGGAGAATCTCCCGTTTACGAAATGCTTGGGAATGTATATAGTGTCTGCTGGTGATGGCTTCTTAAAGGACAAGTTCACCTTCATAGACATGTGGATTGAGTAAATGCAGCAATATTAACAGAACACATCAGCAAGAGTTTGAGGAAAATTGGGCAATCTATTTAAAAGTTATGAATTTTTGAAGTTTCTGCTTAGTCACTGCTGGATGAGAAGACTACTACAGCTTGTGATGTCACATGTCACATGTGTACAACTCTATAAAGAAGTATAAGGATAATCCATATTTTCACTTTTCTCGCATGATAAAAAAACACTTGACTTCCCTCTTTCAGAAGGCAAGAGGAATAATATTACCCTTAACATACGTCAGTGACAAGTCGAGGATATGTGCACTTTTTTTCAAAAAGTAACATTTTGTGAAATTCTCTTTATATTTTCCTTATAACGTTGTACGCATGTGACATCATACACTCTAGTAGTATTCTCACCCAGCAGTGACTGTGAAGATACTTTAAAAATTCATAACTTTTGAACTGATCGTCCAATTTTCCCTAAACTTTCACTGATGTGTTTTATTGCTGCATTCACTCAATCCACATGTATATGAAGGTGGACTTGTCCTTTAAGCCCCGTTTAACCAGAGCTTTTTTAAACGAGGGTTACCGCGACAACGTCCGGGTAGCGTCTGTTTTGTTTTGTTGTTTTGTTTTTTGTTTAACCCTGCCGCATAGTGCTGCTCGGACATTGTCGCGGTAACTTTTGCCAAACTCTACCCTCTAGCAAGGGTAATAACCCCGACATTACCCCGAAATTACCCCCGACAAACCTTCTATTAGAACGCAATCGCGGTAACATTCCTTTGATACAGTATAATCAAAACGCAGGCACAACATTGCAGACAGAGAATGATTGGCACATACACCGCTAATCACGTGAATGGATTGTAGCCACTGATCTGTACAGTGTAGTTGAGATCAATGATCGTAACCACGTTTTGTTTACTAAAACACGATTGCCTACCTGTAGATGTGCACAATCTAGAACAAAAGGCGGGGCTGGCCGGTAGGTGGGGTAGTAGCATCAGGTGGCCAGGGTTCCTCCGTGAAAACTTACCTAGAGATTTTCGGTGTGTGTCTGTTAAAATCGTCCCTCTCTCTCTCCAGCGGATTTTGTACCCGAGGCGAGTAATTTTGTTCTCCGGACGTTGTCGCGACGTTGTCGCGGTAAGGTATGTTAAAACAGGACCTAAGAGAGTGATTCGTTCATTCTTATGTTTTGCTTTACTCTTTCTTCTTCATTTTTTTTCCTTCACTGAACGTCTTTCCTTTTCTTCTGCTTCAGTTTTAGGTAACAGGAGCGAATGCAAAACAGTGAAAACGTTGAGAACGGTGAAACAGGGTTGTGTATAGGTCGCACTGAAAAGTACCTAAGTAAAGGTTTAAAAAAAAAAAAAGGAGTAAAAACATATGAGTGCAAAGAAAACTCACATGAGGGAAGTCATAGATATACTCATTAAGACGAGCAATTTATCTTGAATCAATGAAATTGCTTCAAAGAAGCTCTTCATACACGATTTGAATCAATGCTGATTATGTTTTTGAAGGAACCGTGCATGCATGGATTCACACGTTTTCCAGGAACGTTCCTTTTCAGTTATGTTTATTGGTCTTTCGTTCTTTCCCTCATTTTTTTTTTTTTTTAACTCATGCAGGGTTTAGTAACACCTTGGTTTTATCATCTTTGACATTTTGTTTTTCTGCGTCTGGTACTGATGAGCAGAGAGGTAGTATTACGTGCTGTATGCTTGCCTTTATCACTAGTTTTCTCATTCACATATTTGCGTACCTTTCACGCGATATCACCGGCATTATTGCCCATGAATGTTAGTATTGTCATCACTATCGTCGTGACAAGTAGTAGGTCCTAGTATTGGTGGTTGCTCTCGTAGTAGTAGTAGTAGTAGTAGTAGTAGTAGTAGTAGTAGTAGTAGTAGTAGTAGTAGCAGTAGTAGTAGTAGTAGTAGTAGCAGTAGTAGTAGTAGTAGTAGTAGTAGTAGCAGTAGTAGTAGTATAGTAGTAGTAGCAGTAGTAGTAGTAGTAGTAGTAGTAGTAGTAGTAGCAGTAGTAGTAGTAGTATAGTAGGTAGTAGTAGTAGTAGTAGCAGTAGTAGCAGTAGTAGCAGTAGTAGCAGTAGTAGTAGTAGCAGTAGTAGTAGTAGTAGTAGTACCGGGTAGCAGTAGTAGTAGTATAGTAGTAGAAGTAGTAGTAGTAGTAGTAGTAGTAGTAGTAGTAGTAGTAGTAGTAGTAGTAGTAGTAGTAGTAGTAGTAGTTGTAGTAGTGGTAGTAGTATGGTAGGGTCTGTTAAAACAGGGCTTCTGACAACACCCTAGCTGCGGGGGGAGGGGGGGGGGGGGAATGATATACCTGGTGAGTGTTACATGTCACTCAGCATGCATAATACTAAACTTGCCCACTACATTTACTACTATTACATTGTATATATTTTGTGTACAATTATCATTATGTGTACATTATATTTGTGTAGAAACTGCCAATCCAATGGCTTGCATTTCGTTATGAATCTTGCACAGAAACTGATGTTGCACTTGCTTCATGTTCTTCAGTTTTTGACTGGGTTCAAATAGAAACTAAAAGAAAGGTTTGTAACTATAAGATACAAGAGAAGTAGAAAACAATAAAAACATAAGAAATATAAAAAATGAAAAATATAAGAACACAAAAGATACATCCTTGTGAGAGGAAAAATTTGCGTTTCTTTAAACGGAATGCATCAGAATAGTATAATGTTGCATAGTAAATGATTCATTAGCAAATGATTCAAAATGATTCAAAATGATGCAAAAGTTTGCATACCTAAATTGATTATGCCATCAGATTCGACACATGAAGATCTATCAGCATGCATACTTTCAAGCTTATTGGACATTGCGTTTCCGAGATCAAGGGGGGGGGGGGGGGAGGCCTCTGAGGCACTCGCTGCAACCAGCTATCCTCTTGCTCCATATTTCAGAGTTTTACTGATTAGGTGATCCGAGTATCCTCTCGGATCACCTTCTGTATCTGTACTGATTCTTTGTTGGTTGTTCTTCTTTATTTCTGGACAAAAGTTGTGTAGAGGTTAGCTCTGAAAGTCCTCTTGCTATCAATTTCAAAATTATACCACATATGTATCATGTCCCAAAGACGACAGATCTAATGTATCATAGTGATCAGTCGACCATGACGTCACTATGACGTCATTATATGAAAACACAATCTCAATCATATCTCATTAGTGGAATGGAATTTTTCAATGAAATTTACGTCACATATATTTCAAATTATGCGCATTCTACTCATGTTCTCAAAATTCATATTTTCTCTTAAAACGTGCGCGTACGCGCGCGTTGAAATATATGTGTGCTCTAATCGAGCTCAAATTTTTTTGCACACGTTTCAGACGATTTGGAGCATTTTTTGAAAAATTGAAAAAATCGGACGGACGCGTACGCGCGCGCACATATACGCATGCACAGCTCATATGCAATAGAAATTTCCCGTTTTTTCACACAGATCGGATGCCTGACATGTCAAGGAATATTTCTACCAAGTTTCAAGTCAATCCGACTCAATATGACGTCATACGGGCCCGTCAAAGTTGAAATTCCGCGCGCGCGTCAATGGCGATATACAGTGCAACTATGCCAAAAAACCGCCAATTTTAAATCCGATTTTACTCGTCAGGATGGACGGTGACCCCCCAATTTCTTTACATATTTTGAAAGCTGATGAATTGTACATGTCATTTCATGGGGTGGCGCTACTGAAAAAAATGATTAAAAGATATCCAATTTCTTAATAAAGTAAAAAAAGTAAATTTTCAAAATGACGTCATCAAATATCAAGTTCACTCGAGCTTATTTCACTTATCCTTTGCCGATTTTCACCCAAATTTCAGTATGTTGTAGCTTATTAAATTCTCTTTCAAAAAATGCATAACACAATTTTGATTGGATAATGGTATCACCTCGTAAAAATGGATTGAAGGTAACCTTTTCAAATTTGACCAGTTTACGTGTTATCTCTATGGGAGTGCAGTTTTTCTGGAAATGAAAATTGACATGACTATGTTTATCGAGCACTAACTCACTTATGCTTCGGTGAATTTCTCCCAGATTTTAATATGTTGTAGCTGAGACTTTGGGCTATCGTGAGTGTGCCCTTAGTTTTTTCATGCAATGTCGGGATTGCGTCAAAAAAACTTGGTTGAAATTAAAGCTTATCTTCGATGTATTGAAATATTTCTTTCTTTCTGCAACTGTCTTTGCAATAACTCAAGAAAAACATACCCTATCACCACCATATTTTGCACATGTTTAGTTCATGTCACGTACATTATTTCATGAAATAACAACTACTTGATCAGACGCCATCTTGGGTATGTAAATTAGGGTCAAACGTCATAAATGTTTTATCCTGTATCTTTGTGAACACATGTCCTATCTTTCCCATATTTTGCACACGTAAAGACCATGTTACAAGGATTATTTCACAAAATAACCACTTTTTGCTCAGACGCCATCTTGTCTGTGCAAAGTGGGGTCAAAGGTCATATGTATTTCTTTCTGTATCTTCGTTATGACGTGTTATCTCTATGGGAGGGAATTTTTCTAGATGTGAAAATTGACATGATTGTCTTTATGGAGCATTAGCTCACTTACCCTTCGGTGAATTTCTCCCAGATTCTAATATGTTGTAGTTGAGACTTTGCGCTATGTTGTTGTGCCTTTTGTTTTTCATACAATGTCGGGATCATGCTAAAAAACTTGGTTGAAATTAAAGCTTATCTTTGCTGTATTGAGATATTTCTTTCTTTTTGCAACTTTCTTTGCAATAACTCAAGAAAAACAGCCCCTATCACCCCCATATTTTGCACATGTTTAGTTCATGTCACGTACATTATTTCATAAAATAACAACAACTTGATCGGACACCATCTTGGGTATGTAAATTAGGGTCAAAGGTCATAAATGTTTCATCTGTATCTTGGTGAATACTTGTCCTATCTTTCCCATATTTTGCACACGCAAAGACCATGTTACAAGAATCATTTCACAAAATAACCACTTTTGCTCAGATGCCATCTTTGGTGTGTAAAATGGGGTCAAAGGTCAAATATACTTCATTATGTATCTTCGTTAGTGCATACGGAATTCGGTACCAAATATGGCAGGTCTGACTCCCTTTTTAAATGAGACTCCAAACATCACATGGCCAATGTCCCCTCAACACAGATGAAACCTGTATGGTCATGCCTATTGGGATCAGGACTCAAATCATTGATTTCCCAATAGATCGGATCACCTAATTTGTCAGTGTTGACAAATTCCGAGTCTAGTTTTATGTTGTGTTTCAAACCCTGATATGATAGAATGATTAAATGAGAACTTACCTGTTTGAAATTTGATCTTTATTTTTAGTTGTATTACGGTCTCTTTCGGAGACTCACGAGTTTAAACAAGATGTTTACACAAAAACGTGAGTTCACTTTAATGTCCAAAGCACAAGGACAGTCCAATGTACATGCAAAACTCTGAAAACAATAATCACACATACACTTACATAGTTCATTGACCACATAATTGTTATATTAAATTTATTGTTTAGATGGAAACTCGTCTCAGTATAATATATATGAATAGGGTAGATTCTTTTTTTTTTCTCACAAACAATATGATAATCAGAAACATTAAAAAAAAAAACAACCATGCTAAATAACTAAATATTAGCCGATTAGCCATTTAACCAGCAGTGGTGAAACACTGAGCTACACATATGTTCAATAAGTATGACTGAACAACAAAATTCAGATTATCACAACTTACATCTGGAAATTGCATGGAGACTGCTTAGTGTTCAAAGTCTTCAAATTTGAGGGCTTTCTTTAATGTTTTGATATTCTACATGGAGTGGACATAATAGTAGGAGCCTCCAGAGAATGCACGTGATCACACTACAGTATTGCATATATGTGCAACAAAACAAAAGCATTCAAGCTTTCCTGTACGACAGAGAGTGTGATATACCTCGTCAAAAAACATGACCTTTCCTGAGAATTGCAAAACACAGCTACCCATTTCACAAACAAGCTAATTTAGGGGCGTCTTTGTAAATATGAAAGAAACAATTTTTCATTTAAAAAAAAAAAAAGAATCCTTGGTTGGATAACCACGTTGCACACCAAAAAAAAAAAAAAAAAAAAAAAAAAAAAAATGTTGCTTGCAAAGTTGATGAGTAACCAATGCAGGACAATTTCAAGCAAGAAATTATCATCACTTCACCCCAGTTTCACCAAATTTTGGCAACAATTAAAACATAGCACTTTTAATAATCACATTGAAAACCGTTCTGTAGAACGCATGAAAGTTATCTCCAGTGTCGAAACTACAAAACCCCCAAAGCATGAATGAGGAGATGCACAATATCCATGCCGCATGTGAATTCACTTTACATTTATCATGAATGAAAGCAGTGACGCAAAATCAGCCACTCACTGGAATCCCGAATGATATTCAACAATTACGTCCCATATTCTGACAATTCAAAATCTCTCCAGAGTCAACATACCATGTTGTAATAGGAGTAAACTTAACAACCACAGTTGCATGACTAGCAAGTTGCATTTTGTTTAAAAAAAAAAAAAAAAGTTTATACTTTCTTAAAAGAAATATTGTTTGCTAGAGTCCACTGAATATATATTCCAAACAATATTTGAAACCTACAATGTGGAGGTGACTATAAGAAATATCAGGATTTCTGCCAATTTGTGCAAAGAAAGAAAGAATAAGGAGCAAGTACTAGCAAGAAGTACATGAGAGGCATCAAGTCCTACGAGTTCAATTCTACTCAGATGGTCAAGTCTGTGGATTTAGGACTTCTTTCTCTCCTAACATAACTGTCCTGGGGGTACACTTTTTCTCTTATACATCTATACACCGTGAGTACATTACATCTGCATCGAGTCCTGATGAACATGATATCAAGAATGATTCCTGTATATTAGGAAGAATGAACAACATGATGACCTTATCATATGACTTCTTTTTATCTTTCCCACTTTCTTTCAAGGAAAAGCACATCACAACAGATACCTTGATTGTTAAAGCTCTCCCTCTAAGAAAAAATAAAAGTTTGGGCCAGACTTCCTTTCATTTGTTTGTTCCAGACGTGCGCTCATGACGCTTTCCCTGTGAATATATCGACTGTTTGCAGAAATGAAAACTGACAACGAATCCAATCAAAATCATAACTCTTTCAGAGACCTGCTCTCCAATCAAAAAACAAAACGAAAAACAAAACAAAAAAGAGATATAACATCAGAAGGATTACATATACAGAATTCCTTCCTTGACTGTGAATCTATCAAATCCAGCTATGCACAGACATATAATATACAAACTGCTGTCTCAGAGACGAGAGTTAAATAAACAATAAAAATAATGAGTAGGAGCAACGCATTAAGACATGTCCTTGACAACAGAACTAGTATGCAAGTTAACAATACAAGTTTGCAACATGCACAAGAAAAAAAAAGAGATACATACAAATTCAGAAAATATATATACATTTGATAAATTATGCTTAGAAATATTACTCTGTGTCAATACTTGGAATTGACGGAGTGCATTTTTTTCCGAGAGACAACATTTGGATTTAGAATTCATTCGATAGCAGACAAAACAATGAATGTCCTCTCTTTTGCGCCACGGGAGGCACTGCGTTTTAAGCCCATTTACTATATCCTTGTCATAATTCTTTCTCTTTACCAGTTAGAGACATTTGAGGAAGTTTACAAGTAATATATAACATGTGGTTTTTCCATCACTTATGTACTGTACAAGGTGTTTCCACATCTTTAAATACAATTAAATATTTAACACTGTCTTGATTATTTGATGCCTGGTAAACTGTATAAGAGTTCATATATGGAAAAAGTCATGATTTTTTGTCATTATTTCTGTATTTTTCTTTTTAACAGAGAAACATATACTTAGAGAGGGCAACACATGATCTGAAAACATTTTTTTCCATCTGTCATAAAAATCCTAATACTTTCACAATCATCATGATGATACTGCGCTGCCTGTCACAGGTGCCATTTTAAACTCACCCAAGTTAAAAAATAGGTGGCTACTGCTACATTACAGAAGGGTTTTTGTTAACAATTCATAAATAGCCAGTGAGCTATGGTTATCTTGCCACAGAGTAAAAAGCATTTCTTCTCTTCTTTCTGTTTTCACTGAAGATGGTGATCTCCATATTTTCTCCAAACTACAAAAATGCGACTCATTGCCAAGAGAGCATGATAAAAGTTGCCGAATCCCATTTTTTTCTTTTACCGGAAACTTAATATGTTTTCATCATCCCACTTGAGCTCCCCATTCCTGCAACAGAAGCGGTGAGAACTAAAGCCAGCAAACAGAAACATGGTTTTGAAGAAATCTGCTTCAGAGTTCAGATGCAGTCAAGCATGCATGGGGTTAGGCGTTGAAAACATGGCAACATGCTTCATGACAAAAATAAACGAAGAATTTCAACTCCTTAAAAAGAGGTAGTGACGATATCACACTCTTGAGCTGGTAACACACCTCAGCTGTCATAATTCTTCTGTTTGTTTGTTTTAATTGAGAACACTCCTTTGGGCATCTCCCCAGTGGAACGGATTGAGGCTTTATCAGAGCATCATGAAGGCAGGTCACATAATTGGAAGGAACAGAAACAGAACTGATTGAGTCTGTCGCCTTGCAATGCTCCTGGAGGCTGGAGCCTACATTAATAAGCCAGTTCAGTGTTACGTAGCTCACGTGTACATGGGTACAACTAACCTTTCTTTCTTTCTTTTTTTCTCAGTTTAAATTAGGCACTTCATTTGTTTTAAAAGTGACACAATGCATAAGCGTGCTCGATGTATGGAATTCATCAATCACGTTCAAACAAAGGATAAACTTGCGTAGACCAAGTGACCACAATTGTCCGTCTTGGAAAAACAGCCATGTCAGCACTTTGCATAAACAATCTTTTTGTACTGGTATGCATAAACAATCTTTTTATACTGGTATTGCCAAATACCACTTTTGCTGTCAGGCGGATGTGCTCGCACGCACCATTACTCGAATAATCATTGCATCACAGATGCTTATCTTAGTAAATGTAAAAACCATCATGCCCTGTTGGTCAGTACAAATGGTCTTTTTCTACTCATGCGCAAAGTGGCACCCTAAAACTGGCTTATTGTATTTATCTACGGACTCTGAATTCTGTCCTCATTCCAGTGCCCAACTGCTTAATAATTGCTGACTGCACACTTCCAACATCTCTTAGATGTCAACAGGCCTTTGCTTGATCCCACAAAATTCATCTCAAACTTCTGACATTTTACTGCTTCTTTTTTATGGCACAACACTAGTGCATACCTTCAGGCAAAAAAAAACAGAAAATAAAAAAGAGTTGTTTACCACACAGGGTTGTTTGGTGCATGGATGTTTACTGCCTCTGTACTAGCTCTGCCTTGCAGCAAAGCTTCGTAGGAGGGAGAAAAACACATTCAAAGCAACCCACAAAAATGTTAAGTCATGGACTTGATTAAAAAGATTTGCCTCATTATCTGCGCTAATGTGCTGAAACGACGTGATAGATTGCACCTCTTGCTAAAAATGAACAGACAGATGCCATGTAAACAGGCAAAGTCTGACCAAACAAGAATGTTGATGTCTATTTCACATGCTGCTTTGTTCACAGGAGGGCATGGTGGTATGCGGTCACATTTGATGCAGTAAACAAAGTAAATTTCAAAACATGTTTAAAAAAATAGGATATGTGGAGGCATTAGTGACTCTTCTCTAATTCTTATAATGCACAAAGCAAAGGTCACACGACGACGAAAAAACTGAGCATGATCTCTGAAGATTACATCACACTTCGAACGGGACGAATTAATACGGGTAAAACCCAGGATGATTTGTTGATTCAAGTCGATTCAAATCACTATGATATTTTTTTTCACAGAAGAAATATGATTCAAATCACGATTTAAATCAATCTAAAATCGGTCAAACTGATACAGGAGTATCTGCCAGACTACTTGTGAGAGGTGAGAGTGGTTTTCGATAGCTAGTGTCTGGGGATATTTTGGGGATTGTGCCTGATAAGCTTTGCTTTGCATATAAGGAAGAGTGGTTGTTGGTTCAATTCACTTGACAACTCTACATCGATGTCTCTGTACAAAACTGTAAATCACCTCTGTCAGGTCCCCTTAAATTCTCATCAGTAGAACTTTGAGAGAGCCCACATGCAATACCCAACTCAATTTGGTTGTTGACAAACTTATTCAAAAGCTGATACTCCATATAAATTGATACATAAAACTATGTGCCCATCCTATAAACTCCATTTCCTCACATATGTAGGCATACTATACAGTCTCAGTGACTTGGTACACATCTTAACCCGTTGAGGATGAGTCCCGGGTATACTCGGGCAGGTGTCTATGGGAAATGCGTGTTGTAGCAAAATCAAACTGTCCTAAACAGATTAAAAGGGTCTGATCGGCAGGACATGATGCTCCCTCTACTGGTACGTCTTAAGAGGATCTTTCAAAGTCAATTTAAAACAGAGAAGGACAGGAAATCCATATAAAAGTTACAAATGGTTTGTAAGCTAGGAAGGCGTCAAGAAATGGGGCATATATGGTGACACTTGCCCACTTTGAAAAGACCCTCAAAACGAGCAAATCAAATGAATGCTTCATTGCAATGGGGGTCGGTGAGGATTATATCAGCTAACCTGTAGCTAATTTTTTTTTTTTTTTTCAATATGGGCATCTGAGCACATTCCTTTCCATTCATATGTAGAAAGAGCAACTTAGTCTCTGAAAGTCAGTTTAAACAAAATGGCTCCACTAGGCAACAATCATTTTAAAAAAAAGGTCCCTCGATCAATTATTCATCAAATTAAACATCACAGCTCTTTCAGCCATAAATTCAACCCTCTAAGAAAATAAGAAATGTAAGACGCACTTTTGATTCTTAAGGACAGTGTCTGCATTCATTGTACATACAGAGAATCTCTGTTAGCGCAAGGTGTGCCCTCTTGGGGAACAAAGAAAAATGTGTCTGAAAAGGAACCTCTCTACATCTATGATTTACACATTCAAATGCAATCTCTACATCTGAAAGATTAGAGAGATGGTTCAGGATAAATTCTTGACAATTTGCACAGAATTGACAATAAAACTTTGATAATGATGAACTCTCGTGCCCAAATTAATGACGGTGGTTTCTTCTGCATAAATGTGATTGACAGATTGCGTACTCCAACAGACGCCCAATAACAAACGTGCATGGATACGTGCGTGTCAAAGGTATGCCTATTGTACGCCTATTTTAGACCATGGTCTAAATTTAAACCATGGTCTAAATGTAAACTACCTACATAAATTAGGCTATGGTGTCTGAATGTGCTTTTCACATTGTGCTATTAGCAATGTGTAACCAACTTCTTTTTAATTCTTTCATGCAAACCACATTTTCTTGCACCATGGGAGATGGGGGGGGGGGGGACCACAAGTCAAGTGAGCTTATCAGTAAAACAGGAGCAGGACTGACTTCAAGGGTAAGTTATCTCAAATATCTTATTCAGATGACAAACTTTCCCTCAAGTTCAACTCGTAGGAGAAGCCAAGGATTTCTGCCTCTATTTATAGTTGCGACTTTATCTTGGCAGTTTCTGTGAAATGACAAAATAAGCTTGTTAGTCACTTTTTAATAGAAGAGCAGCATACACCAGCTCACAAGCAAAAAATCCCGTAAGAAGCAGAGGGACACACTTGCAATAGTTAGTTAGGACTGTCTGATTCTCACAAGACAAAGGCCCACTACATGAGCTGCTACCACTGATAGCTTTTATGATCAAGCAAGGTCTTGTTTGAAAATGAGAAAGTGTTTGACAAATATCCCAATAAAAAACAAAAACAAAAAAAGTCATGGCAAAAGTGGGATGCTGTTACTGTTCCTGAATGAATGGAACAATCAGAAAAACTAAACTCAAATTGGGTAAAAATACAGGACGTATCTCAGTTTCCTGACTGAGGGACGCAAACTTCTACTTTTTTTTTCCCCCCTGCAAGTACAAATTCTGTAACATTATTTGAATAAAACTTTTGAATTGAAATCTTATCGGAGTGACACCAGGTCAACCCGTTTGCAATCTTTCTGAGTTGCATTAGAAAAATTGCACTTTGCTTGTGAAATGATGCTGCAAAGCAAAAGACAATCTTTACTTGAAAACCCAAACATAGTTGAATGCCATATGGCCTTTCTGCATCAGCTAAATGCAATAATGACTGGATATCACGATACAGAGAACTCGATGAATGACTATTATCTGCGTAACATGCTCACACCTCTGAAAAGGCATTGACCCCAAAAAATAATTAAAAAAACAAGTGCACAAGAGACAGACTTTATGACTGACAGCTATTAGGGCTCTCTTTCTCTTGTGCATAATTGTACACACACAGTTGACACAATACAAGCGTGTCATAAAATACTTTGTAATTTTCAGAGCAAAGGTAAACTTAATGCCTACAACTTTCTGTTTTGCATGATGAACGAATCATTTTTGCTCACTTGCCCAGTCTTGTACAAGACTACTCGGCATTTCTACTGGCATCCAGTTGTGACGAGCATAACCAAGTACACTTTGATAGATACATTAAAAAAAAAGGAGAAAATTCTTATAAAGGAAAACAACATTGAATAAAGGATAAAGGAGGTCTCCTTCAATGTGCCTCATTGTACTTTGAAAAGTCAATGCATAACATGAATTAACTCTCATACATCTCCTTGCTAATTAGGAGAATTGATTACATAATGTATCTGCAGACCGTAACTCATAGATAGTGTCACATGGTTGCCTCATCGAAGTCAGAGCAAGTGCCCGACACAGTAGCATAAACGCAATTTTGAGAGAAGAGAGAATATGAGAGAGATAGATGGATGAGTGATAGAGAGATGGGAGGGAGAGAGTGAGAGATAGAGAGAGATGGAAGAAGAGAAAAGAAGAGAGACAACATGAGGACAGTACGTATACTTTCATATGTTCCTTGCAAATATCATCTTCTTATCACGGGTCGCCGTCTCTGATCCTCCAGGCAAAAGGAACAGCAAGACTAGATAGCCACAGAGGCCCGACGGCCAACACAGCCTCCTGCAGCCCCCTTGACCAATAGTATTGCCCATTGATGGCCGCTGGACGAGAAAAGGAGAGTCCGCAACTCGGTCAAGAAAAATACATCGAGTCCTGTGCAAATCCTGTGCACACAAAAAAATGTCAAAGTTCCAAAACGCGTCGTTGAGGTCAGAGTTCATACTAGGGGGTGTGCCGGTCGTGGCGGCTCGTTTGCGTCCTCACCTTGTGCATGACCGACGCAAACCACGACGCCACATCGACCTTTGCTATGAGATACCTCTTGAAGAAGCTGTGCTCCTGTAGGGTAAAAAATATCAAGTGTGAAATGGGGGACAGGTTCATTACATGCTTCGCACTGCACAATACTAATTTTAAAGGCCTTACAAGCTGACATAACTCCTTGGACATGTACATATGTATCATCCTAATTACCTTGAAAAGTCAAATGGCACCCCTTAGTCAGGGATGCCAACCTTCAAAACAGCACTGTAGTATTCTGAGGGCTAAAAAGGCATATTTTTGGTGGAAAAACAGTATTTTTGAACCAGAAAGTCTAAATTTGTTATTTTTATGATAAAGCCTGTACATGTTTCAATGAATCAGTGAACAACTGACAAATACAAAATGAGCTCTTCAGTATGATTACATTTAAGAGTTGTGAACAACTCTCCATTCCTTTGGTAAACAAAACATTACTATGGTTCTCATTCTTTTTGAGTCACTTGCTTTTACAGACTGTAACTGCAAAATACCGAACACTCTCGAAGAATACATTTCTAAATGCTACACAGGTATCTAGACTCTACGAAGGGGAGATTACCTCGATCACAAGAAAGGCAGATAAACACAAGAAATTTCCAAGTACCAAACACATGGGAGAAGTAACAAAACCTTATTAAACTGTCGATAATATTGCCTTCCAATGACTGCAACATGTCAAAGAGAGGTGTTCCTTCCCTTTTCTTTGTACAACTGTGTTCAGATTTTCACAGATTCTTTTAAGTTCTTTAAACCTCACATAGAAAGAAATTTAGCTCTAATGGTCTAAGGTTTTTGTTTCCTTCAAAAATATATCATGGACAACTTGGCAAAATGTCCATGAAACACTGAAAAATGTCATCAGGATATTTCATGTGACACTAGGACACATACTCCTGTTCTTTTTCAATGTGCTCACCTTGAGTTGAATGTACTTCGGTCTCTTGTTGTAATCCTTTGTCAAACTGCAATGAAGAGGGGAAAAAGTCTTTATATAGCCATGCACTCAAAATCTGGCAAGTCAAAAGTGGCTCCACTTGGTGTCAACAAAAAGAAAAAAGAAAAAAAAAAACCAAACAAGCAAAACATTTTGCTATTGCTCATCATTGAGGAAATGTTTGTGGGAGACTAAATACTGTACCAGTTCTGCACAAACCATACCATTGCAATACAGATGATAAAAACAATATCCAGACATCTGCAAAAGAAATTCGTATGAAGTTTGGTTTATCGGCACACAAACAGTTGTATTCCCATCTCGTGTCAGTCTATGAAGGCATAATCAAAGGCATGTACATACTTTCATCAACTTGAAACATGGACTAATTACATGGACATGAAGCAATGATGTAACCTATTCATATGGAAAGTCATATGGGTTGCATGAAAAGAGACAAGAATTAGACTCTCTTTACAATATAATATACAATATCTAGATTGCAATATCTTCCAGATGAACATTGGTTTGTTTTATTTATAACCAGATTAATCAGAACTGCAGAAAGCAAATGTGTTAATGTTTCCTAAAACTTGAGGCAGAAATGAAGTGCTGGAATCATTTTTCTTTTTTTTTTTTCCTCCTTTCAATAAAGATTGCCCCTTACGACTTTTGACTACAGGGAAGGAAAATGGGATCAAACAACTACACACACATGGAAACGTAGCGCCAATTTCAAGTCACAGGATTTGATTCTTTCATGTGGCACTGAACTTCAGTTGATGAAACTGGTACATACCAGCACTGGATGAAGGAGTGAAAGTCCACAGAAAAGCCCCTCTTCAGGGGGAGCCTCGGGGGATCCTCGGATAACACTCGTGCTAGTACCTCAAAGTCATTTGTACAGTTCTTGTACGGGAATTCCCCAGTGGCTAGTTCAACCTGCAGAGAAGAAGCAGACGGAATGACAGATGGCACAGAGCAAAGGGCAACAAAGAAAAGCATTTTATTGTTTTCCTAATTATCTGTTCGATGGACATGAAATAAATCAACTTGAACTGAACTTGAACTTGAAGAAAAGCATGATGAAAAGGAGGAGGGGCACTGGAAGAAAGAGGAGGAGAAGGGGTACCACGAGGAGGCGCAAGGAAGACATGAAGGAAGGATGAAACAATGAAGGAAGAGGAGGGAAAATAGGAGGGGGAGGGGCAGGAGGATGGGGGCAGAAGGGGAGAAAGATAGGGGGTGGGACAATAGGGGGCAGATGCGGCAGGAAGAGGAGGAGGAGGACAGGGAGGAGTTGGAGAAAAGGAAAGACCATGAAGAGTAGGACAAACGGGAAGAACGGAAGAAGATGGGAAAATGCAGGAGATGGAGAGAGGAGAACGAGAGGAAGGGAGAGGAATAAGAGGAGGTCAGAGGGAAGAAGAGGGAATGGGGATATTGAGGAAGGTCAAAAGTAGATGAAAGGAAGAGAGGGAAAGGGAGGGGAAGGACAGGGCAGGAGGAGGAGGAGGGTGAGGAGGAGGAGGAGGAGGAGACAGGGAAGGACAAAGAAGATGAAAGGAGGAAGAGGGGCATAAAGGGGATGAGATGGGAGAAAGGTGTGCAGGGTGACAAAAAAAGAGGAAGCCCGAGGTGAGGGCGAGAAAAAGGGGTACAGTGAAAGGTGAGACTTAGAGGACAGAGAGAGAGAGGGGGGAACGGAGGGGGAGAGAGACACGAACATCAGGGTGAGGGAAGGGCAAAGAAAGGGGAATGAAAAGTAATAAGGTGAGAAAGTGAAGGAAATGAGGAAGGACAATAAAGGTAAGGATATAAGCAGAAACATGGGGGTTGGGAGAGGAAGTGAGGAAGGAAGACAGGGAGAAAGAGGAAGAGGTGGAAAGAATAATTTGCAATAGTGATGATGCAATCCCATTTGCTACACACGTTGCACATGTTCATTCTATGAAACAGGGCTGGCAAGCGTGTGATTCAACTTCCTTCTATAAGAATAAAAGATGTCGCATCCGAGAGTTTGCAGTCTTCCACACACACACACACTAACACAAAGTTTGTGCATCTGTCTTTCAATTACAACCATATGTTTGCAATACTGGAATCCATACAGTCCGACTTCATATTACTCTCACCAGTGAAATGCCTAAACTCCACACGTCAGCACGGACGTCATAGTCTGGGTTGTTTGGGTCGGGAGGATCGATCCGCTCAGGCTGCAAAGCAAAGATCAATTTGAGAGAAAACAAGAATATTTTTTACAACACATCCAGTGCGATGAACTGACAAAGTGGTTTGTGTTTCAATACTCTACAGGTAACATTGACATACAATACTTGCTTTTACAACTTGTAGCAGATAATTAGAACAATCAATCTGGTTTATTTGACTGCTGTTTTTATCAGCGAGTTTAGTGTAAAATTGTCTTGGCACACTTAACCAAATGTTTGCTTTCATTCTCCACTGTTCTTCTTGAGTAAACTAACCCCTGTGTATGTCATAATGGGAAACCACACACACACTCAGGAGTGTGAAAGCTACAATCTGACCACACATGACTTTCAAATGCCCCCATGAAAGCTGGGATTTTTCCATTACCCCACACCGAAATCTCATCTGGCACGCTACTGCAAGTGGGATGTGTGAAGGCAAATGGCAGCAGTTTCAAACAACAACAAAAGGGCCTTGCTGAAAATAGAACTTTGGCCAGACATCAAGTGCATGGAAATAGACAGTGAAAGTGCAGATATTGGCTACGCAACCCAGTTTGACAAAGATATCATCCTGCACACCAGGGTCAATGTAAAATCAAGGTCTCAAAGAAAATATCTGTTTTCTGGGGTAAGCTTTGTCGCCCAAACGAGCACCATGTACAACAGCCTAGGGGGGATAAAAATTTCTTGCACCTTAGTGCAAAGAACTACCAGCTGACAAAGTGACAGAAAAACGGACAATAAACACAAATGAGGAATTGATAAACAGACATGTAGGTGTACTTTCTTTGTTGATAAGGTCAACAAAATAAAGAGGTCTAATACCAAATATCTGTGATTTCAGCTGGCTGAGTTACATTGTCTATTAGTAAAGCAGTGCTAGCAGAAGAAAGTCTCTTTAATATGGTGTGAGGGGAAATGGGCTCTCTTTACAAATTTTAGATCCGTAGTGCAAAGAACTACCTTCAGATACATAGAAAGGGAATGCACATGAAAGACAAAAGTACAGCAAGGTCGCTTGAGGTCGATAATCTTCTGGATATTTACCGATTCAATTGATACAATTCTGAAGTCAAACAATCAATGCAGATCAACTGGTAATGATTGATGGGCATGTTAGAATGAGTTCAATATCTTAAAATGAGAGAAGTTATCATTCATTGCTCTTGTATGTAGCATCTGCTTATCTTTGCCAGAAGCATGCCATAGAACACAGAGGGAGGTTACCACTTTGACAAAATTGCTTTTTGCAATCCTAGGAAAAAAAAAAAAAATGACGACAGTAATTTGCAGCCTGTTCAAGTACCAGAGCACATGCTATAGGTACCTTCTACGTACACAGAAGCACATGTCTAAAAGCATACATCCTCCCCTTAAGAACAATTCATACCCCAGAGAGATATTTTTAACCTCTGTAAAACCACAATTGGCAACGCTTAGGAGGTCTTTCTTGGGGCTGCTAAATAAGACAAAGAGATCTTGACAAAGCGCACAAAAAAAAATACTAACACAAATCTATATACTCATCACAAGAACCACATCAAGCCACTGCTGTCCCACATGGTGACTGGGTTGTGTCACCTGACATTACTGTGTCACCTGATACCAGTGTGTCACCTGACGAGTCATCTGATACACACAAAGGGCACCTTATACTCACCGCCATGTAAGCTGCGCAGCCTGCACTCCTTGTCCTGGCCTTGCTGTCTACCAATCGACCACTGATCCCAAAGTCACACAGCTTGACCACACCCTTTTCATCCAGGAGCATGTTGGATGGCTTCACATCTGATACACAAGAGGACAGATGCATGAAATTACCACAAAGTATCCCTTCAAGATTCCTACCAATAATGCAATACAGATCAAGTACCACTGAAACAATGACTTACTTATGATATGGATTCCTATACAAATGTCTGTCACCACAAGTATGAATGCAGGTAATATCATTTGAAGCATAAATGCAATTCTCTGGGCTTCTTTGTGCAAATTCCCCTCTACCTCTTCAAAAATTATTGCTACCTTTAAAGAGGAACAACCATTTTATGGCTTGCACAGCAATCTTCAACACATTCATAAATGCATTATGTGTTACCAACCAGATGTATTGCCTACCCCGTGGAAGGATTTATGGGCTAACACTTATCAACAAATCTAAATCACAAATAATCGCTATTATGTAATTTCTAATGACATTCATCCACTGGATAACTTCAGGGGGTACATTATACAATCCTTGTGTACTTCACATCTTGCATTTTTATCAAGTCAATGGGTGTAGTTTGTTCTGGTCTATTTCCCATCTTGAAGGACAAGAAAAAGATATGCCAAGCATGATTAGCCTGCAGAGCTACAGTAAAAGTTTGAATCCAGTTTGCTATTAACCCATTCATCCCGCAATTCTCTGAGTACACTTGGTACACCAGGTTCCCATATATCAGTTGCCCCCACGTGAACCTGGTATATCAGGTTCCCGTAAGGAATGGGTTAATGTCACACCCTCTAGCAAGTGGTTATGTCTGCAAACACTGTTATCTGACAGAGAATCCCATGACAGGTTCTATAAAGGTTCTTGCGGTTTGGTCAGGATGCAGACATATGTATATACAAACCTAACCCATTTCTGGCAGTGTAGGCAGCATGTAAGTAAATGAACAACATAGCCCACACCCACCCATTGTGTGTGTGTGTGTGTGTGTGTGTGGTAGGAAACATTTCACCAGCTGCAGATGTGAGTTCCTTCAAACTGAATTTAATCTTTGTAGTGTCCTATTCAGCATCGCTGCTGAGTGTCAAAAACAATGATAAGGCTGCCACGTGTATTGGGACTTTTAAAAAAAAGAGGAACTGAGGGGAAACATTGATTACAGCACACACACACACACACACGTAAAAAAACAAAAACAAACAACAAAAAACAAAAACTGACCATTCCTTCATATTGCTTTAGAAATATTGAGGGAGAATTCATCCTTTGAATAACTGCAGTTTGGTATACAAGCAGTGGCATGATTGCAGTAAAAATCTGAGCAAACAATGGACACACAATACTGACTGAAATGTCCAAAAGTGAGCAACTGGGCTGACATCATACCAACATCATCTGAGCATTTCAACATTGACATCAGCCATGTGACTAGCATGCCTTGTCACCTGCTTCACGCATAAAATACTGTATACGCCATATACTTTACATAGAGAGTGTAATTTTTCACAAATCAAACTTTCCGACAATTTTGCGATTGGTTTATTTTGCGATCGTGGAGTACAACAGTGGCTGTAGAAATGTATGCATGCACATCACATTCGTGTCAATATCAGAATTAACACTTTTGTGTGTTGTTAAATTCGCAAGTAGCACCTAACTCACAAAATCAGTAAAATTAATAACAACCCTGCAAAAAATATGGCATATACAGTATTGTGTTATGCACTTAGCTGAGTGCACTTCTTTCAATGTAGATTCTACAGCACAGGTGCAGAATCTCTCTGGCAGGATTTGGACACAGTCCATAAAGAAGTACTTCCTTCAACAAAATGCTTCTTTTCCTTTGAGAACATTAGTTCCATTTCATTTACAAAGCAAGTGATAACACTGTACTTTGGGGGCATTGTACGACATAAGACTAGGGTGAGGTGCCAACAGACTTCCATAAAAGATGTTATTCTAACTTTCAAATGGAAAGAAACTTTCCATTTTTGTTTGAGTTTGATTCAAATTCAACGGCATATCATTGTTTCCCTACTTGCAATCCAAATAAGTCCCTAACATTGAGGTAATGGGAGTTGGATAGACATGTTAAAACATGTCTAGCAGATGCAGGCATCTTGTAGCATAGCTCTTGCACAACTTTTTGATGTGTTGCTACTGTAATAGTTTGACCAAACAAAAAAAAAAAAAAAAAAAACACTAAACAAACCATGGGCTTTTAACAATATCTGTTACTCTGACAAAAATATCTTCTTTCTGATGGGATATTTCTAGTCATTTTTCAATAAAACAAGAATAAATGGAGAATACATCACATAAAATAGAACTTCACCCAAGGAAATTCACTCAAGTAAAATCAAGAGTCAGTGGATAGTTTCACACCAGCAGGAAGAACTCACACCATATATATTTTTTTTTTCTTTCTAAAAACACTGACAACTGTGTATGCTTACCTCTGTGCATAACACCATGTTTTTCCTTCAGGTAGTCAAGTGCATTAACAATCTGTGTAAAGTAAGAAATGTAAGACACCAACATTATGAATGTGAAACCTACTGAGCCAAATACTCATATTACTCTTGGAGACATGTAATTATCTGTGCCATACACTGTAACTGTAAAACTACTGTGTAAGTAGAAATTTTTGCAGTGGAAATTTTCAGGTATTTTGCACAACCAGAAGCAAATGCGAAAATAAAAGCACACAAACATTTTTGCATGCCATGTATGTTCCAGTAGTTAGTGTCCTGATTGTGCAGAATTAAAAAAAGCAAAATTCATCTTAATACCCCACCGAGCACGAAAATATCCGCTTTTACAGTATTTAAATTACAAGCATCTTTTCTTTGCTAAAAAAACATAAAAAACAAGAAAACAAAACCAAAAACCAAACTGTTATATGGTTGTTGCCCTCCCTTTCTCTTTATGTCTGTCTCTCTTTTGGTCTGTAACTGACTGCATGCAGACTCCATCACAATACATCTTCTTTCCATACATAATTTCTGCATGATTGGCTGAAGAGAGACAGAGTATAGATTTGTACGTATACATGTATATCTTCAAAACCTGAAGCAGAAAATCAACTTGATAGCCAAAAAGTGCAATTCCCCTGCAGCGTTTAGTTGACTGTGATACCTCCACATCTCTCCACATAGACCTGCCATGAGTGTGCTCTTCATTGACATTTTCACCAATGACATTGAACTATCACACAGAACTTTCACTTTGACCTCTGCACAGCTATCATTTCTATCCTGCCACATTATATTACCACTGGATATTCCTAAATGAAATTACAGTGGAATGTCATTCAATGACCTTTGAACTTTGCCCTAGAGGGATTCTGCTCCAAATCTACAGAAAAGCACATGTGCACCACATACAGCATACTTTGGAAAGGAAATTAAAGAATTCAGTTGCTTTTTTTCTTTCTTTCTTTCTTTCTTTTTTTTCATTCAATTGCTATTGAGATGAGGGCTGGATGGACGGATAGATACATCGATGGATGAACGGACGGACAGACAACACAAAAAGATACATGCCTCTGGCATGCATTCAGTGACAGGGTCACAAAAAGTAGGTGAGAGTTTTATTCCCTGCACCCTCTCCTCATTCTTATTTTCTAAGGGCATGGCTTGTGGCTCTCCCACATGCATGACCTCCATTAACAGCGCCCTCAAAGGTCACAGTGTTTTTATTTCGAAGAGAGGTAGCATGTTTACAAGTGAGGGCAGCAATAAGTTTTCGCTAGAACTTAGCCCAGCAACCTTCCTTCATCAGGGGCATGTAATACACAAGGAGGTCAATATCAAAGGTGCTAAAATACAAAACAGTTACCTTATTCGCCATGCATGCACGAAAATACACATTCCTGGCATACTTAACAGTCATTTGTGAACTGTAAACATCTATTTGCCTTGCTTGTTTGTACACTGTATTTACATAAGGCCCATCAATCAGTGAACGAATCTGGCTACTGTTCCATCGATCATGCTGATTCAAGGTTGCCGTGATGGATTGCGCAACATTTCCATTCAAATATCAAAAAAATGAAAAGGACCAAGAAAAGGAATTCACATCTTAAAATTAAACCTGACAATATCAAGATTAAATGTAAAGTCTATGAAAATTTAATAAATCTTGCATCTCTGCTGTCATTTTTTCTACTTTCTTAGTATCTTTTTTTTTTTCATCAGTAATACCAG
The DNA here is from genome assembly GCF_964275005.1 of Diadema setosum. Taxonomy (NCBI): domain Eukaryota; kingdom Metazoa; phylum Echinodermata; class Echinoidea; order Diadematoida; family Diadematidae; genus Diadema; species Diadema setosum. The sequence goes on along the minus strand of NC_092701.1, from coordinate 23,796,348 downwards.
ATGTACAGTTGTATGTTGTAAACACAAACACACACACATATACACACCAACACAGATCAGTAAATCAACAGCACACAAGGAGTACATATGTGCTTTAATATAGATGCATTCATACTTTCAAACAGCACAAATTTTGCTGTTATAAACGTCCTCATTTTCCTATTGTTTGTATGTTTTACTGCTGTTTTGTTTAATTCTTTTAAATAGTCTCTTGCACAGTCCTCCTTTACATACTGTGCATGCAAGCCTCTCTCTTCGAGTGAGACAGGATGGGCGGTATTTACGTCAAGCCGACTGGAGGATGTGCTCGATTTGAGCGCTGCAGCTGGAGTTCTGGTACGTGATCCTCCCAAGCAAAGGGGAAGCTAAATGCACAACCCCTAATCAAATTCCAGCAGCAGGCAGCACTGAAGGTGGGGCAACCAAGAAGCCACCCTTCAGCAAGCTGCTGGCCTCCTCCTTTTCCCTGAATTGCAGCAATTTGCTAATTCCTCATTTCTGCCCCATTTTTTTTTTCCTCTTTAAAAGACTGATTATCTTTTTTCCCCTTCTCTCTCTTGTCCTTACGGTATCTAATAAAAAATGAAGCCCTACAACTGTGTTCTAAAGAGAAAGAGAGAGACAGAAAAAAAAAAGACTGCCCTAGGAAACTGCCATTTCATGAGGTATTTGGTACCCCAGCATACCAAATAATTTTGATGTTGTCAAATTACTTTAATATATTTTAGCACCCTGGGTTTCCACAAGATGAGTTCTAGACATTTTAGTCCTTTGTGCAAGATTTTGTTTCGAGAAGAATCTGAACACAAAAATAAATGAATGCTACGTACTACGTGAAATGAATCCTGTATGAATTTCATTATTGCTAGTATGCATGTTGTGCATGCATGTGCTAACACCTCAGAGTGCACTATCACCTTTAGACCACTCTATTAGGCAGGATCTCTTAAACTCTTTACTTTACAATTTTGATGAAATTATGGAGAATGCTCCTTGAGACACAACAAAAAGACAAAAGATCTGAGCTAACTTAGTAAAGACAATACTTCTACTGAACTCTTCGTATAGGGGTTATCAGACTCTTCTAACATCAGCACCAGGTACTACTACATGTTATGTATACAAATGCCGATCTACAGTTACTCGATAAATACTTGAAACTCATGCAATATGAAACATGTGAGAATAAAGTCATTCTCAACTCAGAATGGGTGATGTTCGTTATTCTGAAGGTTTGTTAATCTGAAAAGGATATAAGGTTTATTCTGAAACACAAAAAGCGCCTATACCTAGATGTTCGTTAATCCAAAAATGAAATGGGTTTTGTTAATCCAGACATTTGCAATGTTATTCCCAAAGTTCGTTTATCCAAAAATGAAATAAAATTTGTTATTCTGAAGGTCCATGATTCCAAAAATGAAGTCAGGTTTGTTAATCCAAAAATGAAAAGAAGGTGCACACTAATTAACCTTCAGAATTACTAATCTTATTTCATTTTCAGATCACCACACCTTTGATATAACTAAACTGTAAACCATTTTAAATACTGTAAATGCAAAAATTTTTGCGGTACATCAATTTTTGTGTATTTCGTGCTACTTCTGGCAAGCATGAATTCTAAAACCTGTGAAAATATTTTCACAGTTTTCTCTGCATAGCTTGAATTGGTTGGCAATTGGGCAGCACGAATTCAAAACCCGCGAATATGTTTTTGAGCAGTTTAGCGTTCAAAAAAAATTAATCACACAAAAATCTCAATCTTTACAGTAGATGAAGGGTACGTATAGTCTTACCGCTACAACCGTTTTAAATAGATGAAAGGTTTAGTCTTACCGCTACAACCATTTTTCCGATTATTTGCTCTGGTATAGGCTCTCTTAATTTCTTGATTAGCTTGTCTAGACATGTAGCCATCTGTTCCATGCAGATCCACACTTCACTCTGGAAAATGGGGAAAGAAACAGACAGAATATAAAGTTACCAAAAGTTTAACAATTGGCTACTGCCAAAATGCATAACAGAATTATGCTCTACAATGTACACGGAACATTAGTTGAAAATTTTTCCCACCTACGAAAACGTGCACAGTTTTAGAGAAATACTAAACTACACAGAAGAAAATACCGGCAGCATTCCAGATAATAATTGTTTTCAATTGCATAATCATCAACGGGGGGGGGGGGGGGGGGGGGGGGGGGGGGGGGGGGGGGGGAGGGTGGGTCTTAAACAATTGAGACAACTGTATTATCAATCCTGGCTTGTTATTTTATAGAGACAACACAAGCTACAGATGTACATAACAACATCTCTCTATATGTAGCATTATGGTTGACTATCACACTTCTATCTCTCTCTTCAAAAAAAAAAAAAAAAAGAGTTAGTTGATCACAAAGTGTGCAGTTCATCATGTAGAACCAGCTGAAATTCAAAGACCAATATTGGGATCAGTACTCTCACTGTACCTCACTTTGATAAAGATTTAGAAGATACTGCCTGAGAGGTCAATGTACATTTATATTGTATGGGAACTGGGTGTCAGTATGTATAGCCACACTTATGTATAATATACACAACTCTTTGACACAAATTCATATAAAATATATATGACCACAGCAATTTTACTGTACATGGTACAACCAAACAGTCATGGTCAATGTATATTTGATGCAAAGAATGCTATTCCATTTCATGGTCATGTGGGTGTGCATGTACATGTGTGTGCATATGTGTGAATGTCTACCAAGTGAGCTGGTATTGCAATCACAAGTGTTAGCTCACTGTAAGCTAGCAATACAGTAGGTCAGTGCCTTGTAGTGGCTAGCAACATTCATCTGCTTGCATAATGACATAATTGAGAGACGATATTCCTAAGCAGGAGTTTCCTCTGTTTGTTGCATGCACTAACCACATAGCTTTGCCCCATCATATTCATGTTGTATGTTTGTTAACCGCTTCGCCCTGAACAATCTGACAAACATTTCTTTGTGGCAAAAAAATAACAATCATATGATAAAGGTGGCTCTCCAATGCATGCAAGCTCGCCACATCCTTTTCAGGTATAAAATTAATGTACTTCTCAGGTACACAATGTATGTGAAAATACTCATTGCAGGTTTGAATTTTGTGCACTTTGTTAATAATGAGATGATATCAGTCCATTTTTACTTTTGTTGACTGCTGACACTTCATCAGTGATAGAGCATCTTAGAGTGAAGCAAGCAAAGTAAACAAATTATTTGCACATTCTTATTTTCATGCTGGTACCAGAGTGTGAAATTTCCTAACTGCAATTTACCGGTACTCAATTCATGTATCGGAATATGCTGTAAAAACCTACATTACAACTCATTTTTTTAAAACCCAAATGTGATGCTGACTATCTCACACCGAACCGTACCGTCGACAAAATTCCTCATACTCACCGGCGTGACTATCGCTCCAAGGCATTGCACAATGAATGGGCAATTGTGGCTTTTGAGTACAACGTCCAGATCCATTAGAATCCTCTTGTTTTCCTCCTTGTTTCCAGATCTCCTCATTTGCTGGAATATTCAAGAAAGAGAAAGAGAGATGAGACAAAAAGGGAGTGAGAGACTAACATATCAAAGTGAACACAAGGTATACATTGTACTTCACCCGATAGAGTATCCATAACCTTGTTATCTGAAGATTGCTATGCCATTGTTTGTGGTTTGCGTGGAAATTTGGTTCTAGGCGTAACAGACTGGCACAGGTCTACACCTGTAAATCATTTCTTCAATCAAAACATCCACATAAATATTTCTTTACACTCCTCTATGCATGATGAGAGGATCTGTGGTAGTTACACCAAGAGAAGAATTTACTAGCTCAGTTTCTATATATCCATGTGCACTACAGAGAAATATGATCAACAAAAACAACAAAACAACAGCAACAGCAACAAAAAAGAAATGGCCTGTTATTTTCTCTGATGATTCTGTACTGTTGCATATGTCCAATGGGAAAAGCAAAGAATCAGTTCAGGTTTACACGACTTGTGATACTTGTGGAAGCCCCAACAGAAGTTCTATCCATAAAACATTAATGGTACACTTCCCTGAAATGCTTTCTCCAAGATTCCAATATGTATTTAAAAGCAAAAACATAAAATGTACATCCTCGTATATCACTGAAAAGAAGAATGGTCAATCCCTTTGAAGAGATGGAAACCAAAATCATTTTGGGTCATGTGTTTGCACGCATGGCAAAAGACAAATTGCTCCCTGAGAGATTCATAGTCAAGTGTTCATGGCAAATATGCTAAACTGTATGGTTCCCATGGGATACAAATACGGATGTTTTACAGGGTGGCTCTTCTATACATTCACAACATTTGTTATTAAAGGCTTCCTGTAGTTCTATAGTGATTCTGCTTTCATGCAGTATTTCTCACAGCTTTCTTCAATTAGGGATGGCCAGGAGTGGGGTCTCTGGTATATAGTATATTATTAAAGCATTGTCCTAACCACTGCATACAGGTGAACAAGATTCTGAACAAGTCCATACTGAAAATGCGGAACTCCAAGGAATAAAGGAGCTTTGTCTCACTATTAAAATGCAGCTGAATCTGGGGTTTCCCCTAATTCATCCATGTGTAAATGTCCTTGTGCCATGTATCTTTCACTACGACATAACAATAGCATCTACAAAGCAGTAGCCCCTTTTCATCAATAGCTGTACAAGGCACTGGAACATAATCTTTAATACATACTTATGTGCAAACATAATATTCATTGAATGAAAACAGAAACACATGTAGAGTTGTCACAACAAATACTATAGAAAGAATTTAATACTGAAACACATTTTTTTAGGAGCTTCTTAAAATTGTTCAGTAAATTGTCCTCTTGCAATTAAACAAGATTTCACACTTGTGACCATTCACTAGTTGTATAACTGCAAGTCTAGTTAATAACTAGAGAAGCACTCTGAGAGCGCAAACCTCTGCCAAGCAGCTCATTTCCACCACTATCTTGTTCTTCCATAGCGGTCAGTGATTTCCACCTATGCATACGCACGCTGAAAATCACCCGATTTCCCAATATACATTGTAGAAGCCTTTTGTTACCTCATCAACTTCCAGCTGCTTGGCGCGCTTTGCCCTAGCAGAAACTAGAGCACGCACTCAAAAAATGCGCAGCTTGAACTCCAAAGTTCATTGACCCTACCTGCCAAAATATCGAAAATCCTTCATAAAATCCATAAAAATTCCCGGATTACTACATGTACCAATATTTAAAGGGTGTGTACAGTTCTGGTCAAGGTGAGGATTTAGCTTTGAACATTTTGCGAGATATTCAGAAACCACTCAATGAGATGGCAAAGTGCATGCAATTCTAAGGGTATCAAAAGTTTATTTGATGAAAATCGGTTTTGAAATGGCTGAGATATCCAAAAACAAGGTGAAACAAAGAGATCCTAATAAAGTTGTGGCCTGTCGCCTTTTATTATTATCACTTTTTTTGATATCTCAGCCATTTGAAAACCAATTTTCATCAAATAAATGTTGAACCCTTCTTAAAATTACATGCTCTTTCATATTTCATAAGAGGTTTCTCATTATCTCACTTAAGAATATTCAAAACATGAATCCCCACCTCAACCAGTACTGTTAAGTCCCTTTAATCATCTGTTCCTTGTGTCATTCTCAACCTTTCCTGTCAGTTTCATCCAAATCCGTTCACTACTTTTTGATTTATTTTGCACACGTCAAACCAACCAGCAAACAAACAAACGCCGAGGAAAATATAACCTCATCCCTTGGCGGAGGTAATTAGTATTGACTTCATAAACAGTGATGAACTTTTACCTTCACTGCAAGAATCGTTCCACTCTCCTTGTGTCTCATGCGAATCACATGACCACAGCTCCCGAAGCCAAGCTCTCCTATTGATTCCAAGCTTTCTACTGTGATATGATACCGCTGTAATATAAAAACACAAAGAAATGCACACATACAGTACCCAGTTAAAAGCTATTTCCAACATACATGTATTGCAGCTTAATACCACAAAGTTTCATGTTTTGCTGTAAAATGATATATCTACATTGTGTACATTATCAAAATGACTTGGATCAAAAATAAGAAAATATTGTGGAGGGTTCCAAATGGCTGCATACGTACCAACTTACTACTATGGAGTGTCGGGTTGTGAACAACAAACCCATACCCGCAGTTGCCTGAGCAAATTAAGCTCACTATCACGCAAGTAATATGAATAAGCACTTGCCTTTGTCTTGCCAAAATATCCAATTAAGGGAGTAATTCAAGAATAGGTAATGTCCCTATTAAAAAGAATAACACAGGAACCCATGCAAGGTCTTTTTGGCTACTGGTCCAAGGTCACATAATGACACAATTTACAACCATTCAGTATCATCTCTCTGAAAACTCACCATGCAATAGCCTTTATTGTACTACCAGTACATATGAACAACATTCCATATCAACATAAATCCACTACAAAGTACATTTTAAAAGACATTTTCCAGACTAGCTATTAAAATTAAAGACGTTTTGACATCTAGAAATCAAAGAGATAGACAGAGAAGACAGAAAAAAAAAAAAAAAAAACAGATAAAGATGTTCTGCACAGGAGAAACAGCACTGTCAGAGAATCCGTATAATGCATTTGAGAAAATGCTGCCAAAGTGGATTGACACTACAGAGGGTCAAACATGGAGCACACATCCTGTAGGGAGCAATGGACAGGACACTGAAGGCAATGAGAAGACATTGATCTTAAGGCCACCGCACACTACACAACTAACTTTCAGTCGCACGACTGACTGACTTTGGATCTGAAATAAACAAGCATATTTTAATATTACGAGGCTATTGCGATTTATTTTGGATCCAAAGTCTGTCAATCATGCGACTGAAAGTTGTATTGGTATGGTGGCCTTTAGAAGCACCACAGGGCTGAAAGTATAGATATTTACACTGTACATGAAGAAAGCTTTCAGATGAAATTCCTATTTGTATTAAACCATGCCCTAGAACTTCAACATGTGCAGGCCAGGGTCCCTCCAAGGTAATAATCAGATTTCATCTTCATTGTATTTACAGCAATGTTTTCTTATTCAACTCAAGTACAGATATATGCACACAGAAAGTTCAAACTTACAGTATTCATGCAGGGCAATATGACGGCTAACAAGGCATAATATCTACAGTGTAATACATATGTAATGCCCTACAAGCCTGAAATACATGTGTATACATGGCTAGTGATGAATTTACATCATACAGTGGATGAAATACTCCATGGGGTACCAGATATGTAGTGCTAACAAAAGTAAAAGTGTACAGATACAGTAAACAGCATCTTTAACTTGCACACCAGTCAAGCATAAAATACCATTTGGGCAATTCCACGGTAACTCGCGTTACAAATAATGGGTACATTTATGGAATAATGTACCAATATCTTTGTAGTTGGAAGGATCCACAAGTTACTTTTTTCATCATTGGTTAAGTAGACATACACCAACTAAATGAATCCAAAAAGAAAAATAAAGGACAAACATGTTGGGATTCTTGAATCATTTAATTTTGGTAACTCGCGTTACACAAAAAGGACATGGTCAATTCTATAAAGGCCTCTTTTTGGAAAGTCTCCTCATACTAGACAATCCTGATAAAAGTTTTCCTACCTTGAATTGGTAGTGGGTTAGGACTCATGAATTAACACTATCAAAGTTGAGTAACAATGACCTGGTAAAATGTAGGGAGCCTTTATATCGGTAACTCGCGTTACGGTAACTCGCGTTACATTATGTCCACTAACACAGGGTGACATAAATTGATGACATACAACTGTTCTGATGGCACTGAATCTTGTGTTGAATATTTTGAGAGATGCTTAGTACATAGTAAAATGAATAAATGTTAAACAAATATTTTACTAATCAACCCAATTGATAGAGAAGAATGTGTTTAAGACTAAAAAGAGCTTCACTCCTCATAGAGACCCTGAATATGTTTCAATATATATACCCAGATGATTTAGGTGTATAAGTACATAATTTTCAGAGTGTAAAAATGAAAGATGTTGAAATTTTTAAAAAACAAAACATAAAAGTATCAAACCCTATCGACAAGTTTACAAAAAAAGCCTACAATCTTTCAAAAATTAAAATCCTGTCTTTTTGAAAACTCTAATTTCTTTGCAACTGATTGACAAATAGACCAGTTCGTAATTCCACTTTGCGCATGAGCAGAAAAAGTTCATTTGTACCAACAGGCATTTTGGTTTGTAAATTCACTGATATAAGCATGTGATGCGATGATTATTCATGTGATCCTTATCTAAATAATGCTTGCCAGCACATCCACCTGACAGCAAGAATGGTATTTTGCATAAAAGGAAATAAGCTGTTACTGCATTCAATACAAAACAATGAAATGGATGCTTGCTAAATTGTAAACTGATGGGAGTATTCTGATCCCCTGATCCAAATGCAAGTTCATTCTTTTTTTGAACATGAATTCCATAAATTGTTATGTCGGGCAAGTTTTATGCATTATGCTGCTTTGAAAAAGAGTGAAGTGCTGAACCAACTGAGAGAAAAGAAAGGTAATTTGTAACAATGTGTACATGAGCTACAGTGTAATTACGAACTGGCTTATTACCCTACATCAACTTAAATTTATTAAGCACTCAATTGATCAGTGTTTTAGTAGTAGCCATGATAAAAAAAGTCATGGGCGTGCATACTCGAGCAGTATTCGAACTAAGACCTCCTGATCTCCGCACGGCATCATCTCGGAACTAGACCACCGAACTTCCGCCCGACAGGAAGTGTTGGTTCTAATCCTTATATCATGCAGCGGGTACTGCGTAATTATTCAAATTCATGAAATTCTTTCATTGAGATGTTATTATTGCAACTAATTGACAAATTGCCCTACATCAACATAATAAAAACTGAATTGGTCAGTGTTTTATTAGTAGCCATGATACAAAAATCATGGGCACACATACTTGAGCAGGCCGGATTCGAACCCACAACCTCCTGATCTCCGGACAGGCGTCATTTTCACTAGACCACCGAATAAGGATTAGAACCAACACTTGCTGCTTTATAGCATTCTGTAATAAAAATTCTGTAATACTAATGCAGGAATTTCAGAAGATAAATTTTAGGTTAACCTCGTTCACTGCTGGATGTACATGTACACATGCAGTGAAAGCCTGGCTAGACTCCTCAATGTGGCATGTGATCAGTGGCCTTGATGCTAGTATTATACAATCACAGTTTATTAGGCTACTCTCCTTTGTTTCAGTCCAGCATAGTGTGTACAACACTCGATTTGATTGTTTTCACCATAATATAGCTCAATTAAGTGTTAAAATTTGCTTACTTTGGTGGAAAATTGTGTTTATAGTCGGTAACTCGCGTTACATACCGGTAACTCGCGTTACATGGTAACTCGCGTAACACTTTTCATTGACATTTTCTAATGTGATGACAGTGTTTATTCAAGTCAAAATCCTGTGTACAGTATCAGGGTGTGATGAATTTAGAAAATTATGATTCCCAACAAATTACCTCCACTGCTTCCTTCAGAATGAAAAATATTTCTTGTTTCGGTAACTCGCGTTACATGGCTCAAGGGCTGCACTTTAAGGTGGTGATAAAAATTTTGTGAAGGTGGTATAGAAATTTTCTCATGGGAGACTGAAGTAGAACCAATCTACTTCTTTAAAATGAATTAACTGAAGTGCTAGCAGAATTTTTCTTTTAAAAAAAAATGTATATCAAGTTAAGCATGCATTTTAGCAATTTGGATGACTGAAAAATTGTCTTGAACATTTGTAGCTGTTTCTCGGGAAATATTTGACTGATTGATATAATTCTTTGAGTTTTTTCAACTTCAATATATGGGTAATACATAATGAGTAATTCTTTTGCAATATGATAAACTTGAAATTTTAGTGCCATGTCCACATTCCCATGGAATTGCCCATTTGGTACTCAGTGTATTACATGACAATATTGTACAGCCTAGGCTAATTCTAGTCGAAGTATCAAACTACATCCCCTGCATTTGTTAGAAATCACACTTTTCTTTTTTATTCTACAGTGTACAAGTATTATTTAATTCTAATTTCCATGTTCTGTTACCTACAATGTAACACAAATGCTTCATGATGAAAATAATGACATTAAAAGTTCCTCTAAATGGCATTTGTTTTTATTTCTTTCATTATGAAAGATGGGAATGTGTGACAGTTTCCAAATACCCTGGTATACACAATGTACATAAACTATCTTGAATGGAATATAATATCAGCAATGTACACTACTCATGCATTATTCAAAGTAACATCTCTTCAGCTTGCCAAAGAACCACCTGTAACAGCAGTTGCTAACACAAAGTTCACTGCACTATGTTTCAACAGCAGAAATTAGAAACCTGCACAAAATGGATGAGCTGGGAACATACAGTATGTTGCACAGTTGGTATAAATTTAATGTAGACTATTAAAAGCTACATTTGCAGATATCAAAATCTCACTAGCACTGCTACAGTAGGTACAGAACTATAAGCATTACATACTTTTATGGCAAGCTCAGTACACAAATTTGTACATTGCTTCTGAATAAGAAGGTAAAATTAAATGACAGAAATGCAGAGTTAAAGAATTCATGCACCTGTGGGTCAATATTCCTAGCCAGAAAAAGTACCACTAAATTGCAAGTTATTTCAATTTAGTGTAGGCCTACATCACAGAAAATAGAACACTGGTCAAACTGAAAGCTGCTTTAAACCACAACATTTCAAGGAGTGAGTCCTATGTAAAGCTTGTACAATGTACAAACAAATGTAGGTGGAGTTAATTCCTTAACGTGATCATGATTCAGATACATCTTATGTGCGATTGAGGCGAAGTCCAGTGCTGAAATCCACTTGAATCCAATAGTGGGATCATAATCTATACAAAGTACCTGTAATGTATCTGGACTACAGATCCTAACACATCTATTAAATGTACATCTGTACCAGATACAGTGATACAGTGTATGTACAGTACATTCAAAACAAGACCGAATACTCTCTAGATGGTTCGGCACTCTGTTGTTTTTTTTTTAATGGAAATCGCAAACAGGAACACACATGGTCTAGATCTAGAGTGTTGCATGCACTTCCTCAAGTCTCGCCTCACATGTATCGATCTAAACCATATTAAAGGCATAATTTGGGAATCATTCGTCTTTAATAGTCCGAAAGATACACTTAGAAATATGTTTAATAGCAACTGACTGAAACTTTTTATTTCTGCCTTATTTTTTATTCCTATTTTCATTTTTTTCCCTACTCCTCCCTCCAAAAGTCCGCACCTTCAGGAGTCCTTTTGACATGTCCCATTACTGACATCGTCATGGCAACCGATTCAGACCCCGTTGAGAACAGGAAGTGTTGCACTTCTCTGCGTTGGCAATTCAGGTAATTGAAATTAATGCTTAATTTCCTGAAGAGGGACATGCGGGGTCTCACATGTGTATCCATGGCCCGCACTTCCCCCCAACTCTGACAGGGGGGCAGGCAGCAGTGGTTAATAGGACTTTTGTTTTCACTCTTGGATTCTTCTCACAGGTTGCATCTAGACATCGCTGCCTGTCATGCTCAGCTGCGTTTTCTGAAGCGGACACAACCTGTGGTGCATGGAGAATTTGGTCTTCGGATATCCAACAATCAAAACCACTGTACATGCATTGCTTTTTTATTGTTGTTGCTGCATTGGTTTCTTTTTTTTTTTTTTTCAAAGGGATGGGTGTTCTGATCTGCACATCTTTGATAGCAAAGAGAGCTTTTATTGTCCTCAGGATAGAAGATTTCTTGGGGTGTAAACCAAGCCTTTCATAATGAGAAAATGTTTTTAAGTACAACAATGTTGTAGGCATTGCTTCATTCATATGCTTATTGAAAATTAGACAAGGCGTAATACTAATTACAAATCTTCATCTGTTCTTGTGTGCCTGTTGTCCAGTGCAATTACTTCTTCTTGTGTACTGATTTACAAGTGTGTGTGTGTGTCTTGAACACCTTGTTGTAAACCTTTTTCATTTTATTGCAACAGTATGTACTGCTGGTACACTTCTACACAGTACAAGAGTGGACATGCCCTTTATACTCATAATTTGTTGAAATTAGAGGATGGGTGCGATAGAATAAAGAGGGCTCTATCTCTCCGATACAAATGCTATCAGCTAAAAAAAAAAAAAAAAAAATGAATAAATTATCGTGCATGTCTACTTAACCCTTTTAGAGAATTGGGTTTCATATTCATATAACTAATAATTATTAACATCACTAGAAACAAACACAATGTACACTGTATGCATAATGTACATTGCAGAATGTTGTACCTTGATGCCAATAATGTTACAAACTATTTAAAGAGGATGGCAAGATATTGGTTCCTTTGCCTTTCATTTGTTTCCAAAATCCCTAATATGAGCCACAATTTTTTTTTCTATGTATGAAGTACAGTGTATGCACATTGTAGGTGTACAGGATGAGTTCATAATTGATATTCATTCTAAAAAAATAAAAAATAATAATAATAATTAAAAAAATCTTGATGTAGACCTACAATTTGTACACTACAAAATACACTTTTCAACTGTCTGTGACCTTTAACCAGGGAAAAAAAAAAAGACAGAGTAGCTCATAGAAACTTATATCAAACCTATTGACAAGGTGTACCGCTCACCGCATTTGTAGTACATATGTAAATTGGTATTCAATTTTGAGCATTTGCTCAAAACAATGTACAACCTGTAAACCATTCCATCTAACAATACAGTGCCAATCTTTTGTACTTTGTACTTGAATAAAAATCAGTATATTTGTCAACCTACACTGTATAGATGGTATCGATACAATTTTTGTATTGTACATTGTATTCACACATGGTCGGTATTGTGACTTTTCATTAAAGTAAGTTAAGCTATGAATTACAATTTGTATGAGGATTTGGGAAGTTTTTAGCCATTGAAAAGTACATCCCACCAACACAACTTAGCAGGATAGAGCCAGGACACATGTACTTGAATACATTGTATGTACAGTAAAACACTGTTTATTCCTCTTTGAATACACTGAAAGATGTGTAAATCTATGCATGTATAACATACAGCCTGGGTGTTACAAGTGTACAATAGATGTCAGAGGCAGACAGAGTGCTGACTTTATGTCTAGAAGTCTAGTTTCATGTCAAGGCTATTAAACCTATTACGTTTGTTGAAAACCATACCACTGGCATTAACAACCACAAGGTCACAGATAATACATGTAAAGCAGCCCATGTACAGAATTGGATGATAAACTGCAATGGGAAATCATATGCTTCATTACCTACCTGAACAGTTTCATACCTAAATTAGTACTTACCGGGTATATGTCTGTATAGTGTACATCAAAATGGTTATTGTTAGAGTTTATATTATTTCTGGTCCTGTATAATACCTCTCCCCCCCCCCCCCCCCCCAACTAAAACTAGGCCATTTCTACAATGTCATCAGCAAAGGCCTTACCCAATAAAATGCAGCTTGTGTGTTTGTGCACTGAATGAGGTTACAAATTGACCGTAACATATGACTCCCCATATTATAAACCTTACCACAGATGGCTGCCATCTTTACAATAGCAATGTAAACCTTGTGGTTGAAATTGTGGGTTATTTTTTTTTTCATGCACCCTGCAAAAGCAGTCTGTTAATTCTGTAATCTCATGAATTTCTCCAAATCTTTTGTGTAGACAATGGGAAGACTCACATGATGGGGTGCATCATTTCAACCTGGTGATCAGGTTGAAATACGTGATCAGGTTATATCTCGACATTCTAATGAGATTTCTGGTCCTTTTCCTGAGACTTTCTACCACGTTTTGTTAGCAGGGGCAGCCTGTATGCAATTGAGGCTGGGCACATGATTTTGTGGTAACGTGCCTTTGTTGAAAGGAAATGGGAGGCTAGAGCTCTATAAAAGATGGTGCAAACACTCTGGCTGTATTGCATCGTTACTGCACATGCCATGGTCAGCATGCACCACTGAAGAAAGACAAATCAACACAGTCTCCTTGTGCCATTGGTAGAATTTATCACTCCCTGCCTGTGCTTTTGACAAATTAAACACACTGCACTCATAAAAGAAAAGAAAAGAAAAAAATCCATGTGACTCTGCAAATGGACATAAATTTCACATCAGCCACGGTTGTGATTCCTAAATCATGATGAGAATACCCAATAGGTGAAGCAATACTACACAGTCACACAAAGAATGAGGAAAAAGGGGGAATTCATACTATGCCTGGTAATACCTCATAAAGATCAAAAGATAAGAAGAAGAAGAAAAAAAAAAGGAGGAAACAAAAGAGGCATTGTATGATGGTGATACTAACCTTGCCCTCTGTTGTGAGGAGTCCGGTTTGTTTCATGATTTCTTGTAGCTTCCTGTCAATCTCCGGCCTGGACAAGCAAAAAGCAGAGAGCAAAACATATTACAAAACAAAACAAAAACATCTACTGTAAAAACAGCATGAACAAGAGATACGAGCATACAGCTTTCAAATGGCGAAAAATCATCTTTAGCAGTAAGCTTCAATTTGTAACAGGCAACTGAGCAATGTCTGTTTGTATATTCATTTCGAGTAATGACATGAAATGGCATTCATTTTTCTCACATTTGCTAATTTGTAAAATTTGTTTTCATGATGTACATGCACATATGTTTGAAGATTGATAATAGCTGGAGGGAACACTGTACCATATATTGACACAATATGACCAGCATCAGTATCATGAGTGTTTTCCAAGACATGACCATGCCTGGACAATTTTCTTGGAGTCTCTTCATTTTCATCAACTGCAGCTCTGACGGCATTTAGAGGGGATGTTTGAAGACAACACTCTGCACCGCACCGACTTACCCATCAATAGTACTTCTGTTTAAAGGCCCTCCTGACATCGGTATCTGTATTGCCATCCTGTCCCTGGGGCGCGGTGATAAACCCCCATTGTGATTCAGTGGAAGAGCTGGTAGGAAACACACAAAAGTTGCATTGTTATGGATGATGAAATTCACTTTCCATCCTGAGCGGTTACACACGGTCAAAAATTCGTCATTTGAATGATGATTCCACTTCCAGTGAAAAATAATTCTAATGACGAATTTTTAGCACGTGTGGAAGCAAATTAGAATCACGAATGCTAATCACAATCATGAATTCAAATTCTAGTCCGGAGGTGAATTCCAGTGAAGTTTCACTCAAATTACGGTGCAAAATTTGCATGTGTAATGCTTGACCTCCAAAACATCTTTTGAGGGGCGGAGCTTACGTGACCTTTCAAGCACTTCCGTAGATAATACGCGCTATAGAACCTCGTTGTTTTGATTGACAAGTCACCAAGGATTACGTAACGCCTTCGCTCGAGAATTCGAATTCTAATCACAGTTTTCGAGCGAGCGTGTGTAAGGTCCGATAATTCTAAAGACGAATTGCAATCATCATTACAATGATGATTCAAGTTACGAATTTTCTCTCGTGTGTAACCGATCCCTGTCTCATCAAATTGAGAAAGTGCCCTAAACCATGTGCCTGAAGTTCTTTACGATCATTTGAGTTATATTTTTATCATATAAAATAATGACAATGCAAGGATATAAAGGTATATTGTACTGTATATGTTTGAGTGTTGTAGATGTTCACAAGTGTGATGAGCATGCAATATACATGTATTCCCTGCAGATACTGTTAAAGTGCACAAAGTTTTTGGAAGGGTGGAAATCATCCCAAATCTTGCAGAGTGAAAAATGAAAACATAACTTTGGAGAAACAATTTCAATATACACATGCTGTGATTGTGCACCATTGTATAAAGTAAAGCTGAATGAAATTTGCCAAGCACAGAAAAGTGATCATGCCAGTTTCCACTCTCAAAAGAACATTGAATCAGGGAACACAAAAGTGTGTAGCGTATTCTACAAGGTTTTTTTGTTTGTTTTTTTATTAGCCCCTGTAATGAATGAACAGGTACACATGTACATGTAACTGCACAGCATGTACTTTAAAGGAGACCTCCGGATGATTTTCAGATTTTTACATTTGAACAACTGTAAATTAGTTATACTGGGTACAGAGTTTCAGAATTTATAGTGATTGGGATGAAGAATAAAAATGTTTTCGAAATTTAAAACAAATTGCAATGAACAAGGATGATGACATGGCAGCCTCACCATAAGAATGCATGAGTTCTGGCTCCAGGGAGCAGAACAAAAGAAGAAGGCATGCATAGATTATACACAGGTGAACTTGCAAGCAAGTGGTGTTGTAATGAAATTACACCGACTACATTTCTGAAATATGTGAGTCTCCTATGTCATCAACACTGTTCAGTGTAATTTGTTTAGGATTTTTCAAAGTATTGTTTCTCTGCTCAAGAACCTCAATAAATTCCACAAATCTATTACAGTACTATTACTGTACATGGAACTATCGATTTATGTATCACATCATATGAAATTATGAAAATCGTCTGGAATGCCCCTTTACACACTCATTGCTGCAATGAACAGTTTTCAAATATATTCTGTACATTACAACTTCTTTTTTGTAACATTTACTTTCATGAGAACAATGTGTAGCAAGTCCTTTCTGTCTCTTTTTTTTGCAATCTCTTCATTCTCTCATTTTTTGTCATTTTGTTTTGTGTGTGTGATTTGGCAGGTTTTGATATATGAAAAAGTTTTCCAAGCAATATTTTTTCCCCCTCAGAGGCCAGCTACTGTACAACAATGTATCATGTTGAAATGTTTTGCCTTGGTCAATAGTGACTTTCACTTTTATACAGTGTACACACGTAGTACAGTACATCACACATGCAGAAATGACAATGTTTGTACATAGCATACTCCACATGATTGTACTGTAGTACATGTATGTACGTGTACAAGTGTGGCAGAGAGGACTGAAATGGAACTGGCAACTGATTGACCAGTACTAAGATGTTACTGTAAAACGAGGAATGTGCGTGCGCATTTTAATTTCGTGAGCGTCAAGATTCGCGAAATTAAAATGCTCGCGAAAGTTCTTGTCTACACTATATGCATTGAATGCAAGTAGCAATTCGCGAAAATTTCATGCCGCAAAAAAGGCCATCAGCTCCAATTCGCGAAAGCTTCATGCCACGAATATATCATGTTTTACAGAAACTTTCTGCTATCTGTGAACTGCATGGGACTTGCCCTGACTCGACTTCTGGAAGTGGATTGTATTTATATAGACTCTAAACTGCATCTATATAGAGCGATGTGGAAGGTGTGTTTGCAATGAATGTATTTGATAATGTACTGTATGTACTTGAAAGTGCATGTACAATGTACAACTTCACGCTGATGAAAGATAAATCGACACAGGTAAAATACAAGTACAGTGTAACTTGTACATGTGTGCAGACGTAAACTGACGAGGAGTGGAAAGTCACAGAAAATGTGGGTGACTTCTATCAGGGCTTAGACATTGGTTATCTGAAGTACACACGTACTGGCGAGTGCATGCTGATTGGCAGGTTATGTCCTCAGGAAGGAACACATTGCCTGCATGCCTGGCACACAGTGATATGTAGGCCATGCCCCGGTCACATCGACGCAAATTCAGTATGCACACAAACACATAAAGAACATGTGAACCTAATGTACATGTACATTTAGGAGGGCACTGTTATTACAGTACATGGTAAACATTAAGTGTACAGCATTACATACAATGGTGTCATTAGTAATACAGATCCAAATGTTTGACACTGCATACAGCTGCCCAGTATTGTAAAGTTTTGAATAACATCCTATTCATAAAGCTGTATCAGTGATGGATATGATGTGAATGACAAATGTACATGTACAGTATACAAGTACTACCAACAGTAGGAACAAGACATAACGCACAATTCTGTGAAATCAGTATACAGTACTGTACATCTCTGAAGTGAGGTACAATGTACATTGTACATACAACTTGTATGTACGAATGTACATGGTGTATGAATAGAGTGACATTGACAACATGCGTAGAATGATTGCAGTGTACAAATGTACATGTATACTAGTATTTGTACATGTAGGCATACTGAACAAGATGGCATTACATCTGTAGATCTAACTGGAAAAGATTACTGATATCCAAACTGCACATCATGAAGCTACACCTACAACATTTGTATATGAAGATAATAGCATTAAAGACAAAAATATTCTCCAGCACACGGTACAATTTTGCTTGTTATTTTCTATATTGTACATACAGTACATGTACTGTGTAGTTAAGAGCTGTACAATATGTTTCAAATTTGTGGGGGCACCTGAGCAAATACAGCTGTATGACTAGGTCAAAGACATTCTTTTGACATAAAATACATATCATGGATAGCACTGAGGGATTTCATCTACAGTGTACAGTATGCTGTACTTCAAACAAAATTTATGGGAATTTGTGTCTCTCCATTGTAAGATATTGTGTACTACTGCATTGTTTACATGTAGCAACGATTTTTCCCCATGGTGTACAGTATAAAAAAAAATATGTACAGTATTTACACATACAGATGTGTATTCGTAAGGGAAAATGTATTAATGTGCGCATACTACACTGTACATGTGGTGTACACTTACTAGAAATACTAGAATGACTGCAAGTAATTTATGCCAAAAATGCAATGCATAATACATTTGCTAAGACAGTGCAAGAATTATCTCATGAAATGACAAAGGAAGCAGTAAAAGGGGCAATACATACATAATGTACGATGCCACTGAACAACCTACGTGTACACAAGTGTACGGTACATTTTTATTAGTCAAAAGGCTGATTACAGGTGACCTACATATTGTACATTAAAGATGCATTTTTAATCTCTTTTTTTTTTTTTTTTTTTTAACCTACAATGTACAACTGTATGTCAAATACATGTACAATGTACGGCTGTACTGTAAAGCGAGATTTTTTGCAATGGGAAATTTTTCGCGAATTGGAGCCAACAGCCTATTTCCCAGCATGAAATTTTTGCGAATTGCCACAGGCATTCAAGGCATACACGTATGTATAGTGTAGATAAATACTTTCATGTTCATTTTAATTTTGTTAATCTTGGCTCTTGCGAAAATCACGAAATTACAATGCACAAGAACATTTCTGGTTTTACAGTACACAATCATATCATGTACAAGTCATAACAGTCCAGTGATTTCTGACAGAACTACACTGTACGTGTACAAGTACGACAGTTGAGATACAATGTGCAAAGTTTTGTCATTCCAGTGACGTTTTGCCAGCTGTACCAAGTGCAATTAAGGTAAATTACATTTTTAACGTAAAAATTTGTTTAACATCAACGTTCAGCCATCTGCAGAAAGACAATCCTGTCTACATTGTAGATGTGACTAATTATTTAAATGACAAAAGGAATTTAATACTGAATTTGAAAAACTCTGCTTCAGTCTTTCTACTGGCTAAGTAGCAAAAATAATGGATACGGTGCATATTGACAGAAAAATTTCTTTGTTAGTACAGTACATTGTCATGTGTTCAAGGATGAAATGGCCAATCCTGGTTTCAATCAGTCATGAGGCATGATACCAAGCTGCAGACATACAGAACTGTACACTGTAGTACAGAAAGGCTTACAATGTAGCATACAAGTACATATTTACTGTTGTATGGACACAATGCTATCCAACAATGAGAAGAATCATGCCACAATGGCCATCAAAGGGACCACTGCACATGTTCAATATTTCATATCTCCCACTACACCTGTACAATGTATTTTTTTATCTCAATTTTTAATATAATGTACAACTTGTAATACTTTGTACATTGTACAATGTAGGCCTAACTGTACATACATCTAACATACACTGTATGGGTCGATCCCCATCAAATCAACCAATTTTCAGACAATTTGTAACCCTTCCCCCTTCAATTTTCTTTAAGCTTGCACCAAATGTTCCCCCAAGTGTCTGATACAGCGTGTATAAGATTCTGAAATATTTTGCCCAAAGGTCAAACGGTTGTTAAGATACGGCCTCCCCTATATGTAGCAACAATGTGTGGTTGAACAACCAAGTTTAAATAAAGTTTGCTATTTTTGATTGACTGCTGCAGCCAAATTAGATGAGTTACATTGCTAATTTTCTGTAAATTGGAAGAACTTTATGATCTTAACATGCACAATATATTATGCTGCAGACCCTGACGATCCATTATTGCGCACGAGGTCACCAAAAATGTTGTTTAGCATCAAAGTTAATGCTTTGGGATGCATGCTTGGAAGCTGATAATTTCAAAATTCAATTAGCTCAGAATCCAACATTATGCATATTTAAAGACTCTCACTTGCTTTACAGACCTACCAAAAATCAGCCAAAAAATATGCATCATTTTCTTGTAGGGTGCCCTCAAATTTGGATATTCTTAAAAGATGCCAAGCTCAGGGTCACAAATCACCACTTGTCCCATTGAAGAGCTACACTAATTTTTGTGTATTGATAGACATTTACCTACATTGTACGTATATTTTCATGGGTTACCTAAAAACTCATTACCAAAATGTTTTATAGCTGGTTATGCATTTGAAAATGGTCGTAAAACCCCCAAATCAAGGCAAAATGACACATGGGCCCGAATTCACGAAGGTGGTACAAATGAAACCATGGTTTAAACCATGGACAAAAACCATGGAGCGCCAAGTGTCGCATGGAATATTTCATTACGAAATCAGTCATTTCGTCGATGAAATGATGATTTGTAAAGAAATGACAACATTTTGTAACTAAATGAACATTTCGTCCACGAAATGATCATTTCGTTAACGAAACGGTCATTTTGTCGACGAAATGACCAATTTCGTAACGAAATATTCCGTGCGACACTTGGCGCTCCATGGTTTTTGTCCATGGTTTAAACCATGGTTTCATTTGTACCACCTTCGTGAATTCGGGCCATGGGGTTTTCAGAAAATTTCAACTTGTGATAAATCTGAGATGAAGCACCAAGACACTTCACAATGTTATCTTCTGTGATGATAGTGATTTAGTCTGTAATTGGTACTAAAAGGCTATACATGTACATACACATTGTACATCACAAATCATTTTAATTGGCAATGACCTTGAAAATGCAGCTGAAAATCACAAAACACAATAAATCGGTCAATTTTCCTTAACCCAGTGTGTTTTCAACGATTTTTAGTTGTGTCATTTCAGTAGTAATGGTGACTTAAAGCTAATAACTGCAAATCATGTGCCACAAGCTACAGTGTACAAATAATATTTCAAGTTATCTCCAGATATTTTGACCTTGACATTATTCTGAAAATTGCTGTAAATTCCTTAATATTAGCATAAAACTAGCATACAACACACAAGATTTAAACACCATATTTCAAAATTGATTTTCTCTAAGACAGAACGCCTGATCACATTTATACAGTATGCAGTATTGGTAGTCTGTAACGACTATTTAGAGGATCTGGTACAAAAATGGTATTGATTAATATGTCTATCATGACAATAACCTTAAAAACACAGCTGAAAATCACAAAATCAATAAAGTGTTTACAATGACTTTCAAATACTGTATAGAATCTATGCCCAAGATTTTGCAATGTTTTTATTTTCGCCAATTTCGGAAGTCAGGTGCTAGGACACGTTAAACTATTGACTCTGATCCCGATATGAATGTCATGTGACGTACGCAGTACAGGACAGGACTCCACAATCAGGAATTTGACCACTCGCCAAATCTAGACCCGCTAAATGTATGGCGTGGTTTCTACGGTAGTAGACTAGCGTCGAGTGAGTGGACGGACCCACATCACGGAAGGGTTGTGTACTTCTGCACAGGTCAAACGCGAACCTTTCTTGGGCATGCAATGGGAGGTTGAACCTTGGTGCATGGCAGTTGCTTCTACTTGTATTTGTAATAGTATGACCATTTTGGGTCTACAAACTAGGTTCTGGACCACTAACCACAACATGTAGAGCCTAAGTTTGTAAAGAGACCGTCAGTCACACTGCACTCAAGTTGAAAACACACAGCTAAATTACAATGTAGCAGCTCATGACATGTCATAATCACAGCACACACACACACACACAGATGAGCGAGATGGTGGTGACAGTGCAAAATTTTTACCAGACATGCATAGTTTAAGAAGTGAACATACACGTTAATGTGTTTTAAGGTAACGATATGGTCTATTTAATAGCATAAAATGCTGATAGAAGGCCCTACTGATAACAATCAATTGCCATTTTCTATTGAATGCATGTCGACGAGTCTGGTTGAGCTAGCTGTGTGTGAAGCCATCGCAATAGTCGCGTCGTCGGTCGTGCGTCGTTCACCGCCACGGTGTTCTGCAGCTGATTGCCAGGTACAACTCCACAGAAGCCTGTACGACTGTCTGTGCGACGATTGATATCGCGCTAACTAATCAGTACGCATTACAATTTCATTTACAGATCATTAATTTTACTACTGACAGTCTTACCTGGCCTCTGACGAGGTAATTTGGGGGATTCTACATTGAAGTCGATGGTCGGTCTTTCTCTTCGCGCCCTGTTTTCATCTTCTATACTGATTTGAAGTTGATTCAATTTTTGTCGGAGATCTAAGGGAGAAGACATCTTGGAAATTACACGCATGCGCACTTTGCTTTTTTGACTATATGTCACCGTAGAGTAGACACAACTGTATGTTTCAAGCGGAAACGTGGAATTAACACTTCCTATCTTAAAATACTTCTCATCATTGAGTGCACATTGGGTAGCTTTAGAATAGACCTATGTTACTGAGGAAAGTCCAAGATGTAGATTCAAGTGGGTTCACACTTCCCTAGAGATAACCTCGAATTAAGCCATACTAGTATACTAGTATGATATAATATTTTTATGCTGAAATTGCTGTCTACTATCTAACCACAATGTGGTGGATTTTAATTGACATTAATTGGTGCAAGTGTAAATGGTGATATATTGTCGCACAACTTGGGTCATTTTCAACCAATGTCACTATTATAATCAATAGTCGTGCCTTTCATTGAATCATTATGTGAAATAACGGAATGAAAAGAACCGTTTAGCAAAATCGTATCAAGGCATATGGAGTTGTGGTTATATCTGTAATTCCACACCATGTGCATCAGTGGAATAAATTCAGACCTTTCGATCCTTGTAATTGGCACATACAAAATAATACGAAAAAAATATGTGCAATTTGAAAGTTTCACGTATTTGCATAAAAAAAAAACACACACTTATTGGAACGGCAGGCGCAAGATTAGCTGAGGGAATAGTGTCATCAACAGACTACTTTCTCATTGCATTGAGCAGAAGAATATCATAAGATCACATCATCAAATGACCATTTTTTATCGATGATTTATCAGCTACAACTCTTCCATATTAAAAGCCACGATTGCCATTGGATGTTACGGCAACACATCACAATTTCATGTAGAAAATACAACTTAACATTTCTTTGCCTTCATGCCAACAATGTAAATTTAGTAAAGATTTAATACGTATGCCAATGGGAGACTTGTGCGGCCATGACGCTCACTCATATCGTGCGTATTTGGTTGCTATTTATGGCTAGCTGTATGATGAAACTTAAGTTGGAAAAAAAAAAATCACATCTTCTGACTTTATGTGTGATTTTGAATTACTTCTAACTCCATTTAAGTTTTCTTTCTCTAATTAAAGTTTTCCATGTTTCATATAATGCCAACTTGAAAACGATGTGGAATTATGAAAAGTGCATGCCCGGTTGGGATCTAGCTTTACTTCTCCGACAGTGCATGCAGTGCTGTGGATTTGAACTTTTGTTTTGCATTTGCATATGTATTTGTTATGTTGTTTTGGTTGTTTGTTAGATTTTTGTTACTGTGAGTGGATTTTTTTTTTTTTAAAGAGGGATAGCTCAAACACTTGTACTGTTATGTTAAATAACATTTCTTCTTTTTTCTTTCTATGTCAATGTACAATGAACTAAGAAGAGTTACAGTCACGTCTTTTATGAAATAGCACTGCCGTTATTCTTGGATTCATCAGCAAACAAAGAAATTATATTACGTGTGCCATAAGCCTACGCGTGTAGAAGTCCTTGTCTGAAAGTAAACAATGCATCCGGAAGATTCATCTGGAATAAACATCTGGCTGTATATGCAAACCTCAAACATATACGGATCCCTATAATACAAAGCAGGGAAATACCCAACAAGTTCGTAAATTCCATATATAGCCGTCATCATCATCATACCTATCTTCGTCTTCTATATCAACTTCTTCTCCTCCTTCTTCTCCTCCTCCTCCTTCTCCTCCTTCTTCTTCCTCTTCTTCTTACTGCTACTACTACTACTACCTCATGTTCTTATATCCTTCTTCTTGTTCTTCTACCTTTCATTTCATTTTTTTCATTATCAACAAAGAGCTTCTTTCTCTACTTCCTCTTCCTCTTTTTTTTGTTGTTGTAATTTTGCAGCCGCGGATCTAAGGGGGAAGGGATTAGGAGAGCTCCCCCCCCCCCCCTTTGCGCTGCCAAGTGAAAATGTGATGTGCTCAGAAAAACGGCATCACGGGAGCAGATCCACACGGTATTTTCCTATAGCACTCTGTCCTCAGGCTTAGCCCCCAAGGGAAAAAAATGTGAAGACCTTTTTTTTTTCAAATTATTTTATCACTACTATTTTTTCTTTTCTTTTTGGCATCTTAGCCGATTTGGGGAGAGAAGTGGTAGCAAAGTGAAGACTTTTTTTTTTCTTATTATGGCCCATCGTCATAATTGATCGAATTGATAAATCACTTGATATCACACAAAAGTATAGATAAGCAATCTAACCAATTGGATATTTACGACTAAAATTAACAACAAAAGTAAAAACAAGACTTTTATATTATAAAGTATATAGATAACAAGTTATTTTCAGGGTACATGCATGTTTCCTTTAACTTATACACCTTTGAAAATCCACGGGGGTCGCACCCTTTAAAAGAATGTGTGTGTTCACTTTGCATGCATCATGAGCCAAAAACTAGGGCCAAAAATCGTCAGTATCCGTGCCAAAAGCCACCCATGCGAATTAATCTCCGTGAAACTGTCGTTAAAATCTTATTGAAACTCTAATGCGACGTATCCATACCATAACTATTTCTAGAATAAACACACGTTGGCCTATAGAATCATCATCTGCGGAAGAAAGAACTGCTTATGATCTATGATAATGTAACTTATGTAAGCACAGTGAAAATATAATATCACCATCAAGATTATGATGTTAATCAAAAGGGAAAAATAGCGCTTACTATAATATACAAAATATCATATCAATGTAGAATGGTTATGATAATGCTTAAGTACTTGGGATGAGCCTGATGATGACAATAATAGTGATATTGATAATAGTTCAATCAAAGATAATCAATGTTAACAGTGATAATTACTGTTATTATTATTATTATCGTCCCTATTATCATTATTATTAGTAGTAGTATTGATTACAATGATAACGAGAATAAAACATTCTGCAATATGATAAACAGTTCAGTACAAAAAAAAAAAGGTCTGATAGAGAAGAAGAAGAGATGAACATCTATACAACATGGACTATAATAATGATGAAGGCAACGAACGGGGCAAAACAGAAAAGTGCTCTCTTAAATAGTGGCTTCCATTTTCCACTCGATCTGCAACGTCGAGCGCACATATGGTTCGCAAAACGTGGCAACCAGCAGGCGGAAGTATCCAGGTTTTTGACGTTTCCTCGCCCCTGAGACCTCACGAGTGAAAACTTTTTTTCCCCATTTCCTCCCTGTCAAACTAGCTCAGATATTACGTTGGATCCTTTGAGCACTCCGCAAATACAAGCGTATATGTGACTTATGTGTGCGTATATGTAATTATGACACATCATATATATATATATATATATATATATATATATATATATATATATATGTATATATATATATATATATATATATATATATGTATATATATTATATACATATATATACATATATATATATATTGCATATATATATATATATATATTGCACATTGATACTTCACTTTATTTCATTTTACTTCATTCCCATTACAATGCACCGTTATCTGTATATTGTTGTTTACTCTGTTCAATCCACATTGTTTTGTTTACATGATTTTTGTCACTAAAGAGAATGCCATATATAGGTTATTGTCGAAAAACGGAAATAAATTTGAATTGAATTTAATTATGAGATTAAAACCTAAAATGGCATTAAAACGCTTTATCCTGGCGAGGAAAGCGCATGTTTTAGAAACAAGACACCAAACAGGTTAGTCATCGCATTCTTCATCAGCGACCAGGATGCGATGTGATGTTAGATTAAAAATCCGTTTCTGAAGCAGAACATACACACAAGGGTATACGTCTGCTCCTGGTCATTATATATATATATATATATATATATATATATATATATATATATTATGACAAAGTCTGTATATAGAATGCAATGTTAATTTTAGAAATTAAGAGAGGTGACAGAAAATGTAAACTTTACACCATTGGAGATTATTTGATAGTTGATTATTATGGAAGACATTAAGAAGTAGTTTGCATAATATAGAAAAGACAAAACAATTGGGAACACTTGTTCAGGACACAACAAACCCGAAGCAAACCATACTATATGTAGGCCTAAGTATGTAGCAAGCTAAGAGAAATGCGGAGTGAGATGGTGATGATGAGAAAAACAAATAGACATACAGACAAACACACAGACATACACACAGGAATTAAATGTTCATAGATATAAGGAGTCATGAGTTGTAAAGTAAGAAAGAAAAAATCACGTGACTACTTTTCTCAGTACAACACTATAACACTATCTACAGTTGATTGATAGAAATTGGTATAAACATCAAGCAAAACTGTTCCTCGCGTTTTTAATGTCACTCTTTTGTGGCTTTATACTCTCCTCGTCGAAACTACATTATTTACGGTTTACATTCACGTTGGCATTTTATGGTCAAACCGTTAGATTTCAGAACTGACAACGAGAATTTCGTCGTGTAGCAGATGACGTGCAAAGTATGGATATTTCTGTCCCGAAATGTCTATCCAGAGCCAAATCGTGTGGGTTTAATTGTTTCACCAACCATTACCAAGATTCCGTCATGTGACAAATGACGTATCTAAAGTATAATAATTATTGTTTCACTCTAATATTGGTGAGGGAAAGGGTGTCGATGTAGACAAGAGGAGCAGTGCATTAACGAAGGAAGCATTACTTAAAATCTGCGACATGCCGATAATGGAGATCGATCTGCGATGTTTCGAGCGCGCGTAATTATAATGCAGTGGCAAACACTGACAGGCGTCAATATAGTTCTGGCATCTTCGTGTGTAACTTTGACGTAAATAATATAGTGTAATAACGGACATAGTGTAGGTTAACTGTATATGGCACAAAGTTAAATTCGGAAGTGTTCTGGAATGCAAATCAATGCGCACGCCAAGAACCGAGTACAAACAGAATTTCATCCCAATGCAATCAATATTTACAGACAAGTTTGATGCACTTGTTTAAAAATCTTCAAACAAGTTCACGGTGCGAAAAGAAACACACGGTCATCTATTCTCGTCTTCATACACGTGCAGAGACTACATGAATAAATGAAACAATGACAACATGTAACACCAGTCACGTGACGTTAAATAATAAAATAGTTAACTTACCTAGTGGTTGAAAACTTCTCAGACGGGGAGGCGTCCGGCAGAACGAAATATACAACCTCTCTCGTCTATTCATTGCTGGGCTTGTGTACCAAAATCAAGTGGCAGTGTACTATGGCAGCAATTCGGGGCTGTCTACATCGAATGTGGCATTGCACGGATAGACATCGTTAAGTCAAGTTCAGAACCCTGCTGTTGACCCGGAGAGCGAGTAAGAGAGAGAAACAGAGAAGGAGAGAGAGGGGAAGAGAGGGAGAGAGGAAAAATGAAAGATAAGAGGGAGAGAGACAAAAAGACAAGTTCACTATAATTAGAATCCCGCTCGCATCGGATGCGCAGTTACGGGTGTGAAGTCATGCGACAGAGTGTACCTTGCTTCTGTACTTTAAAGTTGCATTTCGTCCATGGGAAATGACTCGTTTAGTCGCTTTTTTGTATATCTGTGTGTGTGTGTGTGTGTGTGTGTGTGTGGGCAAAAGGATGATGTATATACGTTTGCACAATGTTTGTGTACAATGCAGTTTGTCTTTGTATGATGTTTTGTTTTTGTTTCTGTGAACGTTTCTGTTTCTGTGATATGAACTTGAACGAAATTTGAATAAAGAATTATCAGGAAAAAATACATGCAAGTTAGTGTGTATGATGATTTATGCATTCCTCGTGCTTAATATATATTTACATGAACTGTTTGCATACTAGTGTGTTGAAATCCTTGAGGTTTGTCGACAATGGCAGCCAATGAAAAGCTATTTGTTTATTTAACGTCAGCCTTCTGCATTCTAACCCTATCAATACATTCTACTGTAATTCGGTCAGATCACCACATCCGGAACAGATCAAAATCAACATATCTTTCCATTTCTTTATCAGACATATTGCATAATCTTGTCAGACTATTGTACATCATATCAGACTTTATCGTATATCATTTCAGACTTCACATCGTAATTACAATTTCAAATGCTTTTAGAGTACATATTTAGATTAATTCTGCGTATACGTTATTGGTATATTGTTTGTTTGTTTTTTAGAGTGATCTTTATACGTCTTACAAGCATCGCTTCTCAGTAGATCACTCGCTTTATTATTCCATGGCTTTATTTTTTGCTCTTTGTTACTATTGCTAAGTGTGCATTGCCTTCCTTTTTCTAATCGTCTGTTCATATATCTTGCTTTATATCTCGCAACTTGCACTTTTTTTTTCCAAATTGCTCAACAATACGAGTTGACAATTGAATACTTTGTATGTATTTTTTATTTGATGAAAATAGAATATAACTGATTTGAAATTGAATGGAAATTGAATTTAAAATGCATGTCAGTTGTTTGAATGTACTGATTGTTGTTAAGTCTTCTTTTTTTTATTTGAAAATGGACAAAAATGCATGTACGTTGGATTTCATTTGTGACTTTGTTCAATGGAGGAAACTCATAACGAATTTGAATTTGAATTTGAAAACAGACTATACCAGTGAGTTTGGTGTTTAGCAGTGATTATGCGTACATTTATTCAGCTATACTGTACGAACAATCATACAGAGATCTGTCACGGCATTTTGTGTTGACTTGTATGATAGCTCCCATCTAAAAAGATGCCATAAAGTAAACATCAGTACCCGGTATAATGTGCTGGAATGTTCGTGTTACAAGAAGCCACTATAATCATTATTATGATTTTATTGTCATACTTATTTGTATAATAGAGTCACTCGCTCGCAATCCCATGCTGTTAAACCAACTGGTTGTATAGTAGTAATAGTAGTAGTGGTAGTAGTAGTAGTAGTAGTAGTAGTAGTAGTAGTAGTAGTAGTAGTAGTAGTAGTAGTAGTAGTAGTAGTATAGTAGTAGTAGTAGTAGTAGTAGTAGTAGCAGTAGTAGTAGTAGTCATAATAATATATAGCAGTAGTAGTAAGTATAGCAGCAGCAGTAGTAGTAGTAACTAGTATAGTATAATTAGTAATAGTAGTATATAAAAGTAGTAGTAGTAGTAGTAGTAGTAGTAGTAGTAGTAGTAGCAGTAGCAGTAGTAGTAGTAGTAGTATTAGTAGCAGTAGCAGTAGTAGTAGTAGTAGTAGTAGTAGTAGTAGTAGTAGTAGTAGTATGGGCCCCAGTGGTAGTAGTAGTTATACGTAGTAGTGATATAGTGTAAGTATTTTTATTCATAATATTAGTATTATCCTTGTTATAACTCTGCAACTTGATGTCTTGTCACTTTCATATTCCTGTATAATACTTCAACTTCATTGTTACACAGGAGATACTATGGTCCACATCATCCAAAACGAGTGTTCATATTTTAGGTTAGGTGTCATTTAGTTTTTCCTTCTTTTTCTTTTAGTTGTGAATGGACTAATTGTTATTCATTCATGCGTGGTAAAACGTGCTTAATTGATTGATCCACCGAATTGCTTTTCTACTTCCAAGAGGAAACACACACAACCTTGTCTGAATGAATCAAAATGGTAAGATGCGGTGTACATAAAACACGCAAGATCTGGGGAGCATTTCATGAAGCGTTTTGTCCGACAACTGTCTTTGTCGGACAAATTTGCTCTCAGCCAATCAGATGCAAAGATTTTGATAGCTTATAACAGTTTGTCAGAAAACATATCAGACAAAATACTTCATGAAATGCCCTCCAGGAATGATTCGAAGGAATGGGCGAAACATGATGCAACTTGAAGAAATCGTTAAGTCTTTTTTGACGGTGGTATAATTGTGACTGTAACGTAAAAGCAGGCTTCTGCTTGTATGTTTATTGTATGGTGTTTTTTTTTCTTAAAATCTGCTCTTTTGTGTTTAAAAAATTGACACATAATTACGCTGAAAACCAGCTTTTCTTCTCAGTTGTGTAATAATAATAAATCATCATGAACTGGCACATGGTGTCCTTTCCACGTCGGAGTTTTTTTTTTTTAATTTGATTTGTTTTGTTTGTTTGTTTGTTTGTTTGTTTGTTTGTTTGTTTGTTCGTTTGTTATTTCTAGGGGGCGTTTTCCAACATCATTTACAAATAGATATGTAATTACGTGCTTCACGATATTGGTAAAACGATTAGAAAGTAAGCGAATATTTCTCTCTTTCAAACTTCATTCTATTCTAGCTATATAGAGAGCATTGCTATAATCGTGATAGTGCATGCATGCTCGTCCTAAAACTCATATTAAGTTTGATGTCTTCTTAGCATCTTTTGTAGTACTATGTAGTATACGATGCTTCGTCTTTTAATATAGGCCTACTTGGCATGGCCACCTATTACACTTCGTTGCTGTTTTTACAGAGCTTGCTTGGACAGAAAAAATCCCTCTCAGAATGACTCTTTCTCCATACAAGAAGATCAAATATATCAGAAACATCAGAAATAATCAGAAAGGATTTTTTTTCCCTTTCACGGTTATTTAAAGAAGACTGATGTAACATCAATTTCAAAGGTAATCTTTTGATAAAACTTTTATATTATGAAATAGATGATGATGTCGACGAGTGATTTTGTTATGATTGTTTATGAATATAAAAATTATACACAATATGTCAAAACTTAATGTTATCAGAATTGCAGTGTTGCATTAAAGCTTATTTTTGCTAGTTTGCTGGTTAGTTGGATCAGAGTCAACGTTTCTGCTTAAATTTGCACTTAGGATGAAATCATAGGACTAAATATACCGAATCTGGAGGGGAAATGGGGTCTCAAGTTGTGTAGGATGATGATAACTGCATGGGGAGAATACAATTTAAATGTCATGTGTACAGGTTACCAAACCTACTGTTAAATTCGAAAAGAGAATAATAAGATTTAAAATTATCGTTCATGACAAGGACAGACAGCCATGCAGATGGCGCCAGCGAAGGGAGAAATACAGAGAGATAGGGGGAGAAGGGAGGAGCAGGGAGAGAGGGAGAGAGAGAGAGGGAGGAGGAGAAAGGGGAAAAGAGGAAGAGGGTGAGTGTTTGTTTACATCTGCTAATTTGGGCATCAAATTATCTGCATCCGTCTTTTCTGTTGTATACGGTGTATTCTTTCTGTTGACTGTTTTGTGAGTGCGTGCGTGTGTGTGTGTGTGTGTGTGTGTGTGTGTGTATACGTGTGTGTGTGCGAGTGTAGGCTACATGTACGTGTTTGTGCTTACGTTTTTAATGTGCGTGTGTGTGTGTGAGTGTGTATATGTGTGTGTTGTGACTGAAAGTTAGTCCACATCCTTTGCAACAAAAAAAAAGAGAGAAAATTTCTATAATATAATAAATACATGTCATGTACAAAGAACAGGTTGCCAGTGTTGTGAATAGTAAGTGAATGTCAATCCCTGCACTATGATATTGACAGGTTTGAAGGTACATACAGGCCGTAAGCTATAATTATGTTTCTATCAGCGCCATAGTTTTATTGTTTTAAACCTTGTGCATTTCTCACTGAAAGTATCCCAGCGCAATTTAGGTGACAAGAAATATGAAATAGCTGTTTACAATATCGATCACGCTTTTATATTTGCCGATAACTTAGGCAATGTTTTAATTACTTGTGAACAACGCTAGAGGTGTATAAGACCTTTTGTTAAGTGTTGAATTCAATGCGAAGAAGGTTTCAAACAATTTGTAATTTTTAACGAAGGGGAAATGCAATTAGTGATAGCAGTTTGCATATCCTATTATGTTACGTTGGCTTCGGTGTCGTAAACAAAAATAGTTGACAATGAAAAAAAACAAACAAATATTGACGTAAGAGGGTGGAAGCTTTACGATAAATATGTTGCATTCGGTTGTAGAAATAGGAGGGGGTAAATGGGGGGGGGGGGGCTTCTGTGATTAAGACATATAGCTATAAGGACTGGGAAACAACGCGAGACGTTTGAATAATGATATTGGTTTAACCGATTTTGATTTTTTTTTTGTTTTGTCCAAGCTCTCCATTAACTCACGTTGAGCAAACTATTGACACGAATATTTTAGTGGTTTTATTTACAATATGCTAATTAATATGATGTCATGGATATAATACTATTATATATATATTTATTTATTTATTTATCTATATATATGCACATAAGTTATATTTATCATATATATCATAGACCATTCTCTGCGGATCTTGATCTTGAGTCCCCTCCTTCTTCTCATTTTTTTTTTTTTTTTACATTTCTCTGTTTCTTGGGGTTGCTTTTAATTCCCCCCTCCCTTTGTTCATGAAATCTAATTTGTTTTCCTTCCTAAACAAACTGTACAGTGACGAACCTCTGAGTGGTATTATTTTCACGAGAAAAAAAAAAGTCATTTCTGGCACTCAGTTGTCATATTTAAAACATGTCTAAACTTGAGCTGATATTAAGAAATTACAATACAACTATACTTTTTACAAGATTAAACACAAACACACAAACACACACACACACACACACACACACACACATACACACACACACTCGTGATGCGGCTATAATGATCATCCCGATATTTGTTACTCTTTAGCCAGACAGGTTATTATTCATTTTCTCAATGTTGTAATCCACAAGCATAACAGTTTTTAATAACGCCGTCATCCGTTTCCTTGAGCAATGCGCAGATAAATAATATGAAGGTTGGGTACTGCATGATGACCGACGCCAAAGCGACATTTCAACCTCTTTCCTATCAAAATTCCGAGAACTCCATATAGACTGTTAAACAGGATCTTTCAGGTTTCCGCAGCCAATTTGTTTAGACCCTTCTACATGTCGATGTATAAACCTATAACTTTGGGCAGTGTAAAAAGATTGGTGTTAAATTTAACAACATAGGTGTTCAATCTACCACCAATCAAGTGCCAATAAAAGACCACACCTACAGCTGGTGTAGGAAGTATGTTGTGATGGTTTTGAAAAAAAGTTCACCTGGCACTTCGTGGTGATAATTATTTTGATACTGTAGCTGATGTTTGTTTGGTTTTTTTTTTTTTTTTACACTGCACTGGTGTTAATTCAATTACACTACATGGTGTTGATGTGATATTACTGGTGTCAATGTCAATGGTTTAACACTAGCCCAGTGTCAATAGGAGGCCACACCAACTGGTGTTACTGTGGTGTTGTATACTGTTTTAAAAAATCAAGTACTTTATCGAAACGTTATTGTTAGTCTTGTTGAAGTTTTAAATAAACAAGAAGAACAGTAACTAATTGCCTATCTAAAAACAGGTTTTATGTTTTGAAGCGACACCCGGAGGTGTTAATCTAACACCACAAATGAGCACCAAAATTTAACACCAGCTCAGTGTTTCATATTCAACACCCGATTTTTTTTTTCAGTGAAGGCACACAAAGGGTTAATCTAGTGTCCATGGATTACCTTCAAAATCATCTAGAATCATTAGAAACGTGATCAGGAATGTGCTTCTCGGGGATGGTCAACTTATTATATACGGTATGTTTTAGTACCCCTTGTCATCTAAGATAAGGATGATTTCGCGAAATCTTGGATGATTGTTATGATGTCATAAAAAATGCACCAAAAGTCGGACGGTGCGTTAGCGATGTTCCTTAACCCTTTTTGTACCAGGACTTTCATATACAGAGTACAAAACTATCAGATTTTCTGTGCTATTTCTAGCTCTCAAAGCACGCAGAAGGTTAATTGAAACAGAGCAGGAACCTATAGCTCCTGTTTTGTTTTGTGTGGTTTTTGGTTTTTGATTTTTTGTTGTTTTTTTAAGTGCATATGCCTTGTAGGCGCTTTGAAATTCAAGTATCGGTATTGCGTCGATGTATCCTCTTACAATACGTGTGTTGGCAGGACCTTCATGAAAGCTTATGTCACAGTATTACTTCTTTGAATCATCAGAAGATAAACATGTTTTCTTCGCAAAACAATGGATCTTGTAAACGCGAGTTACACGAACGATAGTCATTATCACAATTAATCCAGAAAATGCATGTTCAGATCGTAACATAACACAGCGCCAGGCACATTTTAGCTGATTAGAATTACAAATGTGATGAATACATATGTCGATCTTTTTTTGGGGGGAGGGGGTGGGGAAGAGACGATGATTGAAATCGATTCTTATTTTTCTCTATTCCTTCTTTTCCTTACTGTTTTACTGTAGTAAAACTGTAGTAAAACATTAAGGACGTGGATCACCTTTATGCTGAAATTCTCGGGTTTTGTGTGTGCGTGTGTGTGTGTGTGTTTGATGTTATCATAAACCCCCCCCCCCCAAAAAAAAAAAAAAAATAAATAGATAAATATCATAAGAATGAAGAGATTTTTGGGAGGGTGTAATTACAGCGATTTTTTTTTTTGTTTCTTTTTTTTTCTGTGTGTGTGTCGCTTTGTTTTTGCTGTTAATGTCATGTGAATAAGAATTCTTGTCCTCGATCTGAGTTATTATGAACACAAATTGAGCTGAGAAAGTGGCACCACAT
The DNA here is from genome assembly GCF_964275005.1 of Diadema setosum. Taxonomy (NCBI): domain Eukaryota; kingdom Metazoa; phylum Echinodermata; class Echinoidea; order Diadematoida; family Diadematidae; genus Diadema; species Diadema setosum. The sequence goes on along the minus strand of NC_092701.1, from coordinate 23,761,151 downwards.
GTTTGCGCTGAAGGCCTTTTTCATTTATTTTTTTGTTTCCTTTTTTTTTTTTTTTTTTTTTTTGCTTGTTAGCTGATGAAACCCGGAAGTGCCCCCCTCCTTTCGAAAACGTGTCACCGGAGGGCAGCACGCGGGTTTGATTTGGACTACAATGATCATGCGCGTGGTGGCAATGCAGAGCAATATCCATACGTCAAGAATGTGGCCAAACTATTCAATTCAGCTAATGCTTGCCATTTGAAAAAAAAAAACTGGCCAAATTTGTCAGAATGATAATGTTTCAGTTTTCGTCAAAACCAAAGAAGAAAGACAGTAGTTTTGTAGAAAGTAAAGTAGATGTGAATGTGTGTACACGGAGTGGTAGAGTATAGTTAAACGTCCTGTACTCCGTTACGCCTTGTTTTGTAAACATGTTTATCTGTTATTTTCACATGTACATGTACATTATCACTTATATTTTTGTATTCATACATTGTAAATATGTTTGTACTCTCATACCCCGAGAGGGGGTCGATAGAGTCAATAAAATCTTACAAATCTTGCAAATCTTACAAATCAATAATCAAAGGAAGGTCATCCTGCTGTTTTACACAGAGAATTTACCCTAAGCATACTAAATGGTTAGGTTTGCTTGTGTCAAACGACAGTGCGAAAAAGCAAACAAACAAACAAACGTGTGCATACTTTTATGTACGCCATCCGATCGGATGGCGTACATAAAAGTATGCACGTGTTTGTTTGTTTGTTTGCATGGTCTTTCATTACCTTTAGCCTATTGGAGCCGTTGTAGAAGACATCCGCTGGTGACTGACGGTTCAATAATAATAATAAAAAAAAAAAGATAAATATTTTCTCGAACCTCTTTAAAGAATCAACTTTGTCTCTCTAACGGATGTGTATAATATACCTAACGTGCATTATCTTTACATCATAAAAATATAAGGTATACATAAAATCATTAAAGTGAAAATGCTTAAAGTTCGTGCCTATGTAAAACACAAGACATTGAATGACAAACTTGTAGACCTATCTGATTGGAAATATGATGTGCATAATGCCATGCATACATTTTCACTCAAAACTGGACAAGGCTGCCGCTTTTAGGGCCTACTGTGATAACGCTTTTTAGTGTATTACGTCTACTCGGGCATGTTCTTTTCTGATGAAGGTTTACCTCCTAAACTGAAATTGATAATTTATAGGTAAGAACTAGGCCGGTTTAAACATAGCAAAACGCGCATAATACTATACGTGTACACACATTGCTGACACTGTGCCTTTAAGTGTGTTTTCACAAGCGCCATTTTTTTACTGTAAGTGAAATTTCCTGCAGCTTGGCTAAGGTCACGGGACATTTCCTACGAGCTGGTTACCGTCACAAATTTGTGCAATCACGTGAAGGATACTCCATCATATATAGGACTCTTCTTATACGTGTTGTAAGATAAAAACCTATGTATTTCACAATGCAAATTTTGACGCATAATGTGATGGGAATGATTTGCCCCACTTGTTCTTTCTTTCCCTCTTTCTCCCCCCCCCCCACCCCGCGCGCGCACACACACACACACACACACACACACACATACACACCCCCAAATCCGAAGGGTGTGGCAATATTATTGGCATAGACTATAATGAATTCGGACAAGTTTAGTTATACTCACATGATATATAATATATAGTTACATACCCTTTGTTTAACGTAACCATTATTTATCGCTTTTTGCAATCTGAATTTGTCACTCACTTGCAAGTGATGTCTTTGGTGGTTCTCTTGTCATAATCATCAAGTCCTTCTTTTAAGGGTGAGAGATGCAGAGCGTTAAACATGAATGATACTGCACTATCTAAAGCAAGAGTACTACACTTTTATCAAAACTTCCCAGGAAGTTAAAAACAAAAAAGGTTCCTACACCTACAGAGCTACCAAGTCTCACGCATTCTGCGTGAGACTCAAGCATTTAGGGTCTGTCTCACGATCTCACGCATGGCACCCATTTTTCTCACGCATCTGGTGAAGTCTGCAATTTGGGCCAAAAATAAGGAGCATATAGCTCAAAGGATTAAAGTGATAGTTGCAATTGAAGGTATATTTCCCTTTTGCTTTTCAAAATTAGTAAAACATAGTCACTTAAGTATGCACCAGATCGCATCATTAAGAGCTAATAATTTAAAAAAGTTCCCTACCATGGGAGGGGGGACACCCCCCTCGTTCGCGCGCGCATGCGCGCGAGCGCCGAGATGCCGAGTCATAAAAATCTCACTCATAAAAGTTTTTTGAACTTGGCATCTCTGCACCTAGCGAAACCCCAAACGCAGCGCTGGAATGAAAAGAGCAATGAAAAAAAAACACAACAACAACAACAACGACAACAACAACGACAACAACAGAAGAAGAAAGAAGTAGTGTGCTATTTGAGTTTTAAAAAAGAATAGTTACGGATGTAGGAACGGTCGTAAACAAGATTTTAAAGGCAAGGACACAATCTTAGTTATACGCTTTGTTTGAAGGAAGCCATACATTATGCTAGTTGCATACGCACTGCATGTTACTTTATTTGTTAACTGCGCGTGGTTTGTTGGTACGTGTCAAAGAGATTGGTTTCCTTTTTTTTTTTTCATCTGAAAGACCAAAAATGATACATGGCGCCCCCTACTGGTAAAGCACTGTCATTATTCACACAAAGAGATCAATCACAACATTCGCAAACACTTGTATTTACATGTGTTTGTTACATTTGCTTTTAAAAGCGTATATTTTTATGGGCATTTGTGCGCACTTGCTAAAGTTGTTATTTGTGTTGTTGGTGGTGGTGGTTGTGGCGGTGGCTTTGCTGCAGCAACTGCTTTTGTTTTGGCTGCTCAAACCAGCAGCAGATTGGATTCCGAGTATCACAATGTTTCAAGTGTGTAGGGTGGTCAGAATAAGGTGTTACTAAGTCCTCTTTGAAGAAGCGTAGTACAATATAACCATTTTGAATTAATACATTATATACAACACTCCACTGGCATTTTATTCTTAGAAAAGTTTTGTTTTTGTCATCTCCTTAAACAATTCTGTGATCTGAACCAGTATCATCATAAAACTTGAATCCACGTAGCTCAAAAGAGGGTGTTTCTGATCCCTACACATAATTCAGGTGTGTGGATTCAGTAAATGCTGATCCGATGGACTGGTGCTACACTTATGCAAAGTTTGAAGAAAATTTGATAATCTGTTTGTGTGTGTGTGTGTGTGTGTGTGTGTGTGTGTGTGTGTGTGTGTCCCCCCCCCCCCTCCCCTTTTGATTTCATTGCAGATTACAAATTTCCTCGTGCTGCTACCGAGATAAAGTATAGTGCACTCCAAACAAAATTCCAGTTACAAGGAGTGCAAATTCAGGCCAAATATCATCCACTCTGTGCTTTTTTACTGTTTGAATTTTCAGTTATAACAAAATTACGATATAACGAAAGGAATCAGCTGGTCCCGAGGACTTCATTATAATGGGAGTCAACTGCAGCATGTTACATGCTTTCTGGAGAAGCTTGGTCAAGTTCTTGTTCAATGTTCTGGAACAATGCTTTATACAAAGACTACATACACAATTCACTTGCAAGCACCACTCTCTGCTCTTTGGGAAATTATAAGACAACATGCAAAAAAGAATGATATCTCTCTCTTTACACAGACAGACAGACAAAGACACAGACAATACATAGAAACATATCACAGGCATTTTCTTTTCTTTCTTTTTTAATGGCAAAGCCAGTTTCCATGGCATATTTTATTGACAAGGATATACTCTCAAAAATGTTGTCTCTCTATTTCAATCTGTATATGCAGAAGCCTGCATAATATGTAAATGTGCTTCAAGAAACAATACCTCGAGTAGAATCATTCTCCAGTCCTCAATCTGTTCTTGTGAAAGAATATATATATACACCAAGACACAAACATTGAACAGAGCTACACATTCCAGTATGTTTTCCTCTTCACATGGAGTAACAATGCTGAGTTTACCAACAATGTGCTCAGATTTTAAAAAGAAACAAACAAACAAAACACTAGAAAATCTTTTGGAAGTTATCATACCCTGAACTGATTGCATAATGACAAATTTTCATTCTATTTTTTGGAAAGAATGCAGCTAATAGCACTAAGTACTCACCCCTTGGATCAGAATTCTCAACGAGGGGTATCACAGTCCCCCCCCCCCCCCCCCCCCCCCCCCGAATCACTCTGCTGTAGATAGAATTAGTGTGGGCCTACTAGTGATAGAATAATATGTGCATAGAAATGACTTCCTGATCTTTACATCATAAATTCCTGTTTCACAAAGAAAGTAGCACATCATACCAAAACCAGATAACATAAGGCCCATACTCCACACATATCAACATGTGGGTGATTTTACTTCCTTTTCTTTTCCTGACTTCCGCATAAACTACCCATTGAAGCATTGAAAACTGAGATAGTCTCCATCTTTTGCCATATGCCACTGTGTTAGAGACCGATCCGAGGATTGATGTGCATGACATTACTGCAGTGCCCCATGAGCGAGCTGCGATATCTATCATGCATTCACCAAACACGAATGCGTGTGGGGACACCAATAGTAATGGCGGATCATGCTGCCAAGTAAGATCACTGCATACAAAGGGCAACATTGCAATCTCTGGGCTAAAAACCTGCTGTGAGAACAATACAAAACATCATTGTAAGTCTGTCTCTAAAATAAATACACCAAAATAATCTGATATTGCCATGGTGTGCACTGGTAATTTCTGAAACTACCCATACAATTTGAATAAACAAACAAATAAACACATCAAAAACCCTGCTGCTCATAAAATCAAATATACCACACAGAATGTAGTGTCCTCTGATATGTTTATATACAAATGAATACCATGCCAAGCTCGTAACAATCAGGTTTCCTATCGTTACCAAGAAACATTCTTCAAATGAAATGTACAAATGTGCAAAGACAATTACATGCATGTGTGTGTTATGTTCTAATGTTAATATGTATATCATATCTATCTTGTAACAGACTGGTATATTTCATCACTATTGTTGTAACAAACAGTGTTTTTTTTTTTCTTTAACTAACTCCAAACTTACAATCAAATATTTCTAGAATTTCATTTTCACTACAGACAGATCACACCTCCTTGAAGAGCATGTATACACTTGTGAAGAGAACACTATCTCTGTCACCTGCTAGTCACAAACAGGCAAACAAAAGAAAATGAATATGTGTGTCTAACAGAGAGATGCAGCCATACACACCTGTGTCCAGTACAACGAAATGTGATAATTAATCTGCATCATATTTCCTTTCTTTCTTACTTTATTATTCTTTTGTTTTAGTTTTCATTCAAACTAAATATTGATCAATCGCATTTTTGCCAGTATTGCTGCTGATGATGATTTGTGCTTGATTAGTCCTACAACAGGGTGTGGTCGGCAATGTGGTATATGCCAGATGCCGAGTCAACTCCGGAGCACAAGCTACTTAGGAGGCGCCCTGGCTTGCTTTGGTCAGCCACTCGCGGGAGATGATCACTCTCTGGATTTGGGCGGTTCCCTCGTAAATCTGTGCAGGTGGGAGAAAATCAAGTAAACACAGAGGTTAAAGGCATTATCTACCATTTGCAGATGAAACAAAAACCCAGCTGTAGTGCTTCAAAATAGTTCTAAAATGTGACAAAGTGGTAGAAACAACCAATGTAAAAATGTAAATCATTATAATCAATGCCGAGTATTGCTAAATATACAAAATCTCAACAACAGTTCTGATAACAATGTTTAATCCTAAAAAGGCCTGGGGGGGGGGGGGGGGTTTGAATCAAACCCCCCCTCGACATTTTTCGCGACTACTCCGCCGTGCGAAATTTTTTGACCGCGCCGTTTGCTGACTTTTTACTTTCAAGTCTCGCGCATCTTTTGACACCATTCTCGCGAAAATTGCGCATACCGTTACGACGCTGCATAACATTCTATACATGCCTGTCAGACCGAAAATGGCTCAAAAACGTGATTTTGTGTATAAAGTCTATGCAAATGGAGTTTTCTCTTCTTATTCATAAAGATATGATTATTTTCACTTTCATAGGCTGAAACTAATTAATTTTAGCATAATTATGCTGGAAATAGGTTCTGTCATAAATTTTGTGGAAAAAAAATGATAAAACAAAAGGTCGAAAAAACAAAGAAATACATAAGAAATTCATAAAACAATAAAATACATAAGAAATTGATGGTGATACCAATTTTTTTTTCAAGTACATTGTTAGGAATGCTACAAAGAATGTTTTCACCACAAATTAGGATTCTAGGAGCTTTAATTTCTGATTTAGAGCAAAATGTATGATTTTACGCATATATTAGCATAATTAATTATTATGACAAAAATTTCCATTTCTTTTTGTATAGCTTTGTAGATTACGCCACAGGTAATGCACATGCCAAATTTCATGGCGATTGCGCGATCAACGGCCGAGATCTCAGGGGGGGCTTGAATCAACCCCTCCCCGACCACAGAACACCCAAAAAAGCCCGGCCTGATTAGGGTTAAAGACTAAACTGTATACAGTCATGGTGTAGTAAGGAAAATAGTGATATCTCCTTATATTTTAGACTTTATTATGAAATCTTTATATGGTAGGATGTTTTGTGATACAGCTGACCTACACATATGCATCAAATGTGATAACTCAAACATTTTTCAAATCACTGCTCCCAATGGTAAACAATACCTTCAGCACCTTAGGGACCAACCAACATGAAATCCTACTGACTTTGCATGTACGCATGCCGCTGATGGGAACCGAATGTCAATGGGTGGCAGGTTGTTACCGCGTATTTTGATTCTCATTCTGGTGCAAAAAAAATACAGCTGTTGCAGATTTGTTACAATGCCATGTAGCCTGAATCCATGTACCTCGCTTGGACAGTATCACAAAGAGACATTTCTTATCATGTTGCTTAGCATGAATCTATGTGCATCGCTTGGACAAAATTTCATTCAATCTGTTATACCATATGCTCGAGAAACACCGACATCTACAAGTTGTTACGCCCTAACGACCTTCAAACTCAAGAACACACTCATAGCAGGGACTTATCCTCACAACATTTAACAATCATACACAGGGTTTGAATTCAAACATATTTTTAATGACATTCATCAATGACCTCTGAATTTATGATTCGAAATGTGATCACTCTGTGTACACAATCGTATGCCAATTTTTTGGAGACGCCCAACAAGTTTTTGTTCCATTTTCCTTTTCTTTTTCTGCAGCCAGAGAAATGGGTGAATGGATGGATAGCCTTTTATTTTATGAAAGATCTATTCTTCTCCATAATTCTTAAAGGTAGGGAATCCCATTTGCACACCTTAAATGAAGAGTTGTATAAATACAGTGGTATGTTGAAGGGAGTATCATTTTAGAAACTCCCATAAAGTATTGAAAGTGGAAGGTAACATTTAGTACATTTTTTTGACCGTTAGATTTTGAATTGAATTGTTTTCGGGGCTCACCGTAAATTCCAGTACATTACTAGGCTACCTTTGCAGACCCATGTACTGCATGTGTGTCCATCATGTATATTTTGTGAAGAAAGTTCATCAACACTTACAAACATTTCTATAAACATTCTTGCCACACACTCTTTATGTTATTACATCAGCTCTTGTACTTTTAGATTTGTGTTTATAGATCACAAATACAGAAGAATGCAACAAAAAGGCTTAAGTGTGGCTGACACACAGAACTACTGAGTAGTTGAGCTTTGTGCATTATTCGAATTGTAGATAACTGTTGACTTCCAAATTTCTAAGCAGTGGCCTGAGCAAGTCCCCCGAGGTTCATATTCAATGTTTTGCTACATTTTGGGAGGTCTGTAAAAGGTATCCCCTACCTTTAAGTCTGAGATCATAAAATGAATGTGAAATTGTGAGTATTTTTGTAGTTTTTCTAAAACTTTTTTTTCTCATGCAGTGTCATTGGGCATATCTTAGAGGTCCATTTTAATTCCTTAGAAACCCTCTACACACACTTCACTTTCAACTCTGGCAACTTTAGAAAGGATGATGCTACTGCATTTTTAGTTGGGATCAGTCATGAATAGAATGTGCTTAATCTGATAATCACTTCATTATGGTAGCTACAGAATGTGCTTAATGAGCTTAATCAGATAACCCCCTCATTATAGTTGCTACAGACTCTTACATCCTGCTTTCTGTCCCATTCATTGCACAGAGCACTGCTGGGTAAGATTAAGCATTTGAATAGACCCCTCAATTTCACAGCCTCCTATCTCAGTAAACACTTTTCCAGAGGGTGTACTTTCTTTCCCTTATTTAGATGGGTTAGGAAAGTCCACTTCTATTGAGTTCTGTGTCATTTAAAAGCACAGAGTCTGCTCCGTCAGAATCTGCCCTTGACTAAAAATTTTTGACTGGCGACCTTTTTTGTTGTGGTGGTTTTGCGTTGCAAGGTCACCGATCAATATGGAAAAAACAGGAGAATGAGAACTAACCTGGAAGATCTTGGCGTCCCTCATCAACTTCTCAACTGGATACTCGCTATTGAATCCGTTTCCGCCGAATATCTGTACCGCATCGGCAGCGTTCTTGTTGGCAATGTCGGCGGCGTAGCACTTGGCCAGCGAGGCGTAGTAGGTGTTCCTCCGTCCCTGGTCGATCTCCCACGCAGAGCGCTGGGTCAGAAGCCGTGCGGCCTCCACACCGATGGCCATGTCTGCCAGCATGAAAGCCACTGCCTGGTGCTGTTTTCATGAGACGGGAGAAAGGGACAAGTTTGGATGTCTAGTACGCAGGACAGGGAGATGCTGTAAAAGTGGAACTTTTTGCAGTGTGGACGTTTTTGTGAATTTTGGCGGAATGTAAAACTTGCACAAAATTAACTTGAGTTAATTGTTTGCTTGTTACTTTGGCGCACTCTACAATGCACAAGGGTACCATGTTCCATGTTCAAAAGGTCCAGGAAATTGATATCTTTACGTGAAATAATCATATGTAATACTATATATGTCTACATATATACTATATGTATATCCCATGTTCAAAAGGTCCAGGAAATTGATATCTTTATGTGAAATATCATATGTAATACTATTTTGTATCTTTAATCTCAAAGTAGGTATATTGCAGAGGTACAACCATTGTGTAATTTGTAGATTTTTTTTTGATTCACTAGTCCTGTAGAGTGAGTGACTTTGCAGTCATAATGCGGAGCAGTTACCTTTGATTGTAGTATGTACTCCCATAGCCCGTGAACGTAATGGCAGCCACGAGCTGCTTGAAGCACTTACTCAATTGTCATGACCATCCACCCACAAAATTAAGGACATGTAATGATGTAAAATATACATACACATGGACACTGTTTCTACACTGATGAGTGTTGTTGTCTAAGTTTCTATCAAACAAAAATGCTCCAACTCACCTGAGCGATGTGTCTACCAAAGGTCTTCCTCTCGAGGGAGTACTTGGTGGCCTCATCCAAGGCCCTTCTGGCCAGACCCACTGCACCTGCTGCAACCTGGGTGTGAGTATTACACACACATTGAAAAATATGGGTGCTTTGAAATGGTCCAAATTCTGTCAGCTTGAGCAGTATTTCTGCTGCTTGTTTTAGTTCTTAAAGCAATTGGCATTGCAACATACGTTTAGCAACACCAATGACTCTACAAATTCTGGTAAAATGCACAAAGAAAAAGGCATGTGTTACATGATTTGGAGTGAGTAAATTGAAAATAAAAAGGGAGAGAACATGGTCAATGCCCTTCCCTTTGAAATATGTGTACAAGTAAGAACATGAAAGGCTCTTTTTTAAATGGTCTAAAATTTTGAGATTTGAAAGCCAACTGTATTGTTATTCATTACCAAAGATTTGATTTGTTTTAGATTATTAAAGTCAATTTAAATTATGGACCGCTTTTATTTCAGTTTTCTAAATATCACAGACACACTAGATTCCGAGTTTTGCAGAAGTTTTGCAAATCAGAAGCCTCAATACAACTGGACAGTGGCTAACTACAATCATAACTCCAAGACAAAAGATATTCCAACCTGCAACAAATTGCAGGTTGTTTTGTAGACTGATTCATGCAGATGAGGTACAAGATCGATAATTATAAATATTTGAATAAACAAAAAAACTGGAAATAAACTCACTTTTTGGGACATTTCACTTATTATCAACTGGCTTTTTCTGGCGAATGACACTTCCGTTGATGGAACGACCCTTAACTCTTTATGTGCCATGTTCGCACGTCCCACTCAGTCGACGGGGGTGCCAACTTAGCATATTCCACTCAAACGCACTAATCCGCTTAAACCGATCAATAAATTGCCTAATCCAGCGGTACAATGAAAGCTTTTCTCGCGCTTTTGTTCCTTTTACATACAGCTTGCATTCTATGTGGTGATTGACTATCAAGCGGTGTTTCCAACTAAATTTGCGTGTAAATTTTAAGTTTCTCTCACGGTTTCATGTGCAAAAAGCATGCCTTTACAGTAATGTAGCAACTGGTCATTAAAAAAATAAATAGAAATGGATTTGTCATACAATTTACATCAAAGCAAAGCTTGGCATTCCTCTTCAACTTTGCTCACTATTACGTCCAGCTTAACAGAAATTTGTAGAAGTTATATAGATTGGAAAAAAAAAATTCTTTCTCAAAGCACAACTATCTTCATGTCTCAGAATAATGTGGCATACAGAGGGTTTCCACCATGGCAAATAAAGAGTTAATAGTGCAAGATTGTGCCGTTGAGATACATTGCAACGAGATGGCCAAACATCACAACAAGTGAGTTCATTTCCATTTTTAAAATCAAAATAATCGTTGATCTTAAACTTTGTGTAAGTTTCTCACTAGAAGCATCGATTGTAAGTTTTCCAAACGTTTGGCTGTTTACCCCCAGATTTCAGTGCATGCCAACTTGCAGGCACATTTCATTTCGTCACTACTACCACTTACTGGTGGTCTTGTCTTGTCAAAGGCTCCCATGGCAATCTTGAAACCTTGCCCCTCCCCAAGAAGGACATTCTCTTTGGGCACGACAACATCTTCAAATATGACTGCTCTTGTATCAGATGCTCTTTGGCCCATGTTCCACTCCTGAAAGACAAACAAAATATATAGATATGTAATTAATAGAAATAAGAGATTACATTTCTATCCTGCCCCCTTATTGCACGTAGTCTTTAAAACAAAAGTCATCGGAATCTTTGTTATTTCTTAGCTGTACATTGCAACATGATACGTCACAAGAAGCAGGAGAACATTAAACAAAAAACATTTTTATCGATATCAGAAGACAAGATAACTATTGCCCAGCAATAATGCAAATAAATCAAGTCATATTTTTATCCCTCCAATCTTGATATTCATGTCTGTCATGTTGACATAGTGTGAAGCTGGAGTACAAGAATAGAACCAGCCAGATAAGAGGACAAACTGCTTGACAGACAGACAGACAGACAGACAGACAGAGACAAAAGGAAACACAGGAGAGAGGGGGAGGGAGAGAAGAGAATCATAACTTATGGAATTTCAATGGCTGCAATCGAGCGCTCAAAAGTGAACCAGACTGCATCAAACCAAATTGTACCACACATTACCATGCCAGATTGGGAGCGTTCGAGTGCTCTTTGGGGATTGCGCACCTCACAAGTTATTTTTGGATTGGAGTCAGAGGGGTCACACATTTTGTACCAACAGGGTCATGCGCCTGGTACACTCATGCCAGATGCAGATGTCCTTATAAAGAGAATCAAATCTTTGTATTCTGACATCGTACCTGTTACATGCATTTTTCTCATACCAACCTCTGGTACGGTATGCCTTTGGACCTGCTTGTGTTCAAGCGCTCTCTGGTATGGCATGGTACACTACGGTATGTTGTTTGAGCACATCATAAAGTGGTCCATGTTTGGCATGGTTCGGTATGGTACACTTTGGGATTGTACGAGTGAACCCTATGCCTGACATCCACACCATACTATCTTAGAACTAGCGATAATGAACTACGTGGAGTGCATGCAAATGTGCTACATTGCCAAACGAGACCTAGTCTTGAATCTGCAACTTTATTGCTTGCTACAAAGCAAACTGTACTGTACTGTACTGGTATTTGGGTGGTTGCAAGCTTTTGATTCTGCCCTTGAATAGAATACATACTCACCTTCCTCCCCACAGAGAGTCCAGGCGTGTCTCTGTCCACGATGAATCCAGTGAAAGCACTGTTGGCCGGAGCCTTGGGGTCTGGATTCGTGCGGGCAAGGACAAAGTACCATTGGGCGTGGCCACCATTAGTGATCCACATCTTGCTCCCGTTCAGAATGTAATCGTCGCCTTTGCGCACGGCTTTGGTCTGGACTCCTGCCACGTCTGAGCCAGCGCCTGGTTCTGTGACGCAATAAGCCTGTGGAGAGATCACAGAAAACTCAGCTATTTAACCCGTTGAAGATGAGTCCCAAATATACTCGGGCAGGTGTCTATGGGAATGCCTGTTGTAGCAAAATCAGACAGTCTTCAACGGGTTAATATGAAATGAATACGCAGGATGCTGATGGCATGTCATGTATCATATACTGTAAGATCCTCAGAACTCCAACCACAAGGCAAAATACATAGGGACTAGCAATCTACAGCCACACACCCATACTAAAATCACATTAACTACATAGGTAGCTCATCCAGACATGAATTTTCATTCTTCTTCAATTGTTCTCTGTGCGTCGAGGACATCATGACTTCCTCAAATTTGCATCATTTGTTTGCTACCAGAATCACTTTGTTATGAAAGTACAAAATTCAAGGATTCATAACGATCATGTATCAGCTTCAATTCTGATAACATCTCCACTTTTCCTTTTTGTTTGATTTCATTCTATTCATAAATTCATGTGTCTTGGAATTGTTGCCACGATATAATTCTGTAAAGCAGAGTTCCTATTTCAAAACTGAATTAACACAACAATTTGACATTTGAGCACGTTGCAAGCTCTGAATGTGAGAATATTGCAAAAATTGTACATGCGCGGAGTGCTCATCACGAGAATGGAGTGTACATCATGAGCACATAAAATTGTAGCGTGAAATATTTTGTAACTTCTAAATGCACTGCTTACGTCAGAGGTTCTCTCTAGTATTTTGCGTACAAATTTTCAGATTCATTTGATGTTTCTCAGGTTTTGCACTCATGTGTATGTCTTTCACAAGTTCAAATACATTTTATTTAGAGCATGTCACCAATTCTTGAGAATGTTGCATAGCATGTTGCTGGCTTTTGAGGATGCTGCACAAGAATTTGAGCATGTTGCAGTGATATGCTCAAACCACTTGTGGACCACCCTGCTAACTGTCAAATACTGTATACGCTGTTATTTTTGCGTACAGATATTTTCGCGAATGAGGAGGTCGTGGACATTTTCACGAGATGTTCTTTTCGTGAATTGACACAGCAGCCTTCATAAGCGCACTACTACCTTAGCATATGGTGACATTTTCATGTGCTGTTCAATTCGCGGTCCAACTGTGATTCGCGGAATTCGCGAAATTAAACCCTTGCGAAAATAACAGCTTATACAGCATGGCCTATGTAGAATGTCAAAGCAATACTTACACAGACGATAGGTTCATTCACCAGCATTCCCAAATATTTCTGCTTCTGCTCTGGAGTGCCTGCCAAAATCACTGGAGCTGACTACAATGGAGAGGAAAAGAAAAGGAGGGGGATGGAGCAAAATGATAATCAAAATAAAGGATAACATAATTCAGACAATGAAAAATAATGTCTCCAGCACCCATCAAGACAAAGGCATACAAAGGTCTGTTCATGCGTATCTGTTCTGGTTTCTCCGTCAGACATTAAAAGCGATGTTTTGTTCCATGTCTGAAATGGTTCCTAAGACTACCTCATAGACAGCCTTTTTGAAAGATTCCCACACAGTTGTTTGGCACTAACAATTGTGAGTGCAGTGAAGCAAATCTAGGTGCATCTATGCAGAGGCTATTTTGAGATCTCCTATTAATGTAATTGCTGTTCATTAAAGTTACCTCAAGAAATGAAATTGGTGGACTTGTCCATCAGCCCTTCGAATGAAATGTTCATGGATAGCCATTAGTAAGCAAAGCTCTGCTGGTTGGTAATATTTTTCCCTGCCAACACTGGGGGCAGATTTGATTATTCAAAGGCATAAAATAAGAAAACTAAACAAAAGGTCCCACAATGGGGCTTGCCTCAAAGAACTGGTAACTTGATTACATAGATGTTTCAGGTGCTGAATGACTCACTTGCTTCATTTCTCTTGCCAAGTATTACAGCAAGGGGGCCTTGAACTAAGGGGGCTTTGAACTAAGGCTACCAGGTAGACAGGGAACCAGACAATGAGTCAACAATACTAAAAAAGTTTAGTAAAAAGATAAGCACAAAATCAACACCACTTTGGTGCCTGTAATTCTTTTTTTTTTTTTTTTTTTGGGGGGGGGGGGGGGGGGTAATATATTTACAACCGTTGACACTTTTTAAACACTAGTGAGCAAAGTTTACCTGATGAGAGATTACAGGATATTTGATTGCTTATCTATGTTCAATATCAAAATATGAAATAGCATGACGGGCAGCACTTTTCTTACTCCCCACAACTATCAATCTTTAAGCTATGATTGAAAGTCACTCCTAAATTGAATGGAGAATATGATTGTCTACTTATTTCTAACCTTCCTCCCGAAGTTTATTCCCACTTTCGACATTTTAGATTAGGTCACAAATAAAAAAATGCCAGTTTTAGACAAAGATCAGTGACCCATGACCTTGAAGGATTTTACCGAAAACCTGTAACTATACACACAAAACTTCTTGCAGCATACTTGGACCAAGACCAGGTACCAATAAAATCCATTTTAACAATCTCTTCTTTAAAAAAATAATAAGAATAAAAATGAGTAAAAGAAATGTCCAACACTATGCAACATCTGGGACTGACAGACAGAAAACCAGGCAACATAAAACTTCCGAGACCTTCAGGAAGAGAGGCAAAGAGAAGAGTGAGGAGTGCCTCAGTATCTTCCCGTAGGAGGAAGCAAAGAAGGTGAACTTACTCCCAGAGAGCAGGCTTCAATGGCCGTCTGGATACCGGTGCAGCCGTAGGCCAACTCCTCAGTGATCACGCATGTGTCCAGGATGCCAAGACCAAGGCCGCCTGCCAAACAATACAGGGATTCATACACACTTCCTTTGTACCAGTAATATCTTTCTTCTTTTTTATTTTTTATTTTCTTTTTTGTACACAAGAACTCAAACTCAAAATCCAACTGCAATGTGGGTGTCACTACTCCACCAAAATTACACCTAATATATGAATCTGAAAATGTGACTGATCTATTAAAGGTGAGCGTCACATGTACATTGCAAGAAACACTTTCACAAGATTTGCTCAATTAGAGGAAGAATACAGCTAATAGTAAAGTGCCACATCATTTCTTCCAGTATCTCAGATTTTTCTTTTAATATATTTCCTGCATTCATCAGAACTATGATGTCGAAAAGTTGTTAATCTCCTCACAAGTGCAAGACACATTATGACTTGCACTCTCATGGAGAATCTACAATCAAGAAAAAAAACAAAAAAAATCCATAATATCCTGCACTTGTCACATTACTTGGTTATCTAGAGGAAAAAAGCATTCAGGCAAAATTGATGGTCAAATCCTTGAATGTCAAGTTTTGATATGAAAAGAAACATTATATTCATATTCATGCAATATTACCAACTCTTCATTGAGGGTTAAGGAGAAACCCAAGATGTAGAAAGCAGAAGAGACAATTTTAAGTGAAAATCAACCATAGTGCCAAGTTGATTTCATCAATAAAGTTAAACTAAATAAACAGAAACAGCCATGGCATTTTCTTTAAAAATTGATCCATGATGAAATTAGTAAATTTTTAGCTTTCACACGCTTTCTCAGATTACTGGCATTGACAATAGTTACAGTGCAAAGCAAACAGTTCTCCCCTCTCATTGCAAACACATCTTCACTCAGTTACCAAGGAAATAGGGTTAATCACAGAAAAAGATTTTAGGAACATACTCTACACTCCAAATTGCTCCATTTGTAACTTGATTCAAATATCAATGATGACCTATTGTACAAATACTGCTCCATTAATCTATGCAAAGTTTTTTTTTTCTTTCATGTACAATACCAATGCAAGAGCAGTGGGGCTTTGCATTTTCTAATTTGCTTTGTGATTGTAACCGATGCCTTTGTTTATGGAGAAACAAGACAGTTTCTAAGCAGTTAAATTTTCAAGTACGTACCATAATTTTTCCTAAATTAGATTAATGCAATATTCAAAAATTTTTTGGCTGTTCTGTTCAACTTTTCCTTTTGCATGCACCTCAAACATGAGTTTCTCTGTAGTGCCCCCCCCCCCCACACACACACACATTTTAGTCTGACCATGTAAATTATGAAAGAGAAATGGTAAGTACCTATTTCATGAGGGATGTGTGTGTTCATCAGGCCAAGCTCCCATGCTTTTTTGATTAGATCCCATGGATACTGCAAGAGAAGATTATCAAAGAAACCCCACACAATAACCAGGTGTAGACATGCTGTGCAGATTCTATTTGCTGGAAAGTGTGTGGCAGGAAGCTCCTCTGAAATTATGTGCATTATGCAGGGATGCCAACCTCTTAAACAGCATTGCAGTATGTTATTCCGAGGCCCGAATAGGCATACAAATATATTTATGGTGGAAAAACAGTGTATTTTTTAATCTTTCCTGCAAAAGGCATGTGTAGAACTGGTAATAGAATTTGGGATAAACTGTATTTTCCATGAAACTTGCAGTATTTTTGGCAATACACAGTACAAAATACTGCAAAAAGTAGCAGTTGGCATCTGTGCATTATGTAGTCTTGAGCATGCATTGATCTGCAAAAGGATATTATGCGAGTGAGAATGGTTGTAATGATAACAAAGAATCTTTTTTGTTACCTTCTTTGACAAGAAGCAGAACTTTCTCCTATCTCGCTGTACTTTTTTTATGAGAATATACAGTACATGGCCACTTCCTCTATGCCATCACGTCCTGAAGAAAGGTTGCTGCACATAATATCATCTTATCAATAATAAATTGGTACTTTTGAAATCTAATAACATCATTATCATATACCAGAAAGATTAGCTGAAACTGGTAACAGTAGTTGAATCTGATCAAAATCTCATAGAAATATTCATAAATGCACTGATTTGAGAGAAAACAGAACTTTAATCATCTAAAATTAGTTACACATCTAGCAACTAAGAAACTTTTGAAAATTCTGCAACTGGCACGAGCAATATCAACAACAAAGGGGTTAAATAAAAGAGAGTCTCTTACTCCACCTCATAATGGAACACTAAAATTGAATTCCAGTAATATTATGATTTAAAAAAAAAAATGGAAACAAACCATAGAAGTATGTCACATGGTTTAAGGGCCTTGATGGGACAACTACTACCCAGTATGAATCATTCAACCGATCACTTAATTGCTTATTACTCAAGATATGAAATGCTAAAGTACACCCGACCCTGTATCCCCACCCCAACTTAGTCAGCTCAAATTGTGGATACAAATCCGTTTCTTCATAATTTGAAGAAAAAAACAACAGGAAATTATACAAAAATTGCAGGGCACTACTGCACACTTGACTCTATTCTTGAAAGCTTCTTAACTCTGTCTGAAGTGTTTGCAAAAATATCAAAGCTAAACTGACAAATGGGTCAATCCACGTCAAATCATCCAATTTTCAGAAAAGTTGTCACCGGACCCCCTCCGATTTTCTTCAAATTCGCACCAAATGTTCCCCAAAGTATCTGACGGAAAATCCCAAAATATTTTGCCCCAAGGTCAATTGGTTGCTAAGATACAGCCTCACATAGCAACCAATGCGCATTCCAAAATATTAGTTAAAAGAAAATTATGCATTTTTGATTGATTGTGGTAGCATGGATATTTATGCAAAAGTGTTCATTATCTGGAAATTGAGAGAACTTTATAGTCTTTGCAAGAAAAACTGACCGTGACGCGAAATTGACTTTTCGTTGATGTGCACGAGGTCACCGAAAATGGTGTTAAATGTTAATTTTGAAAATTTTAATGCATATTTAGAGGGTAATATCTTCCACATTTCATCACCATAGGTTCTAAAATATTATGCTGTTGAAGGCTTTGACTTGCTCAGTAATCTTGAAAAAAATCAGCGGATTCGTGCCCACCGTTTTTACGGAGAGCGCCCTCAAAGTTGACAAAAATGAAAAATGTGCCAAGTTCAAGGTCAGGGATCACCCTTCGTCCCACCTAGGAATGGCATCAATTTTTTTGTATTGATAGACATTTACCTATATTACTAGTATCTTGGGTTACCAAAGAAATTTTGCTACCGAAATGTTCAATGGTAAATTTATCCCACTGAAAATGGTCGTAAACGGCCAAATTCCCTTGTAATATCACATATTGGGTTTAGAAGACATTTCAAGTGCCCATGCTTTCAAGATGAAAAGCCCTAGCCCTCTGATATTTTCTGTAGTGGTAGTCTATTATACATATTTTAGTAATATATACCACAAAACACTTTTATTACATAATAATGACCTTGAAATCTAATCCAAAATTTGATAAAAACAATAAGTCGCTCCATTTTCCTCATGGCACTGCATGTAATATGTGTTTTGAAAGACTTTTCACAGAGCAATATTTCAAGAATTATGAAAGCTGACTGCCTATTATATTAAGGTTCTAAACTATTTGTGCTCTTCTTTCAGATTTAGTGTCAATTTGATCATGAATGTTATACCCTTGACCTTGAAGTGCTTCTAAAAAGAGCTGCAAATTTGTTAACTACAAATTACACACACAACAGAGTGTTTTATGGCATATTCTACTAGTGATTCTTTCACAAACACAAAAGTTTTTATGGTGTAAATGTTATATACTGGAATAAATGCAATAGGTTCTTGCAAGATATGTTACAATTAATTAATTATGTAATAAATGTGTTTTGTGGTATATATTACTAAAATGTTTATAACAGACTACCCCTACAGCAAATATCACAGGGCTTGGGCTTTTCATCTTGAAAGCATGGGCACTTGAAATGTCCTCTAAACCCAAAATGTGATATTACATGGGAATTTGGCCGTTTACGACCATTTTCAGTGGGATAAATTTACCATTGAACATTTCGGTAGCAAAATTTCTTTGGTAACCCAAGATAATATAGGTAAATTTCTATCAATACCAAAAAATTGATGCCATTCCTAGGTGGGACAAAGGGTGATCCGTGACCTTGAATTTAGCACATTTTTCATTTTTGTCAACTTTGAGGGCGCTCTCCGTAAAAACGGTGGGCACGAATCCGCTGATTTTTTTCAAGATTACTGAGCAAGTCAAAGCCTTCAACAGCATAACATTTTAGAACCTATGGTGATGAAATGTGGAAGATATTACCCTCTAAATATGCATTACAATTTTCAAAATTAACATTTAACACCATTTTCGGTGACCTCTTGCACGTTAACAAAAAGTCAATTTCACGTCACGGTCAGTTTTTCTCGCAAAGACCATAAAGTTCTCTCAATTTCCAGATAATGAACACTTTTGCATAAATATCCATGCTACCACAATCAATCAAAAATGCATAATTTTCTTTTAACTAATATTTTGGAATGCGCATTGGTTGCTATGTGAGGCTGTATCTTAGCAACCAATTGACCTTGGGGCAAAATATTTTGGGATTTTCCGTCAGACACTTTGGGGAACATTTGGTGCGATTTTAAAGAAAATTGGAGGGGGTCGGGTGACAAGCACTGGATGATTTGACATGGATTGACCTAAATATCAACAACTCTTATCATATCTACAAGGGCGCAAATATTGACCATACCACTGACCACGTGCTATACTCATTGCCGTGCACAGAGAATTATAATGAAGACAAAACAATCTTATCAATGTTTGATGCTTGATCAAACAGCAATGGCCCATAATTGAATTATAGCATGACAAGAAGAGATGACTTCCGTCAGAGCCCCATGCAAAGAAAGGGAGAATCTCTCATTAAAATATGAAAACAGCTCGCAATAACAGCAACTGTACCATGGTCAGGAGTGAAAATCTTAATAACTAATTGACTTCATCAACCTTTTCACGAAGTGTCATGCAGTACTGGTAGTTGATATGGAACTGAATTTCTCATGCAATATAACTTAGGGCACATGTTACATGTATAATGCATTTCATGGAGAAAAAAAAAATGATACCTTTAAAATCTCTGCCACATGGACATGTTGAACATGTCCACAGTTCTCACACCCTCAAGGTCACCTACCTCGCCACTTTTGTCATGCTCGGCTGCTTTGGGAATGATTTCTTCTTTGGTAAACTTGCGAGCCACCTCTTGGTATGCTAGCTGCTCTTCTGAGAGATCTAAAGTGGAAAATTATCGTGTCAACCTCACAGACAATGGAAAACTCATACTAAATCATTCCATCACACAATCTGTTGCATTTGGAGATAGTCAACCACTGAATATAAAGACCCCAGTCACAGGGTGGACTTTCGTTCCCTACATTAAAGATACTGTTTACCTTTGGGGGAAGTGATTTGAAAAATGTTCGAGTTATCACATTTGATGCATATGTGTAGGTCAGTTGTATCTCAAAACATCCTACCTTATAAAATTTTTGCAATAAAGGCTATTAAAATATAAGGATATCATTATTTTCCTCACTAAGCCATAACTGTAGATGATTTAGTCTAGAAATAATTCTATATTCGAATTCTTTTTGTATATTTACAACAATACTTAACACTGATGAAAAGCTAATCAACTTTTTTACACTGGTTGTTTCTATCCCTAATTCACATTTCAGAACTATTTTGAAGCACTAAAGCTGGGTTTTTGTTTTGTCTGCAAATGGTAAACAATGCCTTTAAGAGCAAAGTCCCCTGTGAAAAAAGCCGTTTACATACTCTTCACAGTCAACTCTAATAATCCTTGAAAGGATGATGCTACTGATATGAAAGTTGACAGTAGACATGAAAAGAATGTGCCCATAGATGTGCCAAAAATTCAGCTTTTGAAAATCAGAAAGTCCCTTCATTGTGGTTACTACAGTTTTATAAAATCATGCTTTTTGTTCCACTCAAAGCACAGAGCACAGCTTGGCGAGAATTAGTACTTGAATAGACCTTAAACTTCAAGCCTCTTTTCTCAGTAACACTTTTCCAGTGTGTACCCTGCTTTCTATTATTTAGATAAGTTAGGAAAGCCTGTATGTATTGAGTTTTTGAGAATGCATCATTTTTATTCATTATTTAGATAAGTTAAGAAAGCCTGTACAATGGGTATGTATTGAGTTAAAAGAATGCATCATTCTTCTTCTTCTTTTTTTTTTTTTTAGTCTACTCTACCAGAATTTGCCCTTAACCCATTGAGGACGGGCTAATTTTGCTACAACACGCATTTCCCATAGACCCCTGCCTGATTATACTCGGGGACTCGTCCTCAACAGATTAACAGAAAATTCGTATCTGCCGACTTTTTGTTGGTTTTGTGATTTCTCTTTTATTTTCTATTAAAACCATTCATAGTCAGCATTCATTCATAACCTTGAATTGAAATTTTGTGACGAGTTCACCAGCAAAGCACATCAGCATGCAAGCACCATTCAAGTTTGTTTAGCCCTTAAATGGATTTGGTAAAAAGAAAAACGATTAAAAGCTAACTTTTGAGCAAGATGAGCCTTGATATGGTATGAGTGAAAAAAAAAAAAAGAAGGCAGAACTGTGGTATGGTGGATGATATTCTAGGCTATATAACAGGAGATTATTTTTAATTCCTTACTGATGGATGCATGTTTGAGCCAGATGTATGAACTGTATAGTTGATACTCATACACCATATATTTTGCAATCAGAGTTTTTCTCTTCACAATTTCCCTGGAATCAACTGACAATCTCAAAATAAAGACCTCGCAAAAACATTGCCTAGACGAGAATACAGTGTAAAGCCAATGTATCCTCTCTGTCTGAGGAGGAAAAATTGCTACCTTTGCTCCTTGAAAGGGGGCAACATAATGCTTATTCCTCATTTTGTCTCAGTGGTACTCCATTGTAAATTCAACCTCTCATGAAAGTGTCTGTCAAGTTCCTATTTATCATACTACCATTCAAATATTTTGCTTTGGAAGTGCACTATAAAAACATGTATACAAAGTACCATCTATCAGACTATGATTGTCTACCAGGCTGTGTTCCAAGGATTTAAATGGCATGAACCTTTGAACCTTCCAAAAGGGCAGTGCCGATTATGAAGAGGCTACCCCAGGTACCGAAAGAAACAAATTATATCACTTTCATAAATACTATACAGGTCTGACTTACTGAATGACAGTCCCGATGCTTTGGCTGCTGCTTGGGCCTCTGCCGGGTTGCTCACTGTGGATCGGCCCCTGGTTCCACACTGGACCAGCCCCTGCTGAGCACCAATTAGAGATCAATGTTGTTTAAAAGGTAATACATTTTGATAAACTCCAGCACTGCTCCATTGAAATCAGTGTATGTTTGAGGCGCATCAATTAAGTACCGTGAACTACAAAACATTACATACGTCATGACATTAGATTACATCAAACCATATGTACCAACTCATAGGAGCCACAATTTAATGACTATGGTCATATACCCAAGATATTCTTATCATTGCATTGACATTCATATTTCCCACATTTACTGTACAAACAAAGACCAACCTACATGGTATTTGTTTACTAGTAGATATTTTAGCTAAAATACTTCTACAGATATTTTTTTTTTCAATTTTTTGAAGAAAAAGAAATATCTACGGCCTACTATGTACAGTCATGCACAAATTGTAAAAACATGTAAATTAGATCTACATAACATTAAGATCTTATTCTTATTTTTTTTTTAAATACAGGGAATGGAAGAACAAGTGAAAATGTGAAAAAAAAAATGCAAAAAATACTCATAGTGTCATTCCACATGTTCAAACATTTAACTAGCAGTTCAGCAAGCCATAAACCGATGCTATGTGTTACTAGTATACAGTGTTGTGTGGATACATAAGGCTACAATTACAATAAAATAGTGTTAGACTATAAGTTCTAACGTTACATTGCGTTAGGTGTTATGCAATCGTTACACTGGGCTTCTGATACTGCACATGCCACCATGCCAGCCGCGGGCCAGGAAGTGCACTTTTTGAAAATTCTAGTCCAGTAGCAATGTTAAATTTGATGATTATCTTCCTAATGTGTCATGCCTGAACTATGAACAAGTTTCAGAATTATATAAAAGGCTAAAATTCTAACCATACTGATGTGTCTAACAGTTATAAAAAACTGATAATAGCGATAACCACAGAAACGAGAGAGAACGAGATTTGACAGTATCATCAGTTATCTTGAGTTGACTTTGACTTGTCCTTCATGTAAATAGCTACGTCTGCTATTTCACATTCTCTAGTCATAATGAAGGATTCTCGTGAAGCGACATACTGATAATGTACTTTTAAATGAGAAATTGGCAATATGGACGAAGTGCGGGGATTTGTGGGGTAACTTGACTTGTGGATCTATGGCCCTGAAAACGAAGTAGATTCTGCTATCTTGTTACGCAACGCAACTTTGCGCCTGTTGTACTGATTACCGAACATAAACGGGGCTTCGAATGAACGCAAACGCAGTGCTCAGCTAGCTCCCCTGGCTGGGCTCGGCCCAGCCTGTCAACAAGGGAAGACGGGCTACGCCTGTGCATCAGTGTGTGTGAAACCCGCTGCGCGCTGCAGAGACAGCCAACGACTTTCGAAGCCGGGAAGGACGGTTAAAAAGAATATGCTTAAATATTCTCAAATAACCGCTAATAAGGTAACTAGAGAAATATGTGAAATTAGGCAATTACTCACCCTCATTTGTCTGGAAAGAAGTCGTGACCACATCTTTAACGTTTATTCAGTGCTTGGATGTATTTATCTCATCAACACTCCGCTAGCACGTTGCAACCAGCAATAACAACAGACTTTTCCAGCGCTCAACAATGCTATACTACGTATTCCTGTTTTGTAACAATACGCGGTGGATGTCACAGCGCAACAGTGGTGATAAGTTTCATAAACTTGCACACAAGATCTTGCCGGTTTGCGCTATATAATCATAGACAGTGCGCTCTGAGTGAGTGTGATTGAGCTACTAGTATGTAACTCAAAAAAAGGAGAAAGTTTTGAAAATTTACCGATTTTGTGGACATGCGCGTGTTGATGTTGTGCATGTTTTTTGTTGTTTTTTTTTTTTACATGTTGACAGTAAAGGAGGGTAATCCCATGCAGTGTCACTTCACGTCTGGCCCAGCTGTCGAAGTTCTAGACAAGCGTCACACTCATGCAATTTTGTATCTTATGGCAGCTTGCAATCACGAAAACAATCAATCCGTGTACTAGTATCTATCTATCTACCTAAAATATATCTATATATCTATCTGTCTATCTATCTGTCTATCTATCTATCTGTCTATATATCTGTCTATCTATCTCTATCTATTTATCTGTCTATCTATCTGTCTATCTATCTATCTGTCCATCTGTCTATCTGTCTATCTATCTGTCTATCTATCTATCTATCTATATGTCTATCTATCTGTCTATCTATCTATCTATCTATCTATCTATCTATCTGTCTATCTATCTATCTATCTACCTAGGTATCTATCTATCTTTATATGACATGTGTGGTTGTATTGAATAAACGCAATTTTTTGCCATTTATGACGGCATATTATTTTCATTGAAACGCGATAAGTCGGTTCACGATGTCATTGACTCCAATACTTCGAAAAAGAAAGATTGAAACGGTTTTTCCTTTAATTTCTTAGTATTTTCTTTGACGGTTTTGTTTGATTGTTTGTTTGTTGTTTTTTTTTATTCTCTCTTTTCTGTCACCCATCCCCTACTTAAAGGACAAGTCCACCTTCATATACATGTGGATTGAGTGTATGCAGCAATTATTAATAGAACACATCAGTGAAAGTTTGGGGAAAATCTGACAATCCGTTCAAAAGTTATGAATTTTTAGTGTATCTGCATAGTTACTGCTGGATGTCAAGACTACTAGAGTGTTTGATGTCACATGCGTACAACGATATAAGGAAAATATACAGAGAATTTCACAAAATTTTACTTTTTGAAAAAAAGTGCATATATCCATGATTCGTCACTGACGTATAAAAAATGTTAAGGGTAATATTATTCCCCCTTGCCTTCGGAAAGAGGGAAGTCAAGTGTTCTTTTATTATGCGAGAAAAGTGAAAATATCTTGAATATTCCTTATTCTTTCTTTATATCGTTGTACACATGTGACATCACAAGCTGTAGTAGTCTTCTCATCCAGCAGTGACTAAGCAGAAATTTCAAAAATTCATAACTTTTGAACGGATTATCCGATTTTCCTCAAACTCTTGCTGATGTGTTCTATTAATATTGCTGCATTCACTCAATCCACATGTCTATGAAGGTGAACTTGTCCTTTAATTCTCACCATCTTTTATTATCTCCGTCGATCTCTCCCTCTCCCTCTCTCGGATCGCCCTCCTAACTCCCACTCTCCACCTCTCTCCTTATGAACGCGCGTTGGGTATATTGTATGATTATAGGGGCATACCCGCATAGATTATCAATACGACATTATACCTCGTATAATTACCACAATGTGAACTTATACCAGCATCCACGGTTTTCGATGTTTCCCCCGACTGTGCGTGCGGCTCATTAGTCTGCAGGGTGCCTGTTTCATAAAATTTGATGGCAAAATTAATCTTACGATTGATACGATTCAGAAAAGTTTTGTCCCATCTCAATGATAGGCCTACCTATGTGCTTTGAATCAAGCGTAAATACCTCTTAACAGTACCACCAGGATTGATCTTACGCTTGATTCGCAGAGTTTCTACGCTATAAATCAAGAGTATAAGATCAATCGTATTGCTATTAAACAGGTCCTGACCCGATCTACTATGAAATCCATGCAGTCTGATTGCGGGTTGAGAGCCGAGTGCGAACAGTTTTTCAACTTTCACCGATCGAAATTTTATGAGTTTAGGGGGAAAAGATTTTTTTTTAATTTGTAATGCAAGTCACTATTGGATAATAAGCATGATCACAACACTCTTTTTATAATCACGTAGAGATTCATCGTAAAATGGACTAAGCGCCATATTTACAAACAATAAAAAGTAAGTCCATCATCAGACAAAGTGATTTTTTTTTTCAGTGATACCTCGTGTTGTACATAACAAGGATTGATTTAATTTGATTTGATTTGATTTATTCCCGTATTCAATCAAATACAAATCGAATACAAAATTATACTCAGTATGTCAAAAGCACAGAGACACAGAAAAACAAGCAGTGAAATAAAACGACAACAGCATACAAATAGATAAAGTAATTGCATTGAGCAGTATACACAGAAACATTGAACATAAGATACAGTATTTTTCAGCAAATAACAGAGATAATGCAGGAGACCACATTTATGGGGCCTCATAAAAAGACTATCCGACGGCACAACTCTCTTGGAGGAAATTAAGTGATTTGATGCATGGGTGCAGTGCAGTTGCACGTGTGGGTGCAAGATGCAGTTGAAGGAAGAAAATAGAGATTGAATAAGAATAATAGTCATTTACCAAAAACATCGTGTTATCTTAACGTAATGAGCGCATGGGGATGATATTATGATTGTATCAAATACCGCCTATATACGTGAAGCTTTCAAAGAATATAAATTGAGCAAGACTTCATTGTCCGGAAGATTATTCCAAATATCTGGACACGAATGTCTGATAGATTGTTTTTATGTGTGTCACTAATAATTTGGGATTCGAAAGATAAAGATTTCTAGATAAAGGCCTACGAGTATAGAGTACGAATGGACAGAGGTTATTATTAAACCTAAACATGTTATTGAAAGATGATGGAAGTTGATTATGAATATAATTACTGCTATTTGAATAGTATTCAAGTCAGAAACCTTTAATGTTTTAAGTTCATTATTAAAATAAAGAATCAGTATAATCCTGAGCTATAGGAAATGCGATCTATTAGTAAAAATATAAGTTTAACATTCTTTGGTAATTTAAAGACAGAATTTATTTTGGAAGAGCCACATTTCCCCATCAATGGACGAATATTCTTGAATTTATGATTAAAAATATCACCTATTTTCTTACTATTTTCTTTGTTTCTTAGCAGTTTTAATCGCAAATATCTCAACTTAATAAGTACGATGATTTTGTCCTTATTGTGATAAAAACTTTTCATAACTTCAAACAATGGAAGAGTATAATGATACAAATTTGAAGTATAGGCCTATGAGAAGAAAATAACAACAATGAAAAGGAAAAATAAGTAAAGAAGGTCCCGAGAAATAGGGCCCAAAATCCCCATTCAATTCACTGAACAGCAATGGAACCCGATCACACCGCCTATTATATTGCAGAGAATTCATCGGGCCGGGTCCAATTCAAATTGGAAGACCCTCGAAGGGAGACAAATTGCAACGCATCATTGAGTAGCATAATATCCCTCTGAGAAGGCATTCTAGAGCATAAAAACCTAAGCTATTAGTATTAGGTGATCATAATACACTTCATGATTGTATATAAAACATTACGCGCCGCATATCACACTCCCATTCACACTGCCCATTCAGACATTCAGCCAAAAAGACAGGACGACATGCCGCATGCCATCATGCATCCGGTAAATCAATTTCGAGCTTCCGATGATCAATGCATGACGTATCCAGCAGGGCCTAATTTGTCTATTCTGAAAGTTTTCAAAAACACGAGTATTTTCTTTATATGCATGTCTTAGATTTACATACTTAGATGAATATCATGTATCATGACATACTATCATGACATACTTCCAATGTATAAAGGTTAACAGTTTGCATGATGGAGGTGACTTTGCAGTTTTTCTAAAACAATGATTACTACGTTGATTTGGATATCTATACCTCGGGAGATTGTGTTTAAATTTGTGTGGATGTGGTGTGCACAGTATAATATGCATGAATTGTCATTTCTATTTGATTTGCATATAATTATCATCCAAGGTAAACATGAACCTTCAATTTTTTTCTAAAAGGGCATCACTCAACAACTTATCACGTTGATAACACATTGTGCATGCTATCCCATGGGGATTGTGTATGTTTACATAAAATCAGAGCCGATATGAGTCATTATGTTTCGATAGCGTTGAATTGTTTGCATCATGGTATTATAGCGTCATTAGTCTTAGAGAAGGAAGAAATGACCAGCTAGGCTGATCCTGTTGCTATTTACATCTAATAATGCGTTCTTGAAATTTACATGCCTTCAAGTAATCACATGAGCATGCCCACTATTACTGCTGCATGCAGTCATACACGGGTAAGTTCCGGAGGAATGATGATCACATCGGTCAAAACGCAAGCATATCTAGACCCATATTCTATTTCTCATACTCTTTCTGTCTATTTCTTTTTATCTCCTCACTCCCTCACATTTCCCCCGCCTGTTGACGACCTGGATCGCCGTACAATGAGTATTACGTACAATGAAGTTCATTTTCATTCATTTATTCATTCATTCATTCATTCATTCATTCTTTCTTTCATTCATTCATTCATGCAATAGCCATTCATTCATTCATTGACAAACTTTTTCTATCAATGTTGTCAGATACTTCGCTTTAATTCACTTTGTTTCCGTCAGGTGGATGTCCTGCCAAACACTTACATTATACAAATATTGACTGCTGAGTTGAGGATGATGGTGGAAATTATCATTCCCAAGGTGCTTTTCATACCGACCCTTCTATCACCCCGAGGCGTTAGCCTCGGGGGTGATAGAACTCATCACTTTGATACAACTTATCACGTTGATAACACATTGTGCTATA
Source organism: Diadema setosum (assembly GCF_964275005.1). Taxonomy (NCBI): domain Eukaryota; kingdom Metazoa; phylum Echinodermata; class Echinoidea; order Diadematoida; family Diadematidae; genus Diadema; species Diadema setosum. The sequence continues at coordinate 23,732,105 of NC_092701.1, read as the reverse complement.
TGGGGATTGTGTATGTTTACATAAAATCAGAGCCGATTATGAGTCATTATGTTTCGATAACGTTGAATTGTTTGTATCATGACAAAAATATAGCGTCATTAGTCTTAGAGAAGTAAGAAATGACCAGCTAGGCTGATCCTGTTGCTATTAACATCTAATAATGCGTTCTTAAAATTTACATGCCTTCAAGTAATCACATGAGCATGCCCACTATTACTGCTGCATACAGTCATATACACGGGTAAGTTCCGGAGGAATGATGATCACATCGGTCAAAACGCAAGCATATCTAGACCCATATTCTATTTCTCATACTCTTTCTGTCTATTTCTTTTTATCTCCTTACTCCCTCACATTTCCCCCGTCTGTTGACGGGATCGCCGTACAATGAGTATTACGTACAATTAAGTTCATTTTCATTCATTCATTCATTCATTCTTTCATTCATTCATTTATTCATGCAATAGCCATTCATTCATTCATTGACAAACTTTTTCTATCAATGTTGTCAGATACTTCGCTTTAATTCACTCCCCATCCGTCAGGTGGATGTCCTGCAAAGCACTTACATTATACAAATATTGACTGCTGAGTTGAGGATGATGGTGGAAATTATCATTCCCAAGGTGCTTTTCATACCGACCCTTCTATCACCCCGAGGCGTTAGCCGAGGGGTGATAGAAGGGTCGGTATGAAAAGCACCGAGGGAGTGATAATTTCCACCACCATCCGAATAAAGAGCAGTTAATATTTGTTTTATATACCTCATTGTTTAAGACTATAGGTCTAACTAGTAACTAGCAATGTCAAGATTTCGTAGGGCTAGACCTAGTCAAAAGTAGATTCTGACGTTAGGCACAACACTGGCTTGCATGGTTTTCGTAGATTTTGTAGACTATCCAGTAGGCCTACTCACGCGGCCTTCTGCGAGCTCCTGCATACAATCTTGGCAGAAGATTACAGTATGTTATTATCCACGTTCCCGTCGCTCGTGTTTTAACAACATGTTTTCCAACATGTTGAAATTTGTCTCTGCTTCGGGATCCGAAGAAATCCTAAACACAAAGTGTACGATCTTTGATACAGCTCACTTCAAATTTAATCACGGAGGAGCACTTGGCGGATCGCTATGCCGTGTTGAAACATGCCTGCTGCATGCGCTGTGCGCTAAACTATAGCTGATATTGTGCATGTGTTACTATGCGCGTATTACAGTGAACGCAACGTCTTTGGTTGCGGACACCGCGCGCGAAGTCTACGTGTGCAAAATTCGCGGAGGGTTTACGAATTCTATCACGAGGGTTTTGACTAACTATCACGAGGGTTTTGACTTACTATCACGAGGGTTTTGCCTTTCTATCACGAGGGTTTTGCCTTTCTATCACTTACCTGAAAACCCTAAGGCAAGATAGACGGGACTACACCTTGTCACGTGATATACTTTTGACCAATCAGTGATAAGAATCTCACTTATGAGGTATATAATAATGATTATTCATTTGACCCTTATAAATGGTGTTTGCCAGCACATCCACCTGATGATAGCAAGCCTGGTATTTGGCAATATCAAAAGAAAAGTTGTACATTCAATTCAAAACAATAAAAGTGATTCCTGTTTGAATATATATATATTATATATATATATATATATATATATATAAATATATATATATATATATATAAATATATATATATAAATATATATATGTGTGTGTGTGTGTGTGTCTGTGTGTGTGTGTGTGTGTGTAATACATTGTATTATATATAAAACGGACTACTCTGGTCACCTGCTCTAAATGGAAATTCATTCTGTGTTTGAACACTTTTGTTACATCGGGCAAGCAGTATTATTCCGTTTTGAAAACGAGTGAAATGGCTTATTAAAGTTGAGGCATAAGCGACGACAGATGGCGCTCTTATGCCTTCACCCGAAAATTACTTGATGCATGCTTGATGGTAGGTTTGAGCCTAAATAAACTCTTTTGTAAGCAAAGCAAACTTTAACTGTACAATATCCCAATGATGACTTTTTGATGACCAATGATGACTACTAAAGACTACATGTATACCATACTGTGCGTCTTGAGCACTCATCACACATTCTACAATAAAGTCGTAAACTTTTGTTTATGATACGAGGCTCAGTCCTTTTAGTGGATGTGGAGTGATGATAATATATGAATGGATTATGGTTAAACAATGTTACTATTTTTATTATCTATAATTGAAAAACATGCAATACGGGAGATTACTGCGAAGAACAAGTAGATATATGGATAAACAGATAGGCATATAAATAGATATAGATCTTGGTGTTTGGTGCTTAGTGTAAAGAGAAGATCACCGAGTGCTCCTTTACTGAAGCAATTACACTGGTTCCCCATCAAAGAGCGCATCGATTTCAAACTATAACCCTTCTTGTCTACAAGTGCATGATGAATACCGCTCCCCATACCTATCCACCCTACTAACCACCCCTACAAGCCTCCAGATATCAACTCCGGTCACAAAAATACAGTCCTACAAATCCCACAAGCAAAATCCAAAGCTTTCGAACGTACATTTTCATATGCTGGATCGGTTGTCTGGAACGATTTACCAAAAAACTCCGCCTATGTGATTCAGAAGTAATGTTTACAAGGAAACTCAAGGCTGAACTGAATATGTTGTTCCTATATTTTGTTGTACGTTGATGTATGTACAGCGCTTTGATCAGGTTCTGTAAAAGCGCTCAATAAGAAATAGATATTATTATTACTATTGTTATAGATATCTATAGATATAGATGTAGATATGGATATGGATATGGATATGGATATGGATATAGATATAGAATGCTACTAACCTTAGATATAGATATAGATATAGATATAGATGTAGATATAGATATAGATATAGATATAGATATAGATATAGATATAGATATCCATATACATATACATATACATAGATATAAATACAGATATAGATATAAATAAAGATAAAGATATAAATACAGATATAGATATAAATATAGATGTAGATATAGCTATTATAGATATAAATATAGATATGAATAAAGATATAAATATGAAAATAGATGGATGTACGCAGGGCTCGGCATTTTTTTTTTCCTCTATCCTAGTGGCCCGCTTTGGCCAATAAAATTTCAAATCTGAAATTTTGGTTGCCCCTGAAGAGACATTATTGTGGTGTTCCGAAGCGTATGGTGATCTATTTGAATCTAGTTGCTAATTGGGCCACCAAAGTAAACTTTTTTTTTAATGTGATGGGCCAATATCAATATTTCTAGTGGCCCCGGGCCACCGGTCCACCGCCATTGAAGAGCCCTCGATAATGTACCACTGTAAGTAGGCTTCCTACGTTACTGAGTATGTATACATGCACTAGCACGTCCTCAAAATAAAATCAAACTACTCATTATGCTCATCAGAAACGTGAAATTAATTGGAAGGATCAAAAGCAGCCGAGGGTACAATCCCGATCGATAAACATGCTCTGACCTACACAGCATTGTTCCGGAAAAGTGAAAGTAAGTTCACAAGTAAAATAAATGTTGTTTTTGAACATTCAGCGTCTGAATTGTAGACTAGTCGATGATCGCTTGGCAACGCTGGCAGCACCAGTGCAGCATGCAGGTGGGTGGCTATGGCGGTGGTGAATCGTTAGAAGATACACCGCGGCACCGGTCAACGCAGCGTTTGCCCGGCCGACCGAACTGGCGATAACTACAGGTAACTCTAATGTGATGTGATGTAAACGTCGTGGATCGTAAACACCTGCTGCACACACGTACTTACTGCACTGACGACTTGCTGTCGCTGTATGTGTAAATCGGAAGTCGTCGGTCGACAACCACGACGACGTTTGTTCGTAAATAATACCTTCGCCGTATCGACACAAACGTGAAAACGGTGTTTACAAGAAGCAGAATGTGATTTGCGTTTTCGTTCGGTTTTTGGTCAAGATCAAGCAGAAGATACCACACTAACTGTTAGAGTCGTCTAGTGTGTTAGACTCTACGGTCACAACACAATCGCCCGGCCCGCCGTGTGGTACTGCTGGTAGTGGTAGTGCAAGTGGTACACTGCAGCTGTCAGGAAGCGTCGGAGAAGATGATGGCAAGGGGACTGGTAAGTGTGAGGTTGTGTAACAGTGTTAGACAGCTACACAGCACAGGTAATTTAGATGTCTAACAGTTAAGCCAAAGTTCAAAGCCAAATTCAAATAAGTTGCAGTGAATGTTTTTAAGGTTGGTTGCAGTCCGTGCTGCAACGACCAACGCAACGTCATCTCTTCATAATTAAAAATTCAAACGGTATTTAAAGCATAACCGAAGTCTAGCCCAAACCACAGAAATATGATTTGCCTGGTAACCGTGGTAGTGGTAGTGGTGGTAGGCCCTAACAGTTACTGGTAGTCAGTACTTGAACCCCAGTTAACCCCTACATGGGCCCTATAGGAAGCAGGATAGCTTTTTATTTTATGCAAGAAAGCCATTGGCATTGCGTGAAGGTGGTCGATGAGTAGACCCTGGTAACAGTTAGACTTACTAACGTTAGATGTCTAGATACAAGTAGGCGTCGAGACACGGTATTAATTTTCTCTTATCCGTTTGGTGTTATATTTGGTTTGCTTTTTTTTTTTTTTTGCTCATCACATGTCTATAGACAGAAGGTTAGAGTGACTGTCATAACTATACGCATTGATGTAGCCCGACCAGACGCCATGTTGATGCAGAACCATAAGATGACAACTATGCACTAGACTAGTATGGTTGGGTGTCCATAATATCGGACACCTAACGTTTTTCTATCAATAGAAACGTAAAAAATCTCACAATTTGCCTGAAATTTTACTCACGTGTGGAGAAAATACTCCGGATTCACAAGCGCGCACTGAAAATGCGATCTGAGGTACGCGCTCTAGATGGCGGCTTCGAACGCGTGGGGTGTCATTTTTTCCGCACTCAGTTGCCCGGCTCATATCGACCGACCACCCCGCCCTCTATTGACAATACGTATAAAGCGTACTTAAACGCGTTTTTTCGACAAGCTGCTGTTTTTTTCTAGTCGTAATTTTTTCCCCAATAATATTTGAATATATTTTGAATCCTTCGATATTACTTTTGAAGGACTGTTTGATGAATTTGACTTGATTTTCATTAGGAAACTTTTCATCGTAATTGAAATAAATTAGATGAGTCGGTTTGTTTTTTCACGGTATTCATTTCTCGTTTCTGCATCAACTCGTACGGTCGTAGCGCAAGCGGGCGACAAAATGTTTATGTCATGTGTATGTGTAACGTACTGTGCACGATCGTACAAGCGGCGGTGACAATTTTGCGGTCAAAATCGTCAAATTTATTACGGAAGGATACGCCTCTACATCTAACAACGAGTCAGCAAAGGTAGGCCTAGTTATATGTAGTTACACGATAAACCTTATTCGATTTTGCTAAATTTCGGTAATTTAGAGGGAATACTTAGTTGTTTTCGCCACATTTTACTCGGTAGCGTAGCCCAGTGAAGAATCGAACACCGTTGCGCGTAGTCCCATGCGTACATTTTCTTTCTGTACGCGCAATGCCATTATAATGCGCGACCGGTCGTTATGGACCCGGTCGGTGGGTTGGACCCCTACCATACGTTGTAGAGTATGTACACATGTAAGACATTTACGTTGTATTTTGTACAGGCCTTGAACGTCGAGGTTCCATACACTGTATGTACGTGGCAGAGTCTGTGGATATATCGGAGAGTATGCCCAGTTGGTTGGTCAAAGTCATTCATTTCACATGGGGCCTTCCAGATTTTATGACTTTCAGACGACATTGATTCGTACAATGTATGGTGGAATACGGTCGTGAGATGGCAAAACAATGGATGTCAAAAATATATGAAAATTGATTTAGTCACATATTTCAATTTGGTTTAGTGTAATTTAACTCTTGACAATATCTTGAATTCAGAAAGCATTCCGTTCCTGAGATATGACACCCCCTTCCAATGTAGAATTTTGTTGGCAAAACATCATCAGCGGCGAAACACTTGCCCCTTCTCAGTGCGTGTCAGTAATGAACTTGGCAAAACAACGTATTGAGATCTGCATGCAATTGCAATACATCATTTTTCCAAGTTGTACATGTTTATGCAGTGATAGGTTGCGCACCGTGTGTGGCCTGCAGAACCATGCACAGAATGATGTTATAGGACATGTACACCATGTGCGCCACAAATCAAGGCTTACATTGTTTTGCCATAGTAGTACTTTGATATGTTGATGCAGTAAAACAATGTATGTTTCAATTTATGCAAATTATTCTTAAGATAAAGGGTTTAGTGCAATCAGTTTGCATTCAATATACTGTTGGTCCTTTGTAGGGTGAGATTGTATGAAGTATTGAATAAAATACAGAAAAAGAGCTGTGCGTTTGCAATCTGTCACCATTCTTAAAGGCATAATTTACCATTTGCAGATGAAAGCATTAGTGCTTTAAAATAGTTCTAAAATGTGAGTTAGGGATAGAAACAACCACTGTCAAAATTTGAATCCGTATAATCGATGTTAAGTGTTGTTAAATACACGAAATGTGAACAATAGTTATAATAAAAATGTTTCCAGACTAAACCGTATACAGTTACGGTTTATTGAGAAAAACCCTGATATTTCCTTATATTTTAGGCTTTATTGCAAATATTTCATATGGTAGGATGTTTAATGATACAACAGACATACACGTATGCATCAAATGTGACATCTTGAACATTTTTGAAATCACTGCTCCCAAAGGTAAACTGGACCTTTAATGCCTTGTGCCTTGTGACTACAGATATCACTCATTACTTTGGTAAGGCATGATAAGTATTGTCTTGTGGCAATTTTTTTTTTTTTTTTTCCAGATGAAGTAAACTGAAGCTGTCCGTATCCAGCAGTGATGGAGACCAAAACGCAGCTGGATGAGACATCATGCGGGCCTTTTTGCCAGCATCCATACTGCTGGTACTCCAACCGGCGAGTTGAGAGAGGTCTGCCCATGACAAGGGAGAAAGTGGAGAAAGGGGAAAGTACTGTATTAGCACAAGATGGTAAGTTTTCACAGTGAGCCATTTACAATGTAGAGGTTTTGATTTTATCTCAGAGAATATGAAGGAAAAAGGTGGAAACAGGAGAAGAAAAGATGGGAGGATGAGGAGGAGGAAGGAAAAAGGAAGGAAATGTAGGGAAGAGGAAGAAGAGTGACATACATGTAGTTAATATAATAGGAATGTCTTAGATTTATTTGTGTGGAAAATCAAGGAACATGTCATGGTATCTGTTGGCTGTAATATCTATAGGGAAATTAATAAATAAGTGAATAGATGAAATAGGTAAAATGCACATATCAGAAAAAAATTACGTTTGTGGACACAGAAAGAAATGACTCGACTGATGTGACAATTACTAGGACATATACGTATACCTTTATGAGTTTATCAATGAAAGTGTAGTATTGATACAATAATTCTCACATTTAGGTTTTTGGTTGTCGATAGAGCAAGAAAAATATAGAATCGTGCATCATTGTAGTTTTTAAAGTGTCCTTGCATTTATATCTGTGACCCATACACTCTCCACAGATGAATTACCAACCCTGAAGATACTGAATGTGCTGGAGGACTATGGCTATGACCCCAATGATCAGTACCAGAGCTATCAGCCTGTTCCAAGGCTGAAGCTGTCACCACCAAATGATGACCCACAGCATGGTGGAAGGAGCCTTTCGGCACCTGTGGACAGAAAGGTGTCGGGCAACCTGTAAGTCAATTCTTTTTTATTTTTCCATGTATTTTTTTTTACTGCAGGAACAGTTGCGATATTGAATGACATGATGATTAAATCAGCCAATTGTAACTCAAACGGAGTATCAAAGCTAATTACTGCTTGACTGGGTACATTCATTTCTTTGAACACAATTAATTTCTCGAATTTTGTATCATAAAAAAGTCAGGCAAGCACTCATTTGTTTGGTTATGGATGTTTCTGGCCTATTCAAAAGTTGACTAGTTTACCATTCAAGCTCTTGCATATTAACTGTACAGTGTAAAATATGTTTGTAATGCTTCTTCCAGAGGGGTACTACCAGTTGAATCTCAAAACTAGGTTGGGGAGGGACACCATACGATGTATTGTAGCGATTGCAAAATCTATTATGTACTGATACTGCTCTTATCTCAACTTTTAATTTCATTTTCCCACCCCAAGAATTTTACTCACTTTTGATTACACTATGCAGTGGAAACATTAGATATTAGCTCTTCCTATGAGTCTGAGATGTACTGAATACATTTATGAACTTGTATGGTATGCATCATCGCTATTAACGTAAAATGGCAATAAATAAGTTAAAAAACAAAATTACAGTCAATTGTTGTAAAAGCAACAGTGTCAGTAGTGTATTGCCAGTAATATTAGTCACTTAAAGGGACTGTACAGTACTGGTTGAGGTAGGGATTCATGTTTTGAACATTCCTAAGTGAGATAATGAAAAGCCTCTTATGAAATATGAAAGAGCATGTCATTTTAAGAAGGATTCAACGTTTATTTGATGAAAATTGGTTTTCAAATGGCTGAGATATCCCAAAAAGTGCTAATAATAAAAGGCGACATGCCCCAACTTTATTAGTATCTCTTTGTTTCACCTTGTTTTTGGATATCTCAGCCATTTCAAAACCGATTTTCATCAAATAAACTTTTGATACCCCTTAGAACCGCATGCTCTTTGACATCTCATAGAGTGGTTTCTGAATATCTCACAAAACGTTAAAGCTAAATCTTCACCTCGACCAGAACTGTACACACCCTTTAAGGTTTGAATGTGCTTTTAAAGTATATATAGTGTCACCTGTGGCGAGTGTTCAGATAGCTCAAGTACACATTGCTTCTAGCAACAGTTTTGCCTTAGCTTTGTTGGCTGGAATTGCCGCATGTAAATTGGTTGCGCTACCCAAATGAACCTGATCTAGTGTGTTTCTTCACTTACATAGGATGAAATCAAATTTCTTGCAGTAGTAGTGATGTCCTAAATATCTCTTACAATATTATTTACTCCTGAAGATCTGGAAAGGAGATGCCTCTAACAGAGGTTCAGCAGAGTCTGGTGTCTCCCGGCCGCGTCCCTCGCAAACCCTCCACGCAGCTGTCCAGAAACAACAGGTCTGCCCCCGCACACGCCTCCCCTTTCAGCCAGTACGGCAGCCGCGTGAACAAGGTGGACACGAGGGACCTCCTCCGGCCAGAGCGGATCAAGAAACAGGGCGTGGTCTTCAACTCCAAGATCTACGTGTGGTGTCCGTCCAGTCAGAACGGGGACAGCAGTGCTACCACCAAGTCCCAGCATGCAAGGTGAAGTTTAGATTGTGTGGGCTTGTGTCAGAACGCATACCCCTGTAGCTCTGTACCAGTTTGAAGGCAGGCATGGATTAGCTTTCCAAGTGCTTTACAACATAACATGGTACGTCATCACACTACCCACATAAAGTCGGAGATCATAAAAGGAAGAAAAAATGCATGTCACGCAAAGCCAACTTTGGCAGTATTAACTTCACAGTTTTCCAACATTCAATTCTTCTTCAGAATATTTTCCCTGTAATGAAGTAAAGCATTTATATTAAATGCACATAGTATATATATTACATGCAATTTAGAGCTTATCATCTAATGAATTCATATCAGCCCCCCAAAAATGAAAGACTTATTTTCCCCGACATATCGCTTTCTTGATGACACATCACATACAATGTATGTTCATCCCTGACACTGGAATCAATCCCATGCATACAGCACCCTCATCCCTGATAAGCATCCCAGCCAGAGAGAGGTAATGAGTAGCAGAATTAAAATTCATTCAGTAGAAAAATGACCAAAGAAAATGGGATTCCATCGGGATTTGAACCGGAGACCTCCGGATTGCCAGCCCGGTGCTCTACCGACTGAGCTATAGAAATCCCTAGTAATATGGGGAAGAATGTCAATGATAAAGTGTGTCACTATGAACGATGCAATTTTCAGCAATGACATTGAAAGTAGAGGCAATATACTGATTAGTACTTGGGTATGAATTTTGATTTTAGTACAGGAATAGAAGATCAGGAATATTTACCTTAGCAAAAACAGAGTGTGAAAAACCAGTTACTAGATGTTGCATCTCATCTTTGATCAAAGAAGGTACCACTATGAAGACAGTGCTGCAGTAAAAAGAAATAAAAAAATGAAAGAAAAATGTGAATATTTTTCCTGTTTGTTCATCCACAGTATGGGAGAGAATGCAGTACAGACAAAGGTTCATCCAAAAGATATCACAGCAGAAATGCTTCCTGAAACCATGGCAACCACTCCAGGAAAGAGCAGACGAACGGTGAGACTATAGTTTCTTACCTAGATGTGTTTAACTATTACTGTAAAACGAGGAATGTTCGTGTGAATTTTAATTTCGCGAATTTTTTGAGCAGCACCATTAGCGAAATCAAAATGCATGTGAACGTTCTTGCTTTCTACATAATATGCATTAGATGCCAGTGGTAAGTTGCGAAAATTTCATGCTGCGAGAAAGGCCGTCGGCTCCAATTCACAAAATTTTCATGCAGCAAATATATCGTGTTTACAGTAATCAAGGAATTAAATCTTTCTGATGCTGTGTTTTTTTGTGCTAAGGTTACTGATATTTTTAGTTTAGAACCAGACAGTGGTTTATTTGATTGAAAATCATATATAGTTCCCTTTCTTTGTGTCGGCAGATTGAAATTTATGGTAGAGTTTTGTATGCTGAGCATTCCTCAGACATAGATATTGAGTAGGAAATGACAATTTATTCGCAATAAGGATAAATCATGGAAAGGGTCTCTCATTTGACGTGCAAGGGTTACATTTTGGGAAAAACAATACAATGACAGCAGTATGATGGTGGTCGCTAGAGAATTGATATTACAGTGTAGGTGGGTGAACAAATACAAAAAAAATGTTGAAAATCTTCACCACAGATAAGTTTACCTTTATTTATATTAAATGCTTTTTTCTCCCCACTTTGAAAACCTTCCATATATGGCAGAAAAAGAAGCCTCCGAACAACCAGACGCCCACGGGTGGACGGCCATACACACACCCAGCTCGATCGCCCCCACCCTTGACCAGGCGCACCCTGCCCCAGGACTATGATGAGGGGTAAGAGAGGTGGTGATGGAGATGTTTGCCATCTGATACAGATGTCAGGCATTCGTACTTGCTTGGGTAGTGTCAGCATGGCATTGTACCTGCGTCTTGCGGTGCATGCTATCATGTTGTAGGGAAGTTGTATGCCCCATTTATTTTGTGGTTGTTGTCAGCCAATTTCATGTTATCGTTACAGAGGTGATGGTGTGGGGAAGAGAACTTGAGTGCACTTCAACGTGTAATTTATACAGTATGCCACTGTGGATTGGAAGTGTTCCTCAAACTATTTTGAATGTGTAACCCTGTCCCGATACCATGTTGTTCTGTGCGTGTTTGTACAATTATTTCGCAGAGCAACTTTGAAAAAAACAACAACACAATGAATAAGTGACTTTTTAATAGAGTGTGCGGTGGTTTCGAAGAAAATTTGCAGCCAGCGAGAAGAGAGAACACTGGGAATATCATTTTGGTTTTCTCACAAAATGAATGCAGTAATGAATCAATCTACACGAAGATCACTTCACTGCCATGAAAAATCCTACCCACACACTGTTTACCAGCCCCTCCATGGGATTACTTTCCTTGTATGTGGTATGTAATTCTTTATACCGTGAAGTAAACTTATTTTTTTCACAGTTTTAATCAAATAATTATGAATATATGTATGTGTGTATATGATTATTATGTATAGTTTTAATGCAATAATGATATTTTATATTTTATTGTATACACAGCTGTATGTCAGTCCGCAATTCAGCCACTTGGCTGCCATGGCAGTATTGTGAATAAACCAGATTGAATTGAATTGAATTGAATTAAATAAGTATATATGACAGAGTGAATTTTGCACTTTTTTTTTTCTGATGATCTGTCTTACAACACCAACAATGGCATATTTGTTCCCCCAACAGAATTGCACAACTTTTGCAGCTTCCTAGAGATGTGCTGCTGGAGCTATTGGAACAAACAAGAGAAAGGTATGGAGGGACTACAAAGGGAACTGATGATGCATTTTACACACATTAAGTCCAAGAAAAAAGCAGACAAAAAGCAGTAAATGTAGGATTCTCTCGATACTCGGATGTTGAGCAACATCCTAAGAGTTGCATAAAAGTACCATCCCTCTTTTCAACACTGATGAATAAGTTTATAGTCTGGGTGACAGCAAGGAAAATTTTACTAAAGGTTTATCATATAATTCAATTATAGTGCAGTATTTCTTGAGATATTTTGTGCAGAGTTGTTTCATGTCGGAGGTTTCATAAAAGTTGGCTGACCATATTGATGATCTCAACACTCTCTTTGTATGTACAATGCTGTCAGATTTTATCATCTACACAACTGCCCATGATCTGTTAGTCAGCCTTCATTGCATTTTTCGGGGACTTTGTCCTTTCCTTGCACCCACCCTTGTCACATCCTCATGTTTCCCTCTTCCTCCTCCCCCCCCCCCCCCTCCCTTCATTCACTCAAGGTAGATAGACAGCTATGTGATAGCAGTTCTCATGACCATTCAAGACAGGATGATCATAAATGTTTCTGTACCTCTTCTCCTCCAGTGATCTGTTTGACAAGAACAAAGTAGCACTCCTTCTGGAGAAGCTTATGCCTCTCATCCACTTTGACAAGAATGACCTGACCCAACCCCACCTGCCCCTCCCTTCTCCGGGCATGATGATGCCCCCACCACACCCGGCCGCTCCCCCCGCCACCGTGCCCCTGCACTCCAGCGGTATCCTGCGCCAGAAGAAGGTCACCCTACTGGACAGCAGCCAGCGGAGGCTGGACGCCAGAGAGGTGCTCCGGACACCCCCGCCCACTCGCAGCTTGCCTTTCTTCCTGGACGAGACCGCCTGCTCAGGAATCACCAACTCGGAGTACACCAAACGGGAGCGTCCTGACCCTGACACCAGAGAGGATGATGGTGAGACAACAATGATATCCCCCACTGTGGCATCAGAGGAATTGACCAAGAGGAGACCTCTAGGTCCTATTCGAGGTGAGGGGAAACAAAAGAAAAAGAAGAGAAGTGAATAAAGGAAGAGATAATGAAACAGGAGGACAGTTGCCCATTCTTGTGAAAGGCCTGTGCCCCGAGGTTTTACAGTGCTTTCCTGTTATAATGAAGTCCTCAGAGTTGGCGGTTTTCTTTCTTTATAATGAAATTTTGTCATAACCGAACAGTAAAGTACATGAAGATTATATTGATGATAATTTTGGACCTGAATTTTTGCTTCATTGTAACGAGAATGTTGTTATAACTGTGTTTAATATAACCGGATTGTACTGTATTTGTTGTTGTGTTTGCATTTTCCATTTGCCTTCAAAGATGATACTAAGTTATCCCGTCATTGATCAGTTTGTAGTTACGCTGAATAAAGGAATATCCCAAGCACTAGAATGGATTTCTATACAATGTATGAGCAGCTTTCCAGAAGTAGAATTAGACTTGTTCTGTGGAGGGTACTGAAAGCTTCCATGAGTCTTCTGGTCACTTCCCCAAGTGGCCACAGAAAAATGAGAAATAATAAATCCAAAGTCACAGTCAATCTAAACACAAACTCAAACTTCAAATTAGTACTGACTTAACAATGTGGCTGTTGATTCATTAGGAACTGTGTACAGCATATATTTTTTTGCGAGCATGATATTTGGTGAATTGGGACTCACAAGACAACTTTACCAGGGGGTTAGATTCATGATTGAGAACAACGTAGGCAGAATTAAAAAAAAAAAAAATTGTTGCTTTTCAAGGAAAGCGAGCATGGTTTCCACCCTATGCAGCAATATACAATGTATTTTGAGTTACGGGAGAGTTAATTGCACAATAGCGACACAAGACTGACTTGCAAAATTAGAGAAAATAGAAAACACTGCCAAATATACCAAGAAACATTATTCAATCGATTCATGAAATGTTGACATTCATGATACCACCATGTGCAAAGTAGCTGAGGGAAGATTATTCTCAGTTTGTTGCACTGTCTGAGGGGATGTTGTATCTTTTGTGATATTATGTGATGTGCAAGATAAACAATCACTCTCTAACATGATCCAATTGTCACTGAAGTTGTCTACTCTATAACGTTAGGCTGGTTTATCTGTATACAATATGCCTTTTAAAAAAATATTTACACAATGCACAGCATGTTGTTTATGCTACTGTTTATGCCGAATAGTTTGGGAGGTTTTTATTTTCGCAAATTTCGCGAGTCAGCTGCTGTTCGCAAAATTAAAGACACGCGAAAATATTGACTCTAATGCCGATATGAATGTGACGTACGCTTATACATTTCTTCGTTTAGAACAGGACTCCACGTTCGCGAATTTAACCACTCACGAAATTGTCGGGAAGTCCCGATTCACGAAAATTTAGACTCGCAAAATATATGGCATATACAGCATCTGCTTCACATGAGTTGATATTCCCATGAATCGAATATTGGCACACTCCAGTCTAAATTACCGATGATATTAAACTCTCACAGCTGGTCCTCCTCTGACGTCCACCTTCTCCCGACGCAAGGTGACCTCTGTGTCTGCCAAGAGCTTGCCTCCTCTTCAACCTGGGGTCAGACCCATCCGACCTTTCAACTATTCTGGGCCATCTGTTGACCTTGCTCTCAGTAAGTATACCAGAAAAAAAATATATAGCCAACATCAGATGTGAGTGTGAAGATTAAGTGACCTTCTTTCTGTGTGTTTGAGCAGTCTATAATTTGAAGAGAACAAGTCTTAAACAGTAGCAACAAAAATTGACATTGGTATTGAATTCTTTCCATATGTGTATATGCATGATATGTTATTCTATATCTGAGGCACTCAAAATAATTGAAATAGTTCCACTGTAAAGCTTGTAGTTGTGATTTGTTAAGTTATAGATACAATGGTCCAATAGATTCATCAGAAGAGAGCTTCAAAATCAGTGCCGTTTAATTTTAGATTAGGTCAGTATTTCTTTTTTTTCTTTTTTTTTAAATCACTTATTTCTACCAATGCCCAGATATGTAATAAAGAAGATAAAGGTTTGTTAGTGCTAGAAACTCTGAAACAAAGTATACATAATTGAAGAAAATTATTTTCTCAAATGAGAGCCTTTTGAAAGTGATTACAAATGTTATTGATTTCCAGTTTTACTATCATTTTGAGCATGATACTTTTTGTGATTGTGAATGTGACAAGTAGTAACAAAAGAAGGCATAACAAAGTATTGTCTTTATAACTACGTTTCTCACTAGAAAGATTATTTTTCTTACACCTTCTGTAAATACCAGAGTTGAAGGAGGGAGTGTGCTCTTTGCAAGTGCTAAAATATGTAATTTAAAATCACTTTTATGATGTGTCAAGGGACAAAGAAATTCACCCAAATATTGGTGTTCTTCCCGTCCAAGGTCCCTTGTCCACTCCCGAGCTTGAAATCTCGGAGAAGACATCCACCCCGTACGACGGGAGGGCATCGACTGTCTACGTCACTGTGCCAACGGACCTTTCGGACCACACCCCGCCCGCGTCCCCTGTCAGCTTTGAGCAGAGCCCGGTACCACCCATCACTCGCCAGAGCTCAGCCCGCATGACCTCCGCTTCGTCGGCACCCAGCGATGACTTTGTGAGTATACTATACAATTTCATTTCTTTGTTTCACTGTGTTAAGTATGCTAGGACCTGGTGTGTTGGAAATGCATCTCCACTGTTTGATAAAGATGATGATTTAAATTAGCATTTTACAGATGGTTGTAAAGTTTGATTGGAAGCCCAGGGATGAAGGAGCCAAACAAAAATTGCAGTTCAATTGTGAGGTTTCATGTAATTGCTTTTGGATAAAGATCAAGTGGTTACCTGTTCATGTATATGTTAAAAAAAGAATTAAAAAATGCAAAAAATACAAAAACTGGGGGACTGCAAATGTTTTCTCTGTTTTTAAGAGTATTTACCCCTGGGAATTTTGTAACTACTGAAGCCAATGAGTATTGTAGTGGTATGTTACTTTATTTTGATTAAATTGCAGTTTGTAAAAGCCCACAAGGGTGATACACTGAAATTGTAACATTTCTGAACAGTTGATTCCTTTATTATTGGATAATCTTTACAACAGTCTTGGCCTGTTTTTTTTTTTTTTCAAAGTCTGCATGAGCTGGAATTTTCGTGAGGATTTTATTTTTGCAAATTTTGCATATCACCTTTAAATCGCAAAAATAACAATATCAAAACATGTGAAAACAGCAACACGCGAAACTAATAAGCCAGTTCGTAATTAGCTCATGTACACCTTGGTACAAATGACCTTTCTTTTATCTCAGTTGGTTAGGCACTTCACTCGTTTTCAAGGTGGTATAATGCATAAGCTTGCCCGACATAACAATTTATGGAATTCGTGTTCAAACAAATTATGAACTTGAGTTTAGACCAGGTGACCAGAATAGTCCGTCAGTTGACACTTTAGCAGGCATCTAATTCATTGTTTCGTTTTGAATGCAATAACAACCTTTTTCTTTTGATGTTGCCAAATACCAGGTTTGCTGTCAGGTGGATGTGCTGGCAAGCACTATTTAGATAAGGATTTCATGAATAATCATCACATCACAGATGCTTATCTCAGTGAATTAATAAACCAAAATGCCTGTTGGTACAAATGACCTTTTTCTGCTCATGCGCAAAGTGGAATTACGAACTGGTCTATTAAAAAAAACACACACAAAAACTCAAGCCATGCTTATGCTGGATCCTGCACAACAGATAACTACTGTAGGTCTAACACTCGGCATGGGTCATGATGGAGCAATATCTAGGACATAACAACACACTAGTACAGTACTATAATGCAGATGACACTGCCAGGGTACTTGTTTATGTGCATGGAATCACCAAGTAAAAATATTCACTACCGGTATTTTCACTTCTTACTCATTCTTATTTATTGTGTGGAAGGTGAAGTAACAATTACTATATTCTTGCATCCACAATTAACAGTACGTACAAATGTCAGTCAAGTAGCAATTAGCAAAAACATCTGTATGCAAAAATTTCAGCTCGTGCAGTATGATAATTACATTTCCATTTATTTGTCTCCCATACTGTTGACAAGTCTTTCCATATATGGTCTCTCCAGTGATTTTGAAGATGCCATAGAAAGTTAAAGGCATTTAGTGTGACTCCTGAGGCAAATGAATTTCTGATGTAGTGTGTAAACACTGAGCTTTTCATCATATGTCATTCTTTTTCCTCTGTTCCTACTTGCATGCACACTATAGCCGGAATTACATTGGGTTGATTTTGAGGTAAACAGACATCCACTGTGCCTCAGTGGTAGATTGGTTTTTTTTTTTTTTTTGTTCTTTTTTTTTTTTTTTTTTTCTCCAATTAATATGTTTTACACTTGCACAAACTGTCTTCACTTTACCTTTGTCATGCCTCTTGTGATGCTGTGTTGAGTGATGTACATGTCATTTTTCGGTATAGTTATTAATGGTGATAATTCTCTCGCTTTTGAGGAAATCTTGCTATTTTTACAATGTAGATATCACTGTATTCTCAAAGCATGAGAAGAAGGTCTTAGATAAGAAATCTACTTGGCTTTATTGCACCCTCTTTATTCACAGGTGATCATTTCAATTTTGTTTTCTCTCTCTCTCACTGCTGATGATAGTGAACACACAAGCATCGAAAGTAGACAAAAGAAAGTGAAAAAAAAAAATGTTCTGATTTCTCTCTACTAACTGCAATGAAAGTATGACATTGAATATTCATGAGTTGATGTCATTTTCAAACTTTCAAAGATAAAGTTAAATGGGAGTTTTGAGTATTAAAAAGTTTTCACTTTTAGGCCCTTATTCAGGTTGTGGCTACCAACAGAAATTAAGATCAAATTCTTTTTCCAAAATATTTTACAAAACATAAAAAGAACATTTTATGGAAGTGTTCATCATATGTACAGATCTGAGGAAGATTTCTAGAACACTATTGTTTTCATGACTAAACTTGAATTCTGCATGATCAAGTTTTGTTACAGAAGAAAGAAAAAAGCAGCAATCAACATTACTATATATTTCCCAGTCCTAGTCTTTTAGAATATTTTAAAGTTCATTGTCATCATCAAATTTTTGTAACCACACTTTCATCTTTACTGCTCTATGTGAATAGAATTGACATCTGATTACTCACAAAAACAATAAGATATTTCACAAATTATATTTGATTTGAACCAAACTAACCCAAGGCCTGAAACAGCATGTTAAGAACTGGAGAATCCAGCAATGTATTCAGTATGTTTTATTGTATCCCCTAGACGATAAAATTTCTTGAAGATATTTTACATTTAGCAGACTTACACTGCATGTACAGCTTGAAATTGCTATGGAGGTGTATAATGAAATGTGGCCAGCTATTGTTTTTGGTGACGGTGCCCTTCACGTTTCGACTTTGCAAAGGCAAAATTTTGAATGTGTGGAAAGTCCCCTTGTGCTCACTCTTTCAGGTACTGTACGAGCTGAAATTTTCGCAGTGGTTTTATTTTCCCGAATTTCGCGAATCGCCTTTGAATCGCGAAAATAACAACACGTGAAAATAACAACGCGCAAATAACTAAGTTCAGTTACACCCTCGCAACCGCGAAATTAACAATACGCGAAAATGTCCTCCAAGTAGCAGTTCGCGAAAATATCTGTACGCGAAAATTTCAGCTCGTACAGTACATTATCAAACGAAGTATCTTCAATTTCACCTAGACATCTTGAGGTATTGATGGTGCTGCCCTCATTGATCCTTCATTTTATAGGGTCAGAGGACATTCCCACAAGATGAACTGTTGCAAACATGCATATTAGTGCAATAACTTAATTGTTATCCAATAAATGTTATTCAAACTTTGCATGGTGGTGAGAAATATGCTGTTTTAGTTTTATATATTTTGTTATTTTTTATTATTAGGTGATACGCTATCAGCGTATCACCTATTGTGATTGTCAAAATCTCTCTTTATTTCTTTTTATTCTTCTTTCTTTCTGGACAATTTTGTGTCATCAATATCTCAAGAATGACATTACGAAATAACATGACATTTTCAGGGAACATGTCTCATGACAAAATCTAGCCACAATAAGGTTTTCATGACAGTAACATATCTATGACGTCATCTAGGCGCCATTTTGTGATTTTCGGACCATGTTACATGATCGATCATAACTTCATAACTAAAGGTCATTTCTGTATCATTTTCGGTGGACATTAAGTTCAGGTCACGCTCTATCTTACATTTTAATGCTAATTACCTAGGACATTATTACGCGCGCGTACGCGCGCGTCAAACTTTTAAAAGGCTCAAAACAACTTACCAATGGGAAATCTCGAAGTTTCAGACAATTTTAAGCGTTTCGCGCGTTCGCGTCCGTCCGCACATTTTCGCGCGTAGTGCGCGTAAGCAAAATCAAAATGCACATTTTTTGACAGATTTGGATTCCTGATACATTAAGCAACAATATCCCTTGATTTCCGATCAATTTTGACCTATAACAAAGGAATGCGTTGGCGTCAAAGTTGAAATTTCGTGTGCGCGTCTATGTGCAAATATAGCGAAAAACATGTCTTTGTTTATTTCGCCATAGCTCTTTAAAACGTCTGGTTACCCTATGTTTTTATTGCATATTACAAAAACATATGAATTGGAAATAACGTTTCAAGTATCAATATCTCCATGAATACATTATGACGTCATCATATCATTATCTGAAATCAAAAAAGTGGAATTAATTTTTTTAAGGTACTGTTTCTGACATTCATTTGCTCGTATCTCTTTTGTTTAAGCTCAATATTATCCCAAATTCAGATATGTTGTACTTTGAACATTTGCCTTTCATGTCCATGTCATAGTTTTGAAATTTGATGACGTCATCATGCTTTAAATTGTGTTTAAAGGTAAAGACGCAAAATCGGACAAGTTTACGTGTTATGTCTATGGGAGGTGATTTTTTTAGAAACCATGCATTGACTTGACAACGTTTAAGCACCTTTATCTCAGCTGATTTTGCTTCATTTCCTCTGAAACTTTAGTATGTTGTAGCTGTGACAATAAGCTGCAGTAATCATGCATTTTATTCTTTGAAATCTCCTCATGAGGTTGACAATTTTGCAATTTAAAACTGAAAATGAGAATGGAATGAGGACCAAACGATTCCTGATTCATCTTTAACGTACATAAGTTTACGTTCCTCTAATTTTCTCGTCGAGACGTATGGCCGAGTGGGTAGAGGCGTCGTCTTAGAAACGTGAGGTTGCACACGTACGGGTTCGATCCTCACAAGAGCACGAAAGAAAATAATATTTTTTTTTTTACTTTTTTTTTCTTCAATGGAGTACTACACCTTCGTCCATGTAGAAATCACGTTTCCATGTAAACACACCTGTACGCACACACTCACACAGTATACCTTTGTTTTGCGTTGGAGACTGCATTACTTCGATTGCTGCAATATCATAGTTTTGGAGGCTGGGCTTTTCAAACTGATATAGTATATTGTAACAAAATGAAATTTGTTCATATCAATTTAGTAACACAATGTAGTCGTGGTTACTTTGTGCTGATTTATACATGTAACAAGCTATACATTGTAAAAAAGGTATTCAGTCTTCTGTATTGATGATTATTTGTCAATTAGTGGTTTTTGTGGAGTTTCAGATAGTGATAAAAAGTATGGATGATAAGTGCAGCGATAATTCCTACAGTTAGTTCAAAGTTGTGTTACAGATGTTTGATACATACATTTAACATTGTGTGTGTGTATATACGTGTGTATACAGGTTGGCCATATGACACATTCTAGACAATTAATCTTAATTGATTAGCAAACGTAATCAGCTATGGAACTGAATATGCTACTAATGTATGATGTTAATGATTCTAATTAAACTGTGACGAGTTTAAAGGGATAGCATAACTGTGTGTAAAAATAAGGCAATTATAAGGAAATTTTAAGGCAATTTGATAACCATGCCTATAATAATTTCATACAGGTACTAGTGCCTGCCTCATATTTGTGTGATAGACCGTCATGTCAATAGCAAACTGACAACGTACGATGAATGTGTTATACATTGAACAAATGTCTTTCAAGTCCATAACGTTCCCCATATTTTCCCGTCGAGACGTGTGGCCGAGTGGTTAAAGGCGACGTCTCAGAGATGTGAGGTTGCGGGTTCGAATCCCACAAGATCACGAAACAAAATACTTAGCTACTTTACTGTTTTTTTTCTTCAGTTTTGTATTACATATTCGTTCATGTAGAAATCACGTTCGTATATAAACGCACCTATACACACACAGAGACACACACACACGCCATATCCCTCTTTTTTGTGTGTTGGAGACCACATTGCTTCGACTGCAGCAAATTTTGCAGGTTGACTTTGTCAAACCGATCATAGTATGTAATGACGACGACTGAGGTGTTGTACTTTGAACAATTGTCTTTCAAGACCATGTCATTGTTTTGTAATTTGATGACGTCATTACACTGAAAATTGTGATTAAAGGCAAGGTATCAAAACCAGCCGATTATAGGTTTTATGTCTGCGGGACGTATTTTTCCCAAGTTGCCAGAAATGGCATAGCGACCTCAGTCGTTACAAGGCCGCTTTTCCGTCTAGCAATGCAATAGATGTTCACCAGGCCACGTTAGTTGAGTGGGCATTGACTTTCCCCCTGTTATATCTATACATTGTTGTTGTTTTTTTTTTGTCTTACCATTTCCGTGGATGACCCGTGGCCGAGTGGTTACGAAACGGTTTCGCATGCACGCTCAATATAACTTCAAGGTGCCTATATCACATTCTTTTCTTTGTCGATCACAGATGACTGTCATCTGATGACCACAAGCGTATCACCTAACTCGTCCTCAATGTGACGAGTTTTCATGTCTCGTTATAATTTTTTGTGGTCATTTTACCCTTTGTGTTATGACCATTTTTTTTTTTTTTTTATGCTCTGCTGGCCACATTATTGCTGTATTTTTGATCCTGGTAAAGAAAAAAAAAATGTATTTATCCATACAGAAAATGTGAGTTACATGTACAAGTACATGCTACTTCCTGCTACCAGTGCCTCTGAAATCATAGAATCTGTAAAGTAAAAGTGCAGTTACTAGTGAAAATACTCCCAAAGAGTGGAAATTTGAGTGGCCAAATTATACCATGCTCAGTAATTCCCATGTATGATCCTATGAGATAGCCATTAGGTGAACAGTTTCTTGGCATGATGATATTTGTTTCATAGATAATTTGATAGTGATAGCATCATTTCAGAGAGATATTGTGTGCTTTGAATGTTATAGGCCTACTGTCAGCAAATTTCAAAAATATTTTAATTATGCAACCACAATATTGAATAGTGTCTTCAAGACAACAACAACAACAACAACAAAGTTATATGGCATGCTACTTCCTGAGCAAATATGGTTCTCAATAAGATATCACCAGATATTTGTTCCCCCCAAAACACACCATACAAATGGGCAAATGGTGCAGTATTTAGTACCCTTGGGTACTAACTAGAAATTCACAATTTTGTGAATTCCTTTGTAATTATAGATTGTAGCATTTTTGGAAAAAAATCATTTATCATTATTGTATATTATACATTAAACATATCATAATAATGATGAATTAACATTTAAAGCGTTAAGGCCAATTGCTGAGATTTGACCTTCATGATACCAGAATGTAACTGTACATCCTAAGAACACAAGATGGCGCTACACAACCCTGACTCAAATGTTTGATAAATTCCAAAGGCGATTCCTGACACATTTTGCTTGCCATACACAATTTTTTTCATTCCAGGGCGGAGGGCGTGCACGTAGATAGCTCTTTGTACAGAAGTGTTGTAACTTATACAATTGAGGACTATGGAAGAGA
The DNA here is from genome assembly GCF_964275005.1 of Diadema setosum. Lineage (NCBI taxonomy): Eukaryota > Metazoa > Echinodermata > Echinoidea > Diadematoida > Diadematidae > Diadema > Diadema setosum. Next base: position 23,709,017 of record NC_092701.1, on the reverse strand, counting down.
TCTTTGTGTGGCACTGAAAGCGTGCTTTAGATCTGCGATGCTACTCCTTCCTACAATGCGGGTGTTACGCAAAAAGTTTTGTTCTGCACATGCGCAAGGCAGCTGTTTCATCATCCAACCCAAAAGGAGTTGTGTCATGAGCACAATCATCGCAGACATAAAGCTCACTATTTCAAAGCCCCCCCCCCCCCACAAAAAAAAAAGAAGACATTCTATGTCTGAAAACTCAGACATCGCTCTAGCATATTTGGAGTATACAAAGACCATTCCCAAGCCATAGATGGATCATGTGTATTAGAGCCAAAACTCAATAATCTCACGCATACAAAGCTCTGTGCACTCATGGAGGGCAGTCAGCCATTAGTCAAAGGGGGCATGTTTGCCGCGGGAAGCACCCTGATGACCCAGTTCAATTATATATTTATGCTGTTTTATGCATGTTGAAGATTTACGAGTACAAAAAAAAAAAAAAAAAAAATGTTCATGTTTTATGCTGTGTGTCAAATGAAAGAGTTCTAACTAAAGAGCTAGCTACATGTATGTTACCTTTCTATATATGTTATGCTTCTTTGTCTCTAATGGTAAAACATTGACTTACCACAGTGATAAAAAATAGATTGATGGATAGAAAGCAAATGGTAGATAATTATGTATTGATGACAGAGAGAATATTGAGTGAGATTACTTAAATGCTTACATGTTGGTAGATAAAAGCATGATAGATGGATGATCAATAAGTTAATATGCCATATAGATAATAGGTACATACCTGCACAGATAAAACAAATTAGTGCTGTCTTTAGATAATGATGAGGGGGAAAGGTATTACAGAGGATATGACAGGAAGAAACTGCATGTTCTATATTTCTAACATTTTTTTCAAAGGATGTATTCTGCACGTTCTTCTAAAGTACACGGATCTCTTCTAAAAGGATATGTCAATTTTGACATTTTTAATCAGGGTTCCTGCAGTCATGGAAAACCTGGAAAAGTCATCGAACTTCGAAAATGTTTTTCCAGGCCTTGAAAAGTCATGGAAAATGCAGAATTAAGAAGTAAAAGTAAAAGTAAAAATGTAAAAGTCATGGAAATTGATATGTTTATGATTATTTGCCTGTTAGTGATTTTCGTTTTTGTAATGCTATTTTTTTTTCTTTTTTTTTTTAAGGAAAACATTTCATCGAATAAAATCAGACCCACTCGTCCACCACAGACAGTATGGTGTGGGGTATACACACCACACTTTACATGGATACTATTTATTTAATAGACTTGGGACTTCACAAGGTTACTGTCCGAAAAAGAGGCCTGGATATCTAAAATTTTACATGGAAAAGTCATGGAAAAGTCATGGAATCTAATTTTGTTAAAGGTGCGGGAGCCCTGTAATAATGTTTTCCCTGCAATGAAAAAAAAAAAAAAAAAAAAAAAATCCTTCGCTCTTCATGGTTTCTGGCTTGTGCAAAGTGATAATGATGCCCCCTTACAAAGTGGTGGACATCACCCCAAGTCTACACAGTGGGTATCACAGAAACCCCCCTCTAGCGGCAATACTTTAACCTCTTTGTGCGGAGGCCATCTTAGTGACTCCACCCTCACTGCTATGGAGTTGTTTGGACCATTGCCAACTGGAGGGGGGGGGGGGGAGGTGCCATCACTGTTGTGAAGATAGAACCCATGAATTTGATAAGGCAGAACCCAAGCTAAGTGTATTGTCATGTCTCATTAAAAGTTCAGCTGAGCATAACCTTGAAGTACACCCTACGTTGCAATCGCAGATTGATGCGATGAATCTAGCCGAGTGCAGAGTAGCATGGCTCGGTGATATGAATTCTAGAAGAAACTGCCCCCGTTGTATAGCTCTACTCTGGAAGGCGAATCTGGCAGTAATTTTGATGATCCTATCTTCTCTATCTCCGTCTTTCTGTATCCTCCATAATACAGCGTGGCTTACCATTAGTCAGATTGCAAGTCTTTATTGTGACGACTTATAAGCATATATAAACTTAACCATTATAAACCTGTGTAACTGTGTTGTTGTTTTAGTGACTTTGTACTTAATTCCCATAGAAAACTAACTCCTTCCTGCTTGTACCGTGGTCGATCCATATTTTAGCACAAAATAATTAGATTCTCAAGCACTTTTCCATCATAATCTTACATTTCCTTGTAGCCAAACCTAAACACATTTCAGTTCTTCTGTCTCAAGATTTAAGATAAATGGTAAAGCAGAGGAAATTATATAGTCATAACCTCATGTCATAGAGTTCAACTATAATTGCTGATGATAAATGTACGTGCATACCTGCACCAGTGATATGGGGATGGGAATAATACGATTATACCCTTTCATGAAATGGGAGCCTTTAAACCCTGGGGTGCGGAGGCATTTAGCTTCCGTCGACCCGTTGAATGTGCCCATTGTCCCTAGATTCCTAACCTTCATTGTTGGCCTTCCGAGAAGGGGCATTGTAGTTTTCTGTGTTCGTGGGGTATTCAGCCCCTCTTCCAGGGGTCCCTGGTGTCAGTTCCTGCGTGTCACCGTGGAAATAGGGATGGAAGTATGGGAAGTACAATAGGCAAGAAATAAAGGGAATTATTGTGAGATAACTGGTGCGTAGGTTCGAGTGCGTTGGTAGGGATTGCGTGCTCAAGGTCTCTTTGGCCTGGTTTGAGTACACAAGGCAAATCCAGATGTGTTCTAGACCATTCTAAAGTTACAGTATGCTTCTGATTTATGTAACAAGCACATGCATTATCTATTTTATAGAGTACTAGGCATAAAAAGAAGTATTGGCCACTTCAAACAGGCAATATTACCAGGTGCATGAAACCAGGTTACATTGTACTGTGTACACAAAGCTGATAATTCTCAGCTGGTATTTCATAAAGCTCTATCTATTTGTTTGTTTGTTTGTTTCCCCCAGTTTATTCTGCTTACATTGCTTCTCACTCCCAAGATGCTCTTTGGGTCCAGATTTATTTCTTCAACAAGACGCTTGTTTTGTTTATCTGTTTGTTTGTTTGGTTTTTTTTCCCTTTGAAATCTACTGGTCGACACGCTCTGAACTCAATTTAGTTGTCTTTTTTCATCATCAGTGGTGCAAACAGCAGGAATGTTGCATCGGCAATGCACGGACATGGGTTGAGTAACTTGAATTGTCTACAGTTGTTCACAACTTTCCGGATGGGATCCTGTGACTTGCAGACTGACTTATCTGTGCATTTGTCTTTCCTTTGAGGCGTGCACCTACTGTCTAGTCACATGTATAGATAATGATCTACAGCGAAGTCGGCGAGCATTCCCTAGCTGCCATTCATGACTGTAAACCAAATAAAACCGCAGACACGCACAGACACACACACGCACTCAAAATCTACAGAATGGGGTTAACCTGAGAATGAGAGCTGACTTCTTTTGCTGCAGTTCACTAACAAACTTTTCTATTCATTCATGAAATGGATGTTCCATTGGATAAGAAGGATTGAAAGAAAAAAAAAATGATTATTTGCATTTCCATGTGCATGAATTGCTTTTCAAGGTTTGGAGGTTTGCAATCGCTTGTATCAACTTGAAAGTATGTGGAACGTCACGTTTTGCTAAATTGATTGGATTGTGCCATCAGGGACAATCATAATCAAGTTCTTCAGCTGGTACATTTTAGTTGTATAATGTTTGCTTTATCTGGGTTTTGGAAGAGTACTCGTTAGAGACTCAACTGTGTCATAGGACTAAGTGTAATTTTTTACTGCCTGTTTCGTACAGTCTTTCATAATTAATGTTGGTATTTGATGTTTAAGGGGTCACCTCTCTGCACTAGTCCTGTTAAACCAGAAAAAAAAAATTCATGTTTTTGTTTGCTGTGAGTGTTTGTTGTGTGTTTGAATTGCGAAGACAAAAAGTTTTACATGTTTTTCATGATTGTAGAGTAATTTCTCTTTTTCTTCTCTGAGGACAGTGTATGTTACATGTATACGACATACAGCACTGATACTTTTTTAACGTACATGTATACATCTGATCGATCATAGTTGATTACTGTATAAGCTGTTATTTTTGTGAATTTCGTGATTCACAGTTGGATTGCAAATCTAACAACACACAAAAATGTCTCAATGCACTTGAGGGATAGTACATTTCCGTTAGCCTCGGTTTCAGATCGCGAAAACAACATTTTGCAAAAATGTCTATGACCTCATTTGCAAAAATATCTGTATGCAAAAATAACAGTGTATACAGTATATCATTTTGATAATTGGCCATAACCTACAGCAACCTGAAGAAACTTGGTCCTTATTTTAGATGACATCGTACAAAGATGGATTCAGTAGAGTTTTGGATTGCAATCACATGAATAGTTTATGATTTGCTATCTATTTACCCGGTACTGAATTCCTTTTATTGTTTATGTATCAAACAGGGAGAGTAAGAGAAAAAGAGATAGGTATGCAAGCACTCACAAATCAATGCAATGTGCTTGCTGTACGTTATACATTGCACCACACGTGTGATGACTACGATACAAATATCATTGGATATAGTACCCCAGTGATCCCTGGTTTTTGTTGAAATGGTAAGTGATTAATGCTCCATGAAGTCACAGGCAAGGCCCATAATGAGCTCTATGAGAAAGTTGATGAGTGAAAAGATAGTCGGGAATATAAACAGTAGGGACTGCTTTTTTTTTCTTCTTGATACTGCTATTGTTAAAGTCTCAAATATGTTTTGTATGTATATGCAGAGACTGGTCAGTCATAGAAAGGGATACAGAGTCAGTAGAAACTATGAATTACATATCATAACAACTTAACAAGCAAAGGTCTTTTAGAACTGTGCATTGGTCTTAACATTTAAGCAATCTCTGACATTTTTATTTTGCATGTCCCTTCAATTTTGCAGAATGCAATCCATAGCAGCACCACACCACACACATCGACACAGATCTTGAGGGTGCCGTATGGAGCGCCAACGCTTCCAAACCAAGAGAGCACAGAGAGAGAGGCGGTTATTGCGGGCGGCCTTTCAGTGTCGCAGGAGCAGACACCAGCCAAGTTTGAGCCCCAAGCAAGCCCCACTGCCTCTCCATCTGGAGCAAATGTGCCACTGGAGGAGAAGGCAAATCTGAAGGAGGAGGAGAGGCTGATAACCACGGCAACCACTGATACCAGAGAGGCAGTCCCAATGGTCACCCCGGTACAGCGGCCTGAGTCAGCATCACCCTATGATGCTGCCACCAGTGTATTGGCCCAGGCCTCGGAAAAGGCAGTGGGTTCACCAGCTCCAGCCATGACACCCTTACCACCGACAGTTACACCAGAGGTGTGGCCCGTAGTGGACGAGCGTGACTACATGACCTCTCCTGAGCGCAAGGTGGATCGCCTGTCTAACAAGAAGGTTGAGCTGATCCTGGCTCCAGTTGCTCCGCCCCCGTCACCTGAGCCGGCGGGGCTTGACATGGACTACGACATTCAGGAGGTGGCGAACAAAAGCACAGCGGCATCGTCTTTAACTCCACTTGCAGAGGAGGAGGAGGAAGAGGGAGACTTGGTACGGGAAGAAACCATGTCTTCAGCCGCCCCTGGGGAAAACAGAACTGGCACCCGAAGCAGGGGATACCTTGCTGATGACGAGGGTGAGAGTAACAATGCTACTCCGCCAGAGTCCAGAGAAACTGGCGAGAAAGCTCCTCCGGTCGGCCCAGCCTCGGCAGCCGACCCCGATGTCACAAAGGATCATCTGCCACAGAACGTGCAAGAAAACCACAAGGAGGATACGGAGGGGAAAGTCCCCGTAGAAACATCAAATCAAGCCCAAAGCACGGTGGAAGAGAATGAGCCTTGTCAGAAGTAGCACAAAAGGCTTCTCCCGGCATTCCTGTGAAGCCTCTTTATCAGCCTACAGAAGAGGACAGATGAAACTGATTGTGGTTGTATAACAATATGCATAATCCGTCCAACTATTCCTTCTTGTATTAACGGCAACCAAAGACAAATGTCAATGTGATGTTACATGATGATGACTGTCAATTTCCAAAATTTTTGGGAAAGAATGCAGGAGGATAGCACACTTACCAGAACTATTGTGCATGCATACTGTCTTGACACTCGTGTGTAGTACATGTAGGTGTGTAACTGATGCATCGCAAAGAGATAATGTTCCAAAGGACTTGCCTAACTAAACCTGACCATTGCATTCAAGATCCCAGCTAAAACAATTTGAGTGAACAAATTCAAAGCAACCTGCACATAGATGTAGGTATGATTATTTCTTCATTTGAGAGAACAAAGAAAAATGAACTTCGTTTTAAGAGTGTGGAACAAATTATGAATCTATTTTTTTTTCATACAAATGTACAGTATATTGGTAAGTCTTGAATTTAAAGAGGTATTTTCGCAAAATGTGTGTGAAATATTTTAATGCAAATTCATGATTGGGCATCTATGCTCAGAACGCTTTCTGCAGTGAAATTTGAAAACTATATTGTCTTGTCATCCACACTTGATGAAGTACAGCCCTCGGAGAAAACAATCTAGTCTAAGCCTGATCCACTGAATTTTGCTCCAACATGGAGACATTGAATCTTGTGGTATCAAGCCTAGGAGTATGAAAAGTGTAGCATACTTTAGATTCGTCAGGTGTTTTTATTTGTGAGCCATTGACAGGTACAAATTGCACAATTTATCGCCTGCCAGGTAAAAGGGCCAGAGCATGAAATTTCAATCCAAAATCAAATTTTGGTTTTGTGACGTAATTCAATACAGTTTTGAAATCTCTTTCATATGATATGCTGTAATCATTATTTTTGTATCTCTTTGAACACACAAGCCTTAGACCCTTCTGACAGGCGACAATTTCAATCCTAAGCCCGTAAAGGGATTGTAAAGTTTTGGTTGACACCTGGCATCAGAGCCCCGTTTCATAAAACTTGTTATCAGTGACAAGTTGTCATAGTTGTTATAAGCTACTGAAATCCTTGCATCTGATTGGCTAAGAGCAAATTTGTCACTGGAATGTGGCAGTTGTCACTGATAACAAGTTTTATTAAAGGGGGCCCAGGTTTCTCATTATTTTTTTAAAGATAATAAGAAACACCTGTACTATTTGACTGTTAGTCGCCAAATCAGACTTCTAATAAAGACCTTTTAATCAATCAATCAAACCTCCCATGAAATATGAAAGAGCATGTACTTCAAAGAGGAATTCAATGTTTATTTTGCTGAATATTGGTCGTGATATCCCAAACAAAGCAATCCTAATAAAAGGTGGGAGCTACCTTTTATGAGGATTGCTTTGTTTTACTTTATTTTTGGATATCTCGGCCATTTCAAAACCGATTTTCATCAAATAAACTTTGAATTCCTCTTAGAATGGTATGCCCTGTAACATTTTCATAAGTGGTCTTAGTATCTCACAAAACATCAAAAGCTCAATCCTCATCTCCACCAATACTGTACCATCCCTCTGTTAAAAGCATGAACCATTATAATGTTTCATGTCCGAGATATTTAATGGTATCTTCAGTTTGAGACTCTGCCTGTTTGAAGCCTGAACCATGAAGAATAAAGTCTCATATTTAAAGCCTAAGCCACTGAATGTTGTTTTAAGACTGACAGGCTTAATGTTGCTGCAAGCCTCAGATATTGAATAGTGATTGAGCCATTGAATGGTGTTTCAATTCTCAGCCAGTGAATACAGTGCACTGTATAGGCCTATCAAGTGCGAGACACTGGTTTCCCAAACACAAGTTATGGAGTGAGGTTTCCTAACAGAGTTAAAAAATCATGACGTAAGCTACATTGTACATACATTAACTTAAAGATATAATTATCTGAAAGTGTTAGTTATTCAATCATGTTCTTTGTAAGATAATGAATAAAAGAAATTTTGATCCTTATTTGTGTACGCTAAGTTAAAGGCTGAACATGAAATTTGTCTTTTACTCTTTGGCTAACCTGTGTGACTAATTATTTAGAAAGTAATGGTTTAGGTGTCCATGATATTTAGGGCAATGGACAGTGAGCGAGTGAGAGCCTGTTTGTGTGTGTGTGTGTGTGTGTGTGTGTGTGTGTGTGTGTGTGCGTGTGTGTGTGCGTGTGTGTGTGTGTGCGTGTGCGTGTGCGTGTGTGTTCATTATGTAGATATGGCAGATGATGATACCATGTACATGATAGCAGTCGTGACTTCCCTTCAACATCTCCAGAAAAGACGTGGACCTAGACTTCTACTGTATCTGAATTATCAAGATACGTTAAAGCTGAAGAACGAAGAATAAAAAAAAAACAAAAGTCAGGCTGTCCTTGATACTAAAACGAGAGAGATATATACGATGATATGTGTTTTGTATGCCACATTCATTTCCTGTTCATCGTATGAGTATAGTGATAATGACTACAATTGTTTGAGGCCTATTCTCTTGTGAATATTGTTCTCAGGTATGTGATTTACAACAAATAACATTTCAGACATATTTACATTATTTCCGAGTCATTTGTTTTCTGCTTCACGTCTGAGAACTCTTTGAAGCGAGAAACAATCTAAAAATAGCAGCGTTTTGTTCAGGATAACAATAGTCAGATGCATAGAGCATGGAGGAATGAATTCAGAAGTCCTTGTTCTTCCCACTAGTTGCTAAATTTATAACAACTTCAAACAAGCACGATTCCAAAGCCTTTGTTAGGAAGAGTTCCCCTTCGTTACCAAAGCGAATCTCGTGGGTGGGTTTTCGGCGACGTGGGGATAAAACAAATGCGAGAACCCAAAATAGCTCAAAGTCAAACACAGGAACAATAGAACTTTACTTAATAAAAACTGAACATCATTGTAATTGCGGTTTGCGTTGCGCGTATTTTTAGCAATGGGCCTACATACTACAGTAATTAAAGGGACGCGGTTTTCTTTTCAAACACATTTCAAAGTGCACAACCGGTAGGTCTAATCTTCTATAATTCAAATTGAAATGAAAATATTATGAACAGCATAGCCTCTGTTAGTAGCATAAATACATCTAAATTAAATAATTTTTTTTTTTTTTTTTGGGGGGGGGGGGGGGGGGCAAGGGTCAATGGTGACCCTCCCCCACCCCCCTTATTTTTCGACGGGAAGAATCTCCGGGGGAATCCAAGTTTTTTTTTTTTTTTTTTTTGGGACGAGTCAAAAATGTGTGTGTGTGTGTGTGTGTGTGTGTGTGTGTGTGTGTGCATGTGTGTGTGTGTGTGTGTGTGTGTTTGTGTGTGTGTGTGTGTGTTGGTGGGGGGGGGGGGGGGGATTCCACAGCCCCTGCACTATACCAGCGTCAGTAAGGTTTGCGTCCTTTGTCCTAGCTAAAGGCCGTGTCACACCATTCCGGGCAAGCTACGCGGGCTTGTGGCGAGGAGGTAGTTTCCAGCACGTAGAAGATTTTCAGCGGGCGAACAAGAATGTTTGCAATTTTCATTCATGCCTTGTCATACCGTACGTAGGAACTTTTGCGGCTTGACTTGCGGGGAAACAAATTTACTCCCCGGAGCTCTCCGCACCTGACAGTACCTAGCGCGTAGTTGCCCGGAGGTGCTCACGCAAGTCCGATTTAACCGCAGCCAAGTTTTGAGCATGACCAAAACTTTTTCCGGGTGAGTCGCGGGAATGCCCGTAGAGGTCCACGCAGAACGCCAGTAGGAGACCCTTAGCGGCAGTACTTCCCAGGCAATTCCCACGCAGGTACTTCGCAGTCCCGTATGCAGCCAAGATAATGAAATTCTGTGAGATTTCAGCCATTCCGTTAGAGGAATTCCTTCACTGAGTTGTCAGCCCTCACGCGACTGGTACAAAGGTCACACAGTATACTCGCAAGTATAACGCGTCCAGCAAGTAAGACACATGCGCTGACTCGCACAAATCCTTTTCCGCCCTCAGGAATGTCCGGTGTATGCTCGAAAATCCCTACACGTAACAAGCCCGAGTAGCTTGCCCGGTAAGGTGTGACAGGGCCTAAACACGGTTGCGGGTAAAAAAATATGCGTGCGCACCTCCGGGCGACTACTTTTGAGATACATGCTAGGTACTGTCATGTGCGGATCATCTACGGGGACCTCCGGGTAGTCAAAATTGTTCTTTGCAAGTCGCACGCAAGGCTGGTGTGACACGGCCTTAAAGGCCGTGTCACACCTTTCCGGGCAAGCCTTGCATGCGACTTGCGAAGAACGGAGGTCCCAGCAAATGACCCGCACATGACAGCTAGTACCTAACATGTACCTCACCCGTAGTCACCCGGAGTTGTGCACGCATGTCCTATTTACCCGCAGCCAAGTTTAGGCCCTGTCACACCTTTTCGGGCAAGCTACGCGGGCTTGTTACGTATGGGGATTTTCAAGCACACAGGACAATTTTGCAGGCGGACAAGGATTTGGGCCAGTTTCGCATGCGTCTTACCTGCTGGACTCGTTCTATTCACGTTCTACTTACGTGCATTTCGTGTGACCATGCTTGTCGTGCGCATGGGTGGCGAGTGCAATAGGGCTGACAATCCGGTGAAGGAATCCCTGTGAAGGAATTTGATCTGGCAGAATGTCATTTTCTTGGCCGCAGCCGACTCTCAACTAACCAGTAGAAAGGCAGTAACTGACCCTCAGCATGCACGCAATTTAGCTCGCTCCACGTCCGCAGAATTGACCAGTTACACGGGTATTAGCAGTTTCGACACCTTTCCTTACCAGTAAAACACCCGTATTATGCTCGTAGAATGCCCGCAGATGACACGCGCTACCGGCGCATAAGCATTGATCCACGGGCAACGTACTTCAAGCGGGTCAACTGACTGTGACTTTGCTGCGGGTAAATCAGACTTGCGTGCGTACATCCGGGCAACTACGGGCGAGATACGCGCTAGGTAGGCCTATAATGTCGGGTGCGGGCCAACTGCTGGGAGGTCCGGGTAGCAAAAAAAAAAAAAATTCCCCGCAAGTCAACCCGCAAGGCTTCCCCAGACACGGTGTGACCCAAGGCCTTGAGCATGCTCAAAACTCATTCCGAGTGAGTCGCAGGGGTTTGCCCGCATAGGTACACGCAGAATACCAGTAGGAGGTCCTTAGCGGCAGCACCTCGCAGGCAACTCCCACGCAGGTACTTCGCAGCCTCGTATAACTGAAAACGAATCGGTTTCGAAGCTCTCACGCAGGTCACACGGAATACATGCAAGTAGCAAGTAAGTAGCACGTGCTAGCAGGTTAGACGCAAGTACGGTACTCGCCAACATCCTTGCCCGCCCGCAGAAAATTCTCCTTTGTGCTGGAAAAACCCTAGCTGCTCGCAACAACCCCGCGTAGCTTACCCGGAAAGGTGTGACAGGGCCATATCAGAATTGTACACGCAAAGCCTACGACTAGCCATTTACAAAGGGTCGCTTCGGTTCGTCCTCCTATGAGAGGAGTGGAGGGGAAAAGTTCAGCAATGTAAGAGTGAGAGAAAGAGTACTCATAATGAAAAATAACTGAAATCTAGGGCCTAACGAAGTGTGTGTGACCTCAAGGTGCTTACGTGAGTAGAGGAAACGCTTTTCAGAAAGTTCCCGAATTTTCGCAAGATTTTTTGTCGGTGCATAGCTGACTACAACACCTTCAAAATTAATGTGAGAAAAGAAAGGACTGCAATTTTCGACCTCATAGTAACGGCTATAATAAATTCTCTTACTTGAGAAAAGAGACAGTCCAAAGTGTTGCCCAATACACTCCCACAAGCGGCGCCTTACTATAACAAGCACCTACTGGTGGCGCCTTCAATCTCGTCGACAAGACGCCGTCGACCAGACGGCCAGCGACCAGACGGCTGCTGCCCACACAGACCCACTTGAATGAAGTTCAAGAAGGACATGAAGAGCATGCTTCCTAATTTTACCACCCATATCCCGTACCAAGGAAAGAGTTTCATATGCACCCTCGTTATCTATTATTGCTTTATTTTAACACTGAACGCCCAAACCATCCAAAATCCTGGCATTATTCACCATCTGCAGATGAAACAAAAACCCAGCTTTAGTCACCTAGTGCTTCAAAATAGTTCTAAAATGTGAGTTGGGCACATGTTAGGGATAGAAACAAACAATGTAAAAATTTGAATCAGTATAATCATTGTTAAGTTTTGTTCAATATACAAATCGTGAACAATAGTTATAACAAAAATGTTTCTAGATCTAACCGTCTTAGTGGGGAAAATAGTAATATGTTGCTATATTTTAGGCTTTATTACAAATTTTTATAGGGTAGGATGTTTTGTGATACAAAAAAAAAATGATACTAACCTACACATAATATTCATCAAATGTGATACAGTATCTGGTACATTTTTAAAATCACTGTTTCCAATGGTAAACAGTACCTTTAACCTAATATTTTATAATAAATATGTACCTTAGGACACCAGAGTCAGCGTACTAAAGGATTATAAACAAGCTCTAAATACTAGAATGATCACCAAAATGTCTCACCACTGTTAGATTCGGCAATGTGAAGACACGTAATGTATAATATGCTAAGATATGGACATCAGAGTGTGAAAATGTTATCTTCCAATGTTATACGTGCTGTGCTATTTATTAGTTATATCATTTTAAATCTCACACATTATATATTTCCACTTTCAAGGGGGAGGGGGAGGCAAACACATGAACTCTAAACAAAGTCAAATACGAGTCTGTTGTGAACTTGTAAGCTCTCCAAGAACTGGTAATGTGGAGATTAGTTTGACGGGTCACACGTACGTCTGATCGAATGAAAACTGTTCGAAGGACAATATTCCTCCAATGCATATAGCACATGTTTTATATTGATTTATATTACCCTAAACATCCCCTATGTGACCAAAAGAATGGTGTATCTGAATAGTGCAACAGATTTCAGATTATTTCTCAATTTTTTTTGTGTGTGTGTCAATTATACTTAAGTACAGCCGTCCACAAAAAAGACCTTCCAAACCAAGATTCTATCAATGATATCATCTGTCAATCACTTAAAAGACATTGGAATTTACCTTCCCCCAGACTGAGCAATAACGTCCCTGCAACTTCTTTTGTTAATCATAACTAGTAATGTGGGAACGTGCAAATTCATATGCTCAGTCGAGGGAAATGTGCAATCTAATGTATTTTGGTAATCGTACATTGTATCAGTACTTCAGCAGTGATTGACAGATGATGTCATTGACCCAATCTTGGTCTGGAAGTTTTTGTTTGTTGGTTAGTATGTATGGTTGTTTGTTTGTTTGTTTGTTTGTTTTTGTTTGGCGCATCCAAGAAACCTAAAGAAAAATAATAGAAATGTCATTCAAAATATAGATTATAGACGGTTAGTTGTCATAATCATGGCACGTATACTGATATACATATTCATCTGGCCACATAATGATGTTGACGTTATCATAGATCAACACATTAATGTGCATTGCATTGCATAGATTCTGCAACAGGCGACTGCTAAATGTGCAGAAATATTTCTCAAAAGTCACTAATACGTAACGGCGGTCATTCACCTGCACTTTCGAGCTAAGAATCTTTGTTATATTGGTTCTTTTGCCAGTCTATTAAAAACTGTCGTTCTTAGGACGTGGTCAGAACCCCCGAAATGCTCGGCGCCCGGGCGGCGAGTTCTTAGCCAATTATGCCTGGGCAAAGATATTTGTAACACACTAATATAGGTGTATACTACCAAAGAATTTTTGTATCTGTAGTTTCTACTTCCTTTTTATTTGAACTATTTCCACAGAGATTTATTCATCTTTGTTTTTTTTTTTTTATACAACTGAGGTTGATAGTTCGAAATTTCATACCTTGATTTTTGTTTTTACTGCTAATACAACTTAATACAACTCTTATTTTGAAAAAAAAAAATGTACAAGGAAATTTCTTTGCAAGTTCGCATTACACTATCAGATCTTATTCACTTTTTGACACATCATTCATGTCTTTTTCATGTGACAAATCACACTAATACATTACAGATATTCGTTACAAAGACACAAAATCTATGGTTTCACAGTTTGTCATCACAAAAGTGCTGAGCTTGGGGATCTCGCTATCGTACGTAGTCGCTGAGAATTGGTTTCAACGGCATCATAGGTCTCGCTGATATGTCTGATCAAGATCTCAGAGCAAAAGCGTCGTTGTTGATGGCCAAGGGACAGCCAAATGATACACCCAGAGCTCTCTTGAAAAATCCTCAACAGAGACCGTCGGGCTTCCACCGGTATACGCATACGGGACACCGCCGATATCCTGCCGATCACCAGGACGATTGTTTCTTTTTTTTTTTTCTTTTTTCTTTTTGTTGATTTGCCGGTTGTCCGTGGAAGATCGTCCTGTTTTCGGTGGATCATCATTCGGTCACTGCCCGGACACCGCTCAGAGAAGATCCCCCAATTTTGCCAAGTTTTGACCCTAAAGATCGACCAGTGGTCAACGGGAAATCGACAGGGCATCGCTCGGGCATCGATGGGGCTTTGCAGCCCGCTCGACTTCTCCAAAAAATCGTTGGGCGATGCGTAAATTCCAGCGGCAACCGGGCAGGCTGCGAATCTGCCAGTAGCCGCCCTGAGTTGTAATCGTGATAGCCCTATAGCAAGTAAGTATGTAGATAAATCCAAAATCAATCATGGGACATGTACATGTGCTGTAACCTTTGGAAATATATCATGTATATAGAGTTCTAAGCATTTTTGTTTACTGTAATATCTGAATAAATATGCCATTCATTTCGGATGAGATCTCGCACAGTATAGCTGCATATGGTAAATGGATGCCGCGAAAAGGGGGAGGGGGAGGGGCACCCCCACCCTACACACGCACACATTTTCGCTCTGTAAAGAAAATATAAAAAAAGGAAAACGATAAAAAATAATAAGTGGATTAAAAAAAAAAAACACTTCATGACTTTCCGTGGGTTCCTTCTGGAAATTCTGTTACCCGTGCTTTCCTTATATTAATCTCAGCATATAAAGTCTTGAAACGTGTTCATATTGTTCTCTTGAATCCTACACATTATAAGCTTTGTGACAACAAGACTTTAGAAGTTTCAGAAATAATCGCATGCATTACACTGATTATAATGTAGTGATGATAATGCCTCGTACCATTTTTATGATCGTTATCCCTAAGTTTGATTTTGTCTGCCCTGTCCAACATTGCTCTGCACAAAATGTCTTGTCCCCAATTATTACGAGACGCTGCTTCGAATGATAAACGTTTTACGAGCTTCATCTAAACTCACCATCCCAAACATGTATGCGAAATCACTTCAATTTTCATTATACCCTTGTAACCTCTCTTCACCCTCATACACCCACCTTGCATAGCATGTCAGATGTGATCTCTTTCACAAGCATTAATTTTGCACAACACATTTCCTCCCCTACCTGTATATTTCAAATGTAATTCTGTAGAAAGACAAAGCGTTTTGCTAGCAATAATTACTGCAGGATTTCATGATAGGCACTATAATGGTTGGCTGTTGTGAGGGCAAGGGTAGGGAAGGGTAGTCAGATATGAATATCATTATGGTGGCGTGAGATGAAATTACCTCTGGCACAGACTATTATTAGGCACATGTTTGTCTCCACATGAATAAATGATTATTACATCTTGCTCTGGGTATACATGGCCGGCGGAAGGGGGGGGGGGGGGCATGGGGGCTCGGTGCCCACTTTTTTAAAGTACGTAAGTGGCACTAAAAAGAAATAGATAGAGATCTTGAAGTGTGAGGTAAGGTTATGTTTTTCCGCTGAAGACCCCCCCCCCCTTATTTTGTTTGATTTTTTTTTTTGTTTTGTTTTGTTTTGTTTTTTGCTTGTCAGCCTAAGAAACCCAGAAGTGGAAGGGGAGAGATGAGCTGAGGACCCCACCCTCCCCCTTTTATTTATTTATTTATTTATTTGCTCTTTAGCTCATCAAACCCGGGAGTGCCCCCCCCCCCCCGCCCACTTTTGAAAACGCTCCGCCGGCCCTGTAATAAACTCAACTTACCTGCCGACATAATGAGAATAGGAAGAGAAGGTCCTTGTTCTGTCAGTATGCAAGCCTGATTATATTTACGAAACAGTAAACCAATTTCAGTTGACATTTTGATAGACCGGTTAACTTTCATATTCAAATTTTATGCGTGCTTTTCTAACTATAGGATTTTCTTGACAACCTGAAAGCTTGCTCATTTTGTCCCCATACAGTAGCGACAACGAGTGTATATTTCAACTTTATTCCAAGTATGTTATTGAAAAGTGTTTCCAAGGTGTAGTTTAATATAATGGCTCGTTGCCAAGCCAGGACAAAAGAAACATCCATAAATTCGAATAAATCAATTTTATAGGAAACCAGTCTATTTGGATGCGCCTATACGCACATGGGCATAAACAGTACCATTATAATCTCTAAAATCAGCGTAGTTAAATGAAGTAGGAAAAATAGATGAAGCATTTGATACATTTTTACTCAGTAGGGGTCTAGTTTAGCCTCCACTCTACATGTGGGAAATCATCGCTTTTCTCAATATTTACCAATCTCCTCTTAAGTCGGTTATTTCTTACTCCTACAAACCAAAAGTATTAAATTAGTCCACGAACTCTTACCTAGAGTAAGTCCATAGGGCATCCATATCTTATTCATAGCTCATTCTTAAAAAAAAACAAACAAAAAAAAAACAAATAACATTAATGGTTCAGTTCAATTTACTCTCGTATTTCCACTTTTCTCAAAGAAATTACAAAAATAATCGACATTAATACAACAAGTAAGAGTACAAAATGTATACAACCATGTCTTTTGATTGAGTGAAAAAAAAAAACCAAGCAAAACATACTAAGCACATTAATGTTAATGGCCATATCATGATATTTTCACAGGTGCTCGGACAAGCTCTCATTTATATCATTCACAGACGACTGCAACCCTATAACTCTCAAATTGACACCAATGTCTTGATAAAAGCAAGAAACAATGGATAAAACAAAAGATACTCACTGGATTTTCGCTAATTGTCAATTAGAATTAAAAAGGAAAACTGGAACTCCTTTCGGGCAATATCAACTACTCCCCTAGAATTTTCGTCCTTTGAATTCAGTGTCTGCTTTGAAAGCAAGCTGTCATAGAAGTGCCATAACAATGATTTGCCATATTATTCCATGCAGTGTAGATGTAATGAATAGGTTAAACGTGGTCATCCGTTATCTTCATCCTTTATTTGCATGAATGACACTTAAATCATGTTTAATTATTACCGCATATAAAATTTGGGGATCCTAATATCTTGCTTTTTACAATGTTTATCAGACATTTCTTTATATATCGCAATATCAATTGTGTATTTATGTACTTTTATTATATATCATTCTGTTTTTATGCGTCTAGGAAACTGTGTGTTTGTGTGTGTAGGTATGATATGATTTTGTAGTCACATTTTCCCTGTATAGTGCTTGAATGAATTATAAGCCGTAAAATTGTTATCATATTTTCAATTCGTACTTCCTCTAAATTGTTGTTTACAACGTGCCTTAATATAGGCCTATGCACTTCCTGCACTACATTCAGTAACATACTCTAAGTGTAGGTGGATAGATTTTGCATGATATGTTACTTACACATGTATATTTGTTGAGTGATCCACGTTTTACGAGATCTACTTTTTAGTGGATCACTCTTTTCCATCATAATTACCATAATGAATATAATTTACAAATCTACTTTCCTGTCAACCTTGCAAGCAAATTATAAATTGCTTCTCTTATATTTCAAAACAACATTATATTCATTTGCATACGTATTTACTAATTTTGTACATTCATTGATCTGAATTCATCTTGCAGATTGTGAATAAAGTCGCGTACCAGCATAGATAGTGTTATTCATTGTGTTGCTATCATCTGGAAACAAAAGTTATGTATATTAAATGCAAGTGTCGCTTTTATTTTGCTCTCATCCAATCAAGTTTAGAGCGATCACAACAAGATAGATATTGTTAAGCCTTTTACTTTTGAAATCCTATCAATGAAGTTGAAGCACAACTGTGAGGATTCGTTCTTAATCCATTTCACTGGAAAAACAAAAACAAAAACAAACAAAACAAAACGTAAGCATTTGACCCTGACCCCACCTCCAAATATGAATCCTTTCTTCCTAGTCTATTGAAACTGGTAGCGGGGTTTTTGTCTCATCTCCCTGGTTCGTCGAATCGGTTGGTCGCAGGCTACCTACTCACGAATTTGCATGTACACACATAATATTGGTTCATTGTATTTGTATAATACAGTTTGCCCCTTTGTCCGCAAGCGAATACGCGATTTTTGTGTATATACAATAGATATTTTAGATACCCATGTATAAGCTGTTATTTTCGCAATGTTCTAATTTTCGCGAATTTCGTGAATCACAGTTGAATCGCGCATTTATCAACACGCGAAAATGTCGCCATGCCCAAGGGGAATAGTGCATTTACTATAAAGCGTCAGTGTCAATTCGCAAAAATCAACATCTCGCGAAAATGTCTGTGACCTCGTCATTCGCGAAATATACGCGAAAATAATAGCTATACAGTAGGCTTACATCAACATCTCAAACATGTCAAAGCTGTAAAGATGGGAGAAATAAACCAGGTCATGGTGCGAAGCTTGGTATCGACTAAAATTCAAGACTAGAAACGACAGGAGTCTTGAGAAACTTATATTCGTCGAGGATCACAGATTCAGACAATTTTTTTTTTCTCCGCATCTAGTCTGAATCACTAGAAAAAAACCATAAACAAACATGAATTAAAGACAATGATCCGCATGATCCACAAGCAAACGGATCAACCAGCAATACAGTGTCTGCGTCAGATGCATATATAAATATGTTATACTTAATGTATATTCATGACTGATATCTTGCATTGGGGCAAATCAATCGGGTTTCTCGGCCTAAAAAACTCGTGTGTTTTTTTTTTTCCTCTTCGTTGCAGCTTGAGTTCAATAAGTCGAAAACATCTGTGCATACATACTGATTTTTTTTTTTTCATAACACAGAAATGTTCAAATTCAAAATTTCACATGAAGGATTGACCTACAAAAAAAAAGGGGGGGTATCTATACGAGTGTACAATGAATGGGGCAATGGTGTAATTTCTCCTCAAGTCTTCCATTAGTTTGGAGGTAAATATACACAGAATTTTGTAGCTTTCACTGAATTCAATGCGCTTCGAATTCGCATTAATTAGCATCGCTTTGCCCAGAAGAGCTGTTTAGCCTACACAGCAACAATGTCTCGAAGGTGCACACGCACAAAAAATGTTAAATAAACAAGACTTGATACGGGGGGGGGGGGGGGTGGAAGAATTTCACCCCCTGCTTTATATATATATATTTCATGTACGTATGGAAAGTTACGGCCTCGTACACTCAGGGTCGAGCAGTAAGGAAGGTGACCTCAACTCGGGCTGGTTTGTTCCTGATATATTTCATTTTGTATTTCCTTTCTGATTTCTTCTTTTCTTTTTTTTTTCTTTTTTTTTTTTGGGGGGGGGGGGTAGTTTGTATGTTGCTTTATTGTCTCATTTGCGCTCTTCTTCGAAATCTATTATTCCCTGCTTGGCCGCCCCGGTTGGCCGGTTAGGCTGTATATCAATAAAATTATTCAGAGGATCAAGAGGGCAAGGTCTTTTATGCAACAAGAATCATTGTTCGGATCTAGGCATCCATGCACTCTTCTACCATTTTTTCCCGCGTTTGACGATCTTTCGCTTTTTGAGTTGATATAGTATGCCCCCCTAAAAAGTGTTCCAGAATTTTTTTTTTCAAAAGCTATGTTATTTTCAGATCATTTTACTTTAGAATTTCAGCTATTTTTTTTTTCTCAGCATAGCCACCTTCCCCAATAGCAAGTTGATTGATGATAAAGACAGATTCTGGAACGGCTGACACTGGCTGAAGAAGACAGCAGCCGTTATTTCACTTCATAGCAATGGAAGGCGGGTGGAGACAGTGTGAACAGCATTTTGTTCTTTTTGCAAGCGCAGTATCATTCAGGAGCGAAATTGGGAACGTACTGGTAATCAAATTAAGAATGCTCATAATGATATCAAAGCTGCGGGAAAAATAACAAGCCGCTTCATGATATCAGTAAAAAGGTGCAGTATCGCATTTGACAACAAAAATAATAGACAATATTTGTGTGTCCAATGTGCCATTTTTTTTTTATACAGTTAGGCTCAATGTATTTTTTTTTGCAATGTATTTTCAAAATTGATTTTTTTTTTTTTTTACTCATTGTATGACTTTATGATCTAATTTTTTCTTTTTTGCTCTGTTTTCTTTCTGAATCATTACATTACATATTGTTACTCACCATGCTCGCCATGTCGTGTATTTGTTATTAGTCTCTGATTGATTATTATTTTCTTTTCTTTTCATTTTTTTGTATTGAATAGTAGATTTCTATGTGTTTTTATCTGTGCGTGGACATGTTGAAAAACAGCCATTGGTTGAACCTTGTTGCCGTGCTTAAATATATAATTGAAATGAAAAATGGAAAATGAAAACTGTTTCATCTACTTCTTCTCATTTTAGAAAATTCTTACCCAAAATAATTTATGCTCATTCTATGTTCCTAAAAAACTAAGGCCCGTTCAAGTATGTTATATTCTTAAAATCGTACGAAATCTAGTCCTGGATAATCGTTGGCAATATTGATGTGCATGTTTTAGCTGTAATTGAGAACCCTTGTGCAATATGTCTAATCTATCACCAAAATAATAGTGTGTCTTTTAATCTTTTGAGAATGATAGCAAAACGTATACCTATTCACAAAGGAGGTGATAGATTAACATCGCTTATCCGGTGATATCAGTTGATGGAATTTTTTATTTGAAAGAGACATTTTACATTCGAGGCGATTTGGTTTTAGGAAAGAGTATTCTTGCAACATGGCAGTAATATTTATCACAGTCTTTTCAAAATAAGAAATTTTCACTGGATTATTTTCAGACTTGTCTAAAGCCTTCGATTGCACTAAACATATTATTTTCATTAAAAAACACGAAAAAGGTGGAAAGTTATGGTATACGGCACGGCCGTAGGGAGTTTTTTGTTGCGTGTGTGTGTGTGTGTAACTTATTTGTGTAGAGTACAATATGTGTCTCTATATGGGTAGTACAATGTATATCGTCTGTTTATTGTTATGTAAATATTGCTGTTTCTCAGAGATTAGTTCACTATTTCTTATTATTTGTAACTGGTTTGCATCTCAGATGTTAGTTACTTCATACGAGATTGTCTTCGCAGATGACACTGGTTTATTTGGTAATTACGCAAATGCTCTTTGTTCAACTTTAGATGCCAAACTTTGTTTTCTTGATAATTGGTTTCAAGCAATAGGTTTTATTTAAGTGTCAATCAAACATGTTGTATGCCTTTAAATGTTTTGAAATAAAGTTTCTATGCGAATAGATATAAGAATGTAAGAATCCTTTTGTGGTCCTTTCGTTTTGTTTTGTGGCAACGTGATTGGAACATATTGATACCGTATGTGTGAAAATAAGGACGGCAACTGGTGTTATTGATAGGCTCAAACATCTTTATCTTTCAACATCAATTCTCATTAGACTTTACCAAAGCTTGATCCTGCCACGTTTCATTGCCCGCTGCAATGCTATTTTGAGGAAGTGTGCATCATGTCATTTGGTCTTTTTTTTTTTGAAACGTGCAATAAAAATTATGATAAATTCAAAACCTGCCTATCTATTTTGAAAGTCAAATCTAAAAAAAAAGAAAAAAAAATTATATTAACGAAGCTCAAAATGTTTATGCTATGAATTTGTTTAGAAGTGAAATGATAACATGTTCTCTTGATTAAGATTTTAAAAAAAAGCACATCAACCATGAAACAAAAACGTCTACATGCAAGAGAAAACAAAGAATATAGTGTAAAATCATATACATCCCAGCAAAAAATAACCTTTTCAGACGTTTCCTCAGCGTTTTGTTTTGTTTTGTTTTGATTCCGTACGTCTTCGTCTAAAACGGGCATTTTTGAAACATACATAAAAAGTCAAAGTTTGGACGTAGCATCTATCGCAAAGCACATGCTTTATGGAAAACGTTTTCAAAACGTCAATGCACGTTACAAATGAAACTTCCTTTACGAAATTTTTGTAAATGTTATCGGAGGTTACAAAATTAAAAATTCTTTACCTAACATATAACATGAATATTCATGCATATATTCAAGTAAGGAAATCTAATATTTGAAAAAATAGTAGAAATAGATGAAAGACATTTGTGTTGGGTTAAAACTTTTTAACTGCGTTAAAATTGTTCTTACATTATTGTTCAGTTATTCACAATTTCAAATGTGTTATGAAGAGGTATAGGCCTAAATAAAATATCTATGATCTATAATCTTAGTAACCATGTCTTCACGCATAACAACATTTTTGCCGGTATGTAAAAGAATGTGACACGGATACATCAGCTATCCAGTAGGAAAAGAATTGATAACTATAGGTGGTAGGACATTAGGAACAGGTAAGGATAGGATTATATATAGGATTACAATTAAGGTACATTAATTCCATATTGTGCCTGCTATAACTCTCATAACTAAATGATATGCCCAATACAACCCTTATTTTACCCATTGCGGTTTTGAAGATTTTAGAGGCTTTTAAAGGTTCTTTGAACGCTCTTAAAATGTTTGTAGGACATTGTAGACATTCTGAAAACGCTCTAAGACTTTTTTGAAAGTTTTCTAAAAGTTGTTAAAACGTTTGTTATAATAATAATAATACAAATAATATTAACGATAATAACATTATTAATAATAATAATAATGACAATAATAACTAATATGGCGCCTTTCTATACTGACTCAATGCGCTTCAACAATATTTTAACAAAATACAAAAAATCAACAATATTTGCAAAACAAAACAAATCAACAATGACTTTTCACCTGATACACAATAGACGTTCTTAATAGGTTTCCTGGAAGCTCTAGACCAATATATGAACGCCTATAACGTCCAAAACGGCTTCAGTAGGTCCTTAGAAATTTTGACGTCTAAAAACTTTTTTAACGTCCATTTCAGATGTTTTAAATACACTGAAATACGTCGAAAACCTTCCATAAACGTTTGGACAAAACGTCTAAATAATGAACTTATAATGTTTCAAGAACGTTCAGAAATTATTTGCTGGGATGTATAATCCTGCCTTCTGTCATATAGGTCTATTTTCACTTATGCTATGATATTATATTCACAAAGTTCATTTTTTTTTTGTTCAGTTTAGTATTGTTTTGATTTCATACACTTTCAAAATGCTCTGGAATGAGACATCGGGTGCCACGCCCATCAGAAGCAATTAAGTTTCTGTTGGTCCTTCGTGCCGAGCTCCCATGTTATATTTCGCCAAGTTTTTCTCTTCTATCTCATTTCAAAACGTCACTTCATTTTTTTTTCTTTTTTTCACAAATCGTATTTTATTGGGAACCGTGGGAGAGGGTTGGCCTCTGACACTAAAATTCTCGGAACCCTTTGGAAGCTGTTAGGAAGTCCTACTTTTTTTGAAGTCAAAATTGTGGGTTTTTGTGTGTGCCCAATCCCCGCTTCGCGGCCCCTGAATTGCAGTCATTCTGTACGAATAATAGCCAGAAACGTGACTGATGAGTTCTTTTATGATATACCTAGATCATATAGCCTCTTGTGTATGATTTTTTATGGTAAGTTGACCTTTTGCTTCGATGCTTTTCGAGGTATGAAAAATGCGCAAAGTTTGGCTTTTCACGTGAAATTAATGCTGATGGAATGCATATTAAATCCAGATGAATTAAAATTGACTACGGCGTATATACCGCTATCAGCTTTAGGTGCTCCTTGTACGTAGCACATGAAAGCACGCAAAAAGGAATTTCAGGGCCATGAGTTTCTTTGAGCCCTCCCCACCCTGATGAAATGTTTTATGGTTTCGAGTGAAAGTGAAGGGCATCTCGCTCGAGCGTGCTTTCAGCAATATTGTTCTTTCCCCCACGCGGCATTCCGTAGTTCGGATGGCCAGCTGAAAAGGTCTCTCCACCTTTCACGACGTGGACGTCTCCCAGGGGACATACGATTAAATCATCAATTTGCACACTAGCTTTTTCGACTGCTCGTATCTCACGTGCACGCGCGCGTACCGTGACCTCGTTCCAGCCATAGACTTGAGTAATGGCCGTCGAAATAATATAGGCATTGTTCGGCAAACGTGATACGTATTTTCTGGGCATGAAAAGGGTTACAGATGAACCACCTACATGACAGGATTCGTTCATGCATTACTAACTATGAAACATACGGCTGGCAGAACTTTCATTTCTAGCACATTTCAGTGGCTGTACATTCGCGTTGAGGCAGCAAACGCACGTATACATATACCCTAATACTTACCTGGGCTGTGTAAAGACCACCACCAATGCCACGGTCATTCCAATTATTCTAATCTTTCAATACTATTTTCACAAAATTAATGTTATCACAACGTTTGTTTGTTTTTTTCTGATATTACTTCCGCCCCTCCTCTCACTGCTACGACTGCTGTTTATTATACTACTTCCGCTAGAACAGCAACAATTTACATAGTCGTCTACTACTACTACTGCTATACTACTACCAAACTACTACTACACTACTACTACTACTACTACTACTACTACTGTACTACTACTACTACTACTACTACTACTACTACTACTTCTACTACAACTACTACTACTATACTACTACAGTTGTACTATAACTACTACTGGAGACTATAGCTGCCAGTCCGTATCATGCTGCAATAACCATAACCGATATTTTATTGCCTTCACATTAAAACCATAATACTCACGAAAAACAATTTGGTGTTTCCGCTGGTAGGCCTAGTGTGTGAATGATAAGGCCTATTCTTCGAAGAGCGGAGAAGATGGTATAGTATAGCAGTATATGTGCCTAGCAGAAAGCAATAACAACCAGACTATCAAACTGTGGAATATCACGACAAGACTCAAACCAGACCCTATGAAATAAAATCAGAGAATGAGATGAGAGCAAAAGGAAAGACAACTACGCGTGATTTTTTGTTTAATGTTTGGAATGTTCTATGAAATCTACCGATATGTTATGTGTCAATAAGACTAAACTCTGATAAGGCCGTTTTACATTATGATTATCTGATAGTACCCAAGAGCAACTCGAGCCTATACGTGAGTATGAAGTAAAAATGAATAAGTAAAATAAAAGTGAAGCCCAATGGCCTCGGCCTGTCTGTGGTAAGGGATTTCTCAACCGTGTGTATAATTGAATGCCAATTTCCATTGGTATACGTGAGCCTTTCTCGCACGCAATTCCCCTGCAGGACACGTATTCATCAAGCCTTCGCCAGAATACGGGCGGTACAATGCTATAATAACGGGCTCGCAGTATTTCGGCCTTGCCCTTTTTCTGTGTATTGGATTCAATTCTATTGTGCCAAGGTACGGGCGAATGACAAGATTGCCTGGGACAAGTATTCCACGCCTCATTTTTTTTTTCTGTCCTCTCCAAATTCATCAAGCCGTTTGGAATTATATATATATATATATATAATACATACCCTTATCTCTCTCTTTCTCTCTCTCTCTCTGTAATATATACGTGAAATATTTATATATTATACAGATAGATAGATAGATAGAGAGAGAGAGAGAGAGAGAGAGAGAGAGTGATAGATATAGATACATAACAAACATTATATCCAACCTCTCCTCAAACACAAAGAACACGTTTTTCTTTTATTGGGGTTGAGGGTCTGACAAATTAGGAAGTATGATCAGTTGGAATTCCGAAAAAAAAAGTATTGGTAGCATTAAAATTATGTTCAGATTTTCCGTACGTACGCGTGTGAACTTCTACAGAACATAGTCATTGATCAAATTATTGAGCTTGTTGTCTGTATTTTTTTGATTTGTCCTGAACAGCTATATTGCCAAGAACCAATGATATGAAGCCGTCTAAAGTTATTAATATTTTTTTTTTTTTTTTTTTTTTTTGGCGGGGGAAGGAGAATCCATTAATGAATCATTGCAACCCATCATTACATGTACATGAAAACGCACAAAGTAAGGCGACATAAATTATTACACGAATTTATCATGAAATGTAGGATGACACTATCATTTGAATGAACAATAAAGACATGTAAAAGTAAAAGATGGCATGCACTCTCATGACGAGAAAGTTAAACAGTAAGAAAAGGAACAATTCCTGTATTAAGGTCTTACAAAGCACTCTTTGTGTAGAGGAGGAAATTGTTGACAACAAAGGAAATACTCTCCGGGGTTCATAAATCTACGTATGTGAGGCTTCTTTTTTCTTCTTCTTCTTCTTCTTCTTCCTCTTTTTTTAAACGTTGCAATGTTATCAATATGCAGAACTGCATTATGAAAATGTTAACCAGAAATCCTGCCATAATCATTGCTGTAATGTTTTCACCCCTGTGAAAGTCAATGAAATGGAATATCTGGAGTCCTATAATCACTCGTACGTAATGCAGTATGAGAAAAAAAAACTGCTTCCGCTTGCTTTATTTCAACAGTTGACAGTCCTCGCTGAAGGAGTTACGCCTCATAAAATATCGCAGGAGAAGGGAACTTCGAATTGTGCGATTATTCAACTAGCGTTCCATACATCAGGTGAACTCTCGAAAAGGTTGGTGAACTGCTTGTTCGACTTCTGTTGGTAAGGCGACATTCGCCGACGGCACACGGAGAATCGACAGCTGCTTTCTCCGCTGCGGTGAGTGAGAGAGTACGGAGGAAGTCTCCCTTGCGAGCTGACCGTGCTTTTCCTTTTCTCTTGGATGGCATCGTGGGTACGTGTTTCATGTAAGTAAACAACAAGTATACGTTTATTCCTGAGTAATATCACAGTGTGCTTGGTCCAAAGTGGCTTGTTTCTGAGCATTAATTCATTATATGATCAATAGTTCTGCACATGCCACCAAAGTGGTCACTTATCTCGCCTATACCTTGGGGCACAACTGAGTTTCTTGAGCGCGTAATTCCATTATTTACGATGGAATAGTATAGTAATAAAGTTCATCGTTTCATTTAAAATTAAATACATCGCGTTGCATCGAATCCATTCTCACCTAACTCGATCAAAAACATTCTAATTCCTAAATGTGTAAACAAGGCTAAATGTTTATATGCGTTATACGTATATACCATTAACGACGAAGGAAAATCGTGTTGTTCGTTTTAAATTTGTAGTTATTTGATAACATTTTCTTCTTTATGGTATAGCCTACATGCCCACCGGTGGATTTTTAAGCTTTCCTCCATAGGCCTATTGTTTTCAAGATGCAGTTCTGAATCAAATTGCACCTTCAAGAAAAAAAAAAAAGACTGAGTGAAAGCGAATACACGAAATTTGTGTAGAAAACGTGTAACATGGGTTATATATTTTTTTTTAATGTAATTGACACATTCAACCATGGCGCTATTTAGCTCTATAATTCAGCAATGGCTGATTCACAGAACAGGCAGACATAACAACCGACAAAAGTCAGCTGAAAAAAAAAAAAAAAACATTACTAACACAGATCATAATGGTGACTTCATGGAGAAAATGTAGAGTAGCGTTAACCAACTCTACAATCTTCCATAAAAAGTTGGACTCGAACTCGATTGTTTTATAGTTGGTTATCGTTATATGAGAACTGGAACAGCATAAATTGATGGATGCTATACATATAGGACCTACAATGTTTTTCAAGGGATGTATCGTATATTTCCATTCGTTCGTTTTGAACACGAAATTCAAAAATTCAATCAAATTCAGTCACATGCAGCTATAGAATGAAAGCCTGCAATAAAGCTATGTCAAACTAAAGAGGAAATCAATTTGAACTTTTATCAACAAATAATTATCGTACATCAGTGATACTTAATTCCAGTTTAGTATGTCATGTTATAATATATCTATTTAGAAGTATCACTTTATTTTGAACTTCAGGCCTGTTGATTGGGTAACCATAGATCAACGTGGTTTACAGAAATTTTAAAATCACAGTGGGAAGTTGAATTAAAGGTCCTGTTTACCTTTGGGAGCAGTGATATATTAAAAAAAAAATGTTTAAGATATCACTTTTGATGCATGAATGTAGGGCAGTTGTATCACAAAACATCCTACCGTATAAAATATTTGCAATAAATCCTAAAATATAAGGAGATATCACTGTTTTTCTCATTAACCATAACTGTAAACGGTTTAGTCTGGAATTATTTTTATTATAACTATTGTTCACATTTTGTATATTTAACTATACTTAACGTCGATTATACTGGTTCAAATTTTAACATTTTTGTTGTTTCTATCCCTAACTCACATTTTAGAACTATTTTGAAGCACTAATGCTGGGTTTTTGTTTCATCTGCAAATGACAAATTATGCCTTTGAAACCCGCGAGTATAATAAATCATCAAAATCAATGGAAATATATTTGTTGTATCTTCTATAATATAATTGAATTGGTAACAACCTTGTTGGTTGTGGTACACATCCTAATGATAAGCTTTCTTTGTGGATATACGTATTATGTGCTTCATAACATCCATCCGAACTGAAATGTTAATGAGGTTAACGAGGAGATATATCCAGCTGCATTGTCATGTTCGTTTTCTTTCTTTTTTTTATATTTCGCCACTCACATCAACATGAATTTTGTCAAACCAGAGTAAAATTGACTACTAATTATATTCTGCTATAATGCACCGCAGCTTTGATCTCCCTGCCTTTACATGTATAAATTACGTCAATCTATCTTTGTATCTCTCTCTCTCTCTGTCTACATACGTATATATGCATGTATATTATATACATTATATATATAAATATATATATATATATATATATATATATATACATACATATATCTGTTTCGTCTGAACGCTTTCATAAAACGTATTCCATACGTCTTGAAATCTGAATTTTGGTTCGTCAATAACAAGCAGAGTGTCGTTGTTGTATAGGAGACACATCGTCGCATGTCGAAGAGAGTGCGCGGTAGCAACTGCACCAACAATTTTGAAAACAAATCCAATGAATTGTGTAGATTAAACCTTTACTGATAAATGAAGGGTTTGGGAAGGGATAGACAACATGTGCTGTGAGCTATTTCGCGGTCATTTTATAGTCGCCAAACCGTGCATGAGGGCAGACAATGAGTCAATTTCAAATGCTTCATGTGATATTTGTGTCTTTCAATATGAAAAAAAACGGTCACTCTTTAAACAACAGTACTGGGCTCCATGTAATAAGTCTGCGATGAATAATTGAACGGGTGTGTGTATGTATAAGAATATTATTCGTGTTTTCCTAATTAAGTATATAGTCTGCGTCATGAAACGAAAACACCCGTTGGTCGTGACCGAAGATCAAGTCCAAAAGCAATGCACGAACGCTCGATCTTTGAGACTCGTGCAAGGGTTTTGTAACGCCGGTGTTTAGACTATGCAAATTTGTGAACCTTCGACCTTGGCACATGCTGTCTGATATCAGAGCTTTCCCAAAGCGGGAACGTATGAATACTAGTACAAGTAGGCCGTACATGCAAGGGAGGTACGCCCTTTGCTAGTGTTTGGGTCAAAATTCAGTGCGTGCGTGATAAAGCTGTGTGCCACTTACTGAATCCTATACAAAATGAATGAACAATACGTTCATTGTGTTTCAATTTAGAAGGGAACATTTACGCGATGGAAAACATAATTATGTAGGTCTACTTCCCGAACGAATTCAAACAAAAGGGATCAATTCAAACTTTGCAAATTTAAGACAATTCATGAGGAGTTCCTTCAAACATAACTTTACATGTCCTCACCTATAAAATGTTTATCATGATCACTAATGATGTGGCGTGGTCAATCCCTGACGTCAGACGTCAGACGATACGACTGAATTGAGAGAAATGACACCTCTTTCTTGAATTGCTGTAATGTCGCTCAACGAGTTTCTCCTTCATGTATAGATTTCCCATGGAAAGGGAATTTACCTCAAATTTATATGTGGACTCGTTTAATGCAGAATTACTATTAGAACGGAAGGCATTAGTGAAATTTGAAGAAGTCACGAGTTAAAATATAGCTTCAGTGAAAACCTTGTGCAGTCATCGCTAAAAATAAGAAAGCTGCAAAAATATGTCATGTCACAGTTAAGGAAGAGATTCACCCCAAAACACAAATAACCTTCAAAAGAAAGAGAAAAATATTTCCTACAGAATGATACAAAAATGACAAAAATGGGATAATACGGATAATAAGGAAGATAGAACATTTTGAAATTTCACATTTTCATTTATTTGTTTGTTTACTTATTTATTTGGGGATTTCTTGACTAGTCCTTATGACTATTCAAATGATCCAGTTGATGATGTCATACCCTCACAAGTTTTAATGTATGTTATGTATGAAAAATTGTTATTTTCAGCTAATACAAGTAAATTATGTTCCAATAGCTCTTTAATAGTCAAGTTATTCCAATTTCGAATTTGATAATGGTAGATTAAGTACCACTTCAACCTTTGAAGATTTTGGAAAAAATGATGTTCAAGTTTAAATGGAAAAGAAAAAAATGAAAAAATAAAGCGAAACATTACTAAGAGGATTTCAGTAAAGGTAGAATAAAGATGATGGATATCCAAAAACAATATTGTTAAGTTTTTTTTTTTTTTTCAGTGACTCTAGAGATGGAAAGTAATGTGTTCTTATTGCTTTGATTTACTAGGGAGTATTATTTCGCTGGTGAATTGTAACTATAACACGTGTATCATTAATGATATTGAATTTAGAATATTCCTAAGTTTTATAAAGAAATTTTACAGACGTGGGAACAAATACGGTATTGTATGACAGTGAAAGATTTCAACACTGGAAACAGTGGATCAACTGATGTTTTAAACCAAATTATTTGGCATAACAAACTCATATTGTTTGATAACTATTTGCTATTTTATAAAGATTGGTATGAAAGTGGCATATTCTATTTTGGAGATTTAGTAACAATAAATGGTTTACGGTCTTTGGAATACATTATGCCAGTAATTAATTTCAAAAGAAGAAAATGTACGGCAATTTTTGATTATGCAATATTAACAAAAGCAATACCATTATTGTGGATGAACATGATAAATAAGGAAATGATAGATAGTTATAATATCAGAAAAGAATATGTATTGGGTATTCCAAATTTGTGTGTTTCAAAAATAAAGTAATTTTTATTGTGGATCTATAAAGCAGCAAGGAATTGTACAGTTTGATACCTTCCAAATGTTTGCTAATCAATACAAGTTTCATTTCCAAGCTGACTGGGCCAATGCATTCACATATAATTTAGAATACATAGAAGAAAACGACAATCTAATTTGAAATTGTATAATTTATTGCCAATGAAAAACAGTCTATTCAAATGGAGTTTAAGTCATGATGATTTGTGCCCGAATCAGAACGTAAGAGAGGACACTGTTCATGCCTTCATTGAATGCAAACTTAACGGAGTTTTTTTTTTTTTTTGTGTGTGTGTGTATACGTAAGGAGTTTGTTACAAGGTGTATACCATGCACCAGTAACAAAATGAAACATGTCAACGTTTCACATTTGTTGAAAATAAAGTGCAAGAGTCAGTTTAGTTTGTTTTTGACAACAATAGCATTCTGGAGTATCTATAAGCTTATTTTGAAACGGAATGAAACCAATAATGATAAAATTAAGAACTGTTCTTTAAAACATGTGTTTATGAGAGAAATTAGAACGAGAATAGAAATATAATGTTATATGAAATATAGAAGAAAGCTAGGGGAAACTGAACAATTATTACCAAACGAATGGTTGAACTTCTAATGCACGATTGTGTTTGTGTCACTTTTATGTGACATCGTTATGTTAATATTATTTTGATTGTACATTTTGAGTGGAATCCTGAATAAATTCTCAGACGAGGCAAAAGAAAAAAATGTTTCCATACCATGATATTCAGAGTTAACATTTTTTTTTTTTTTTTTTGGGGGGGGGGTGGGTGGTTTTAGACAAGTTTTATATTTCTGCAGCTAAAATATGAGATTTTTTGTCATTTCTGTTTATGAAATGAATAAGAAATTGTGAGAGCATGACATCGTCACTTCCTGAATTGAATATTCACAAGGATTGGTCAAGAAATATTCTCCGAAAAAATTTGAAATGTCAAAAAGTCATAAAGTATTATCTTCCTTATTCTTAATCCATTTTTTGGCCATTTTTGCATCGTTCTGTATACGGAATATTTTTCTCTTTCCTTTGAAGTTTATTCACATTTTGGGTGGGTTTCCTCTGTAAGGAACTATGTTGAATAAAAAAGTAAAGAAAATTCAGCATACTTTAATTTTTGCTGGCATAATAATACTTTTTTTTTTTGGTCATTCACCTTCTGTATTAATAAGGCTTGTTGAATAATGTTATCCTTAAAAAGTGTTGTAACAAGATGAGGGAATGTGTACTTTTATATTTTTTACTTTATTAAAGACATATGTATGAAACTTTGTCTCTCTACACTTCATTGTGGAAACATGATTCAGAAAATAAAATCGACCAAAATATGTGAAATTCACGAAAAATCCCAAGTCCTTCACAGTTTGTTTTCAACACATGTAAATATTTTGTTTCGCTCCAGATTCTTACGTTGTTGATATTTGCTCAATGGTCTACTTTTAACATAACCCCTTAGTTTAATCAGGTATTGCTGATGCTCACTGTCCTATATACGCTGAGACCTCAAAATATCTATTGTACTCTATTTGGAGTATTAATATCTATAGTCTGTAATTTACAGGATCAAACATAATCCCAGCTGTAAATTTCGTTTGGGGTATGTCGAAGCCAAATAACTATGTCTCTATGTATACGTTACATAGATTCCAATGGTCTCAAAAGTCCTGTTACTGCTACTAACCATTCTACTATACCCTTTTATAGTAGTTTCTTGAGAGAAATGTCTATACCCTGATAAGGGGGTCACCCTTAGACAATTGTGTCGCTCAACTGTAAGGAGAGCTCCCGTATTGCTATATTTGGGTACCCCTCTTCGTGTGTCTGGAAGAGGCGTCGTTGATTGTCCCAGGATTTTTTGTTTGTTTGTTTTGGCTGGTTTTTGGCATTTTTTGATCTGATGACCTAACAACTCGGTTACAGCTCGTTATTCCGAAGGTTCGTTATTCCGAAGGCTCTTAAGTCCGAAGATTCCTTATTCCGAAGGTTCGTTTTTCCGAATTTCATTTTCGGATGAACAAATCTTCGGAATAACGAACCTTCGGAATAACGCCACATAATGTTCGGATAACGAATCCTTTTTCATTTTCGGATTAACGAACCTCAGGGAATTTGCGTGTTTCGGATTAACGAACCTTCGGAATAACGAACCTTCGGAATAACGAACAGTACCCAAAAACTGACTGCCCCACTCACAACACCAAACTCGCATTAAAAGGACATACACACAACTCTCCATTTTTTCTTGTACAGACTTCTACGCTTTCATAATAGTTTTAATGATTTGAGAAAGATTATTGCAAACATGAATGAACGCTACACATCGTGCTATAGTTAATATGCATCATATTATATATAGGTCCTACACATGCTTTACTATCTCCCAGCTGATGCAGACTTTAATCGAAGGTGAAAATATCGTTCTCATCTTGCTAAAACTCACACATTTTCTCTACAAGTGTTCAACGATTGAAAGTCTGTCGTGATATAACCTCCAATCGTCACGTACTTCCAACTCAAATGTTACGGGTTTCCCTGGGAGGAGGTTGCCGCCTGTAAGAAAAACAATTTCAATTCAATTTCAATTTCAATTTATTTTCATATTTCTCGAAAAAAAAATGCATCAAATATAAAAACTGAATGAAATACATGATATCTAGCTAAAGTAAGCTCCCCACCAATCTCTCTAACATAATAACAAGGGCAAATGTCCCATCGTTCACTCCAAAAAACACTAAAACAACCCTGCCTAGGTGGGGCTCCACTGCATATTACCCATGTCTGCACAAAATTGGAATAAAACAGTGACAGAATTTGAGAGCGTTAACACCTGGGCTCAAGTCTGATTTAACATGACAACAACCCTGGGGTACAGTACAGCGGGATAGTCCTGAACAACACAAAACAGAATTTCAATGAGCTGAGTTAATGTAATTATTCAATAAATACTGTCTTAATTTGCATTTAAGGGATGATAGTGATAAACAACCTATGAGTTCAGTGGGGAGATCGTTTAACCTTGATAACTCTCTTTTGAGTAAAGAATGAAAGTTTGTAAGTCTGTGATCTATAATGATAGCATTGTAATAGGATTACACACTTTTATTTCAAGCGACATAAGAAAACAAAATATTGTGATAAACGTGCGCGCGCGCACACACACACACACACACACACACACACTATGGGGGGCACGGGGGGGGGGGACACGTGCCCCCCCCCCCCCATCCGCTGGTAAGAAAAAAAAAATTACCAAAATGGTAATTCAAGGGTTAGCAAACTGCTTTTGAAATCGACATGAAAGGGTGATCAAGAAATAATATATTTTTATAAGATTTCTTTTAACCATAATTAAAGAGGTATATAGTGTGAAACATTGTTCAAAAAGCCCGGAGCCGACAAAAGATTGTGATTCAGCGTGATTCCTGGTTGACATTCTGAACATAAGCAGGATGTGCGCAGTGTACTCAGAAGTCCACATCCGAACGGCAAAAAGAGTCGCTGCAATGTGAGAATGTACACCTTTGTACCTTACGCTTCGTTATATCAAAGCTAGATCATTGATTTTGCAGTGTTGCTTTACATTCTAGTCTATATTTAAATGCCTTGCATTGCCAATAATAAAACTTGACCTGGGCTATTTCCTAACTTTTCCATGTATATAAAACATACACATACACATACACAAACACATTTGGACATCTTTCCCCCGCTTGGTCACTTCGACGCCCCCTCGCTGGTCATACCTCCCCCAATCATGAACATAAACCGACACCCTTGACTACCCCCCTTAATTTCCAAAGCGGAAAATATAGCTACAAACGGCAGTTTTTATGACTGTAAAATGTCAAAATTTTCAAGCTCGCTCGCTTCGCTCGCTTGCATTTAATCGTTATGCCATTCTCCTGATGTTGCTGCCAGTAATTGCCAGCAGTTGCGCCGGTGCGCCCCCTTAATTTCCAAAGCGAAAAGATATAGCTACAATTGGCAGTTTTGGGACTGTAAAATGTCAAAATTTTCAAGCTCGCTCCCTCCGCTCGCTCGCATTTAATTGTTATGCAATTCTCCTGATGTTGCTGCCAGTAATTTGTCGTTCCACATCGTCATTCCATAATCCATGTAAGGAAAACTTACAATGTTGCTCAATGACTGCGCTGTGGAATGTATCACATTCCGTTATGTATTGTAGTCCCCATTAGGTTTGCAGACTGACAGCGCACGCACACACGCGCACACACACATACACACGCACGCAACCCTCAAAATTACTTTTCCACGAGGTGCCCCCCCCCCCCAAATGTCTTGACCCACGGTACGCTACTGCACACACCATACACTCTCCCATGTTTTCTGGGTGCCTGCAAACAGATAAGTACGTTATTGGAGTGGGAAAGATATCACTTTCATGATACCATGATGCTATCTATTGAAATGAGATATACATTGGCAGGACTTCACTCAAAATATTACAATAATACCAATTAGGAAAATTTCTACAATAAAATCACACGTAATAATACACCCTCTCTGTATTTAATTTCGACAATCTTATTAAGCTATACATTTATTTGCCTTTATGTGATCACATAATATGGAGCACTGCCAGACTGGATTTTTCGCCCTTTGACAAACAAACCCGTTTCATTTGCTTCTTGCATACCAATGTGTAAATACACGAACTCGTCTGACATACTTTATAACAGAATTTAGCATTTACTATAACCCGTATTAGGTGGTACGAGTCAATTTATTCATCCAATCGCTTATTCTGTGTAATCGTTGTGCGCACAAGTAGTATGATAATCTTATGTTAGATTTAATCATGGAACATAAATGCATAAAAATTGTGCAAATTAATACGTCTTGTACATATTGATATACTTGTATAACAAATGAAATGCCCAACGCCCCGCGTAGAAAAATGTCTATGCTACTTGCATATTGATTTCAATGTCGTTATTTAAAACATAAGTCCCTCACCCTGCGTCACCTCGCATTATAATCCCTCCCCCTGATCTTTGCACGCTTTGCCTTAAACTCTTCTGTAACCTTTATAGATTTGAAGAATTGATCCATGTAGATCGGCGTGATATTTTAGAAGAAAATTATATAAATAAAGCTTACGAATATTTTATCAAGAATTACAAAGAAAAAGTGTACCACTCGAGGAATCCAACGTTCAATGTAAGAATAGTCTGGATGATGTTCGTTATTCGAAAGGTTCATTAGTCCGAAAATGAAGTTAGATTTAGTATTTGGAAGGTTGGTGAATCATAGGTCATGTATTATGCAAAAACAAGAGAGGATGCTTTTAATACTAACAAATCTTTTGAAACACGAATCATATTTTATTTTCGGATTAACGAGCCTTCGGAATGGCACTCTGTGATCAATTTTCATAACGGGGTATTCCAACATTAACAAAAGTAATTTTCGGAGGAATTAGAAAACGTAGCAGAAAATATAAATGCCGCTTGGATATAGATAACATTTATATTAATAACAACAAAAAAATACCTACCTGTCCGAAACTACACAAGCCGTTCACTTTTTCTTCAAACAAACATTGGCCTGAACCAGCTTCAAAATTAGCAGTGATGGTAAGCATTATATATCTTTTCGAGCCTAATCAAAATACGTGTGCATGAAATATTAACGACTGTCAAAATCTAGAGCTTCATAACGTCTGCTAGATATATTGCCATTTATAGTGACATAATTCGTTTAAAGCAAACAATTTGTCAAATATTTTCGCCATTATAATTTATCACTCTCTACTGCATGTTGCTCAAATTTGTTAACACGTAGGTGTATTGTAATTCAAATTTATGAAAACAATGAAAGCAAGGATTTGCCTGTTTTTCTTTTATCATGCGTAACAAAAAGACTGAAAAAAATTGCATCCTGTAGAAAAAAATTTGATTGTTAAATTTTATTTTGTCATCAAATAAAATTTCAACACAGCACTATTAGATTTCCGAAAAAAATACCGAATTTGTAATAAGTGCACTACAAAGGTGTTTCCCCCTCCCCCCCCCCAAAAAAAAAGAAGCAAATCATAAATGAATGTTTTTAATGAACCCTATTAAAGCTTGTAATACTATCGACCATAATATTTTACTTCAGAAACTGTAAGGATCTATAACGGGGTATAATTTTGGTCACCTATCGAAAGCGACCTTTGCAATCGGCAATAATATGTTTCTATCGATGACATAAAATCTCAGATACCCCTAATTAAATGTGGAGATCCAGGGGGCCATTTCATTACCGCTTTTGATAAACATTTATGATATTGTAAACTCCTACCCAATTTAACCGTTCATTTTATTCGCTGGTACCTGTATTTTGCTAGCCCACAAGACCTTTAGAAAAATAAACATAATAAAGTTAGAATTAAAAAAAAAATCATAATGCTTAAAATGAAATAAATTGTCTTATAAGGCGTGAGTAAAACTTAGGTAATGCATTTGAACCTATTTGTGGAATCGTAGATTTACAAGAGAATACTTTTACAATGTATTTATAATCTCAATTTAGAATAAAAGGAAAAATGTAAATTTTCTTGGTATCATATTTGATGGCATCTGCCAAGGAGTAAGCACGTTAAAGTGTGTCTTCTTCAAACGCTATAGGACTAGGGATATTATATAGATTAAAACAACTGCTGCCAGAGCATTTTCTAGTGACGATATAGAATGTATTTATTTCACCATATTATTATCTATTATAACGCTATTTGGGAGAACTGTACTAAGACTACAGTAGGTCATGTATTGTTATAGAAATAAAGCTGTTACACAACATCGTCATATCTTTCACACACGGATCTTTCACTTAATAATCTGAAAACTTGGAAGATACATGATAATAACCTACAAATAACTGTTCTTTTTTATTAGGTTTCATTATGAAATGTGTATCTCAGGTTTCCTCGCTCGATTTCTCTTCATACAGTTGAAAGTTGTATATATGTGTGTATATATATATATATATATATATATATATATATATGAATGGGATTTTTATCACCTTGCTTTGTGTTGGACGATCTTTAAATAAGATTCTCCCGAATTTACTAGTTAACCGCAGACAGTAAACGTGTAGTAAATGTATACGCGTGGAAAAGATTATAAGTCATTGTGTAATTTGATTGCAGGACAAAGTGTATTCATTCAATATTTGTGAGAGGCCTTGCACGTAGTCTTTCTTTTTTAAATTACAGTTTGGCATTTATTTAAAACCATCCAACATAACTTGACGTAGAAAATTAGAGCATACATTACACAATATTGTAGTTTTGTTAAAGCAAAGATTGTAAAATGCGGATCACTTCAACACTTGTATTATGTTTTGATTTTCGTTGATTGGAAATAAACTATGATTGAATTGAATTCAATTGAATTGAAACACTTGTTATGTACTTAATATTATCCAAAAATAATTCATGTAGGCTACAGCAGGTAACATGAACATCATCTTTATAAACAGCACCTATCTTAAAATTCAATGAAATACTAACGCCAACAATGTTCATCGTACAGACACTATATAGGAGTTGAGCCATGTGTACCCGGAAAAGACAAGCACATGCAATAGTACATACATACGCACATACTCATCAACGTATAATGAACACTTTGATACATATCTATACACAAAAGACACAACATAGTACAAGGGAGAGAGCACAATGACATTCATTAAAAAAACAACAACAACAACAACAAGGAGATAGAGGACAGAAGAGAGGAGAGAGAGAGCAGAGGAATGTAGAAATATATAGAAAGGTCTGTTTGATGTAACACACCTGTATACTCATTATTATCAGGACACGTGAAAACGCGAATGTTATCACACAATTATTGATTACATGATCCGGGGGCCGGGCCCTGTTTTATGAAGAGTTAAAATTGATTACAGAGTTGATTTCAACTCTAAGTCTATGGCAGCCTGTGTGGTAAGGAAATCTAAAAATCGATTACGTTATCTTTTGATAAAACAGGAACCCGATGTTGTATCTCGGAGGTATGTTTCCTAAATATATATTTTGATGGAATGAATTAACAGATTCTTATAGGCTATCTTCGATATCATTTCATATTTTGATCCAGTTTCAACATAATATATTTTGAGACTGGACTGTTCTCATGAAGAGAAGATGAAATTTGTTTGATCGTGGCTATTTCGATGTGTATGGAATAAATCATGAAATTCTTCAGGAAATTGATTACTGTTATAATCAAACATGATCTGACCAAGGTGAAATACATACAAATCTTTTATTTTCAGAATTTTATAATCTAAGACCAAAACATCGGTATGTGATCGGATTTTAGGTTAAAACAATACTGAGTGTACATTTATATATTTTTATTTGCAGTGTATTATAAGTAGTTTATCTTTAAAAAAAAAAATAAAATGTGATAAGTATTACCTAAAACTAAGATTCCATATAGTTCAGATATAGTAATAGCGGTGAGTTGGCTCAGTCGGTAGCGCGTCTGCCTCACGATCACGCGGCCCGGGTTCGAACCCGAGTCTGGACTGAGCAATGTTGTGTGTAAACATACCGTCCCCTCTAGCAAGAGGCAAAACACTCTGTCCCTCGGATAGGACAGAAAATGGAGGTCCCGTGCATGAGAGAGTCACAGCTCATGCACGTAAAAGATCCCGCTTCATTCATTCATCGCAAAGAGCAGGGTGTCTAACCCGGTGAAGTGGTCCCACCCCACATCCAACTGGACCCCATGGAAGACCAGCTTAGTGTAGCTGAATATGGGCTATCCAGCCATCTTCACAGATGGAAAATGAACAACAACTTGGGTTTATCATCACCAATGCAGATTAGGGAAGATAATATTTTGATCTATTGATTACGCCCATATGTCACGTAATATTACAAATACTAATAACATGACAAATTCATTCACACACATCGTGTAGATGCTGATTCTTTCAAACGCACAATCAGAAATGGTCAAAACTTCAATTCACTATAGCTTGAGGTGTGTTATTGAGTTCTTTCCAGTTCAATTCAATTCATACACGTGAAACATATGTGAAATATGGGCGTAATCAACAGATTAAAATATTATCTTCCATAATCTGCATTGATGACGAAAAATCCAAATTAATATTACCATATCTGAATTACGGTATCTTAATTTTAGGTAATACTTATCACATACTATCATTTTATTGGTATAACAAATTGGTGCTGGCGTTGTTTTGTTCCAGTGTTCCACTTCTTACAAGCTTGGCTTTTTAGTGGAACACTGTTTTCCATCGTTATGATTATTTACTATTTTTGGTGCCATGACAAAGTGCATTGTTTCTTTTTTAATGACCTCATTCGTGCATATACTTTATATTGTATTTGAAAAAAATGCCCTTATCAGACGAATGAAAGACAAATCGACAACTTGTAACGCTTTGAATCATGTTTTCATTTTCTTTTCTTTTTTTGGTGATGGAAATGAATAAACTATTGAAAATTGAAATTGAAAATAGATAAAATGCTAAGGTTGCATGTAAAAATGCCACGCGATAAGGTAGGCAGGAATATCGCAAAATCTTCCTTTGCCTCTTGGATGTGAGTTACATCCAAATGACGTTTATCAATGTTTATTTTACGTATACGAAATCATCGACCAATGAAATAAGACGACTACGTGCGTACATGTGAAAATATTACGCGAAAGATAAACGTTACCATCGGAAATTTGTTTCCAAGCTTCCTGTGATGGGAATTTGAATTTGAATCAAAATTAATTTCTCAAGTAAAAGTATTACCCTGACACGAGTTGATAGGTTTGTGTACGTACAAAAATCGTATAGCAATTAGATCGGATGTTGGTGTAGGTACACAGGGACAAATGACATGCTATAAGATTTGCGGGATTATTGATTCATAAAGACTCATAAATATCCGACATGTTCGACATGCAACCTCTCATGAATTTGGAACAAAATTTGTGAAACTTAATCTTATTTCCAACTTGGACAGTGATTTCATCTTGCCAGCTTTACCTTACACGATGATTTATACAATCCCACCTGCTCACAAGGGGTGGTTTCGGAAGCAACAACGGTACGTACTTGATCATGCTGAAAAGCTGTAGAGTTGTCGTGCATGCACGGAACGGCACCAGTCCTCTCGTCGGCCATTCATGGTGAACTGCCGTCGAGCCTTCGGGCGTTGATGCGCTCTGCACCTGGGTTAAGGGACATAGAAAGCACGAAAAGTGCCTACAATGCAGTTCCGTTTTCTGGCGTTATCATACGAAGAGACCCAAGTAAAGACAAAAAAAGCAATATGAATAGGGGAAAGGGGAAGAATGAGTGGTAGAAGTATAAGAGAATGGCTATCAATTTAAGAAAAACTTTACGATCATTAAATGTGGGGAAAGTGTTTAATCTTATCAATTTTTACTGATCATGTACAACAGACTTTGCGGTTGTCGTCATACTTCGCACCAGTTTTTTTTTTTTTTTCGCGTTATAATCATCCTTTTACTGCACAGGGAAGTAATTTTGATAGCATATTTGCAAAATTTATCAGGCTAACTTATAGAAAATTAGGAAATTACACAACAGCCACGTAACCTTTTGCGATATTTCCCTTGTTCTTCTCTGCGACACACGAAGTGAATAGGTCCATAGAAGAATATTTATTCACCTAAACATTTATCCATTACTTTTACCTTTCTTTTATGTCCAGATTTAAGAGTTATACGGCTACGTACTATGGGGACCGTCACTGTCTAGACTGTAGGTCCTATACATTTTGGTAAGAAAGGAAAAGGACGTAGTATACCGAACACGAAATTGTATAATGTTCGTTTCATGCAAATTGTGAGTTCACTTATTAGAGTTCACATGCAGATGAACGTGTGTATTGATGTTATTAAGAGAACTTTGACTTTCTCCCAATATTATTTTCCAATCAACAAAGAATATCAGTCGAACGTCATATGCATTCTTGTTTCACCCCCTTCCGCTCCTGAGATGTATATCTGATTTTATTCTGGTTGCTTATCAACTAATTAATCTTATGATACACTCTTCGGCATATTACCTGTACTTATTCACTACAATCATTGGACTCCCGTGTCTTGTTAAATCCGGTCTTTCTTTTCCCTTTACATGGCTTTGAATAATCATTATTATTTTGAAAATGAAAAGAAATTCTCAACCGACCTTCCGTGCCTATTTTTCCCTCAATTTATTTAGGTCATTCGGTTTTTGTTACTAGCTCGTTGAACAGTTTTCAACACTTTCGAAGAGGAAACAATAGAATACATACAGATAGGCTCACACATGCATATGTTATAAGTGATATTGTGTAACTCCATTTATATGTTTAGATAGTCGCTTTCGAGTATTCGTTGCTGCGAGCCTTCAGCCATGGTGGCCCTTGTCGAGAAATCATTATTATGTAAGCGAGAACTTTAGTACACGCACAAGTTCATCTGTGCTAAAAACATTATATATATTTACCATATAGGCACCTACTTCATACTTAGTGAGTTCAGATGATACTCATGCTCCCCCTAAACACACACACACACACACACACACACACACACACACAAACACAAACAACAACAACAACAACAACAACAACAATCAAACAACAATCCTTTTCTCTGTCAGTTGCAGCTTTACTTATACCACATAAACGTTACTACATAATCGCTACTTTACAATACCTCTAAACAGAGGTTGTCGGTAGTAGGCCAAGTAGTATTCAGGCCCTAAAATTGTAGGCACCGTCGTATGGATTGAAATGGTTATTGACTTTTTGACTTTGAGATCACTCTGGCTTTGAGCATTTCTTGGAAAGAAAGGAATGGTCTATTATACTTCTGACATGGTGCATGGACAGGGCGCATTTTAGCAGACCTGAACTCAACTATATTCAACGCATGATTTGCTACTGCCATTTTACTTCTTTTATAACGACGCGAACTAGCAACAAAAAACAGTCACAGCTGGGATGTTATACTCGTGATTCAGTTTTTTTTTTTTTTTTTCACAAACAAGCTATTTTGCAATTTGTGTATGATAACGTGTATAAGTTGGTATGGAGTTCAAAGGGATAATCATTCTTGCTGCTTATGATAAAAGCGCATGTGAACAGTCTACCGTAAATCGATAATAACCTGCATACAGACGAAATCAACAGTAAGTATAATGGGGCCTGCATCCTATATTACAGTCCATCAAGATAATTTGAATGGTGATGGTATCTGAAAATACTATATGATTTCTATGAAGCGATAGAGTTCCGTTTCATGAGTAGCTTTACAGGAGTAGATCGTGGTACATGAGCTTATTACATTGACTGAAAAATAATTATTGTTCCGTCAAGGTTAGGGCCGTAGTGTCTATTGATCTGTTTGCTGAAGTCAGTTTTAGATTTATGTGGAAATTTTGAATTTCGTGCTGGATAGGATTAAATTCTATTCTATT
This sequence comes from Diadema setosum, assembly GCF_964275005.1. Classification (NCBI taxonomy): domain Eukaryota; kingdom Metazoa; phylum Echinodermata; class Echinoidea; order Diadematoida; family Diadematidae; genus Diadema; species Diadema setosum. The sequence continues at coordinate 23,665,272 of NC_092701.1, read as the reverse complement.
TCTCTTTATTTTTTTCGCTGCGTATTTCCCTTTTTTATGTTCTTTGCTATTGTTATTTCAATCACGCAGATCATTCATAAATATGTGTGTGATTCTCTATGATTATTCTAATAAAACATAAATATAACTTTTTATTATCATTATTATAAAAGCAACATGAAATTTAACTCTACGAAGGATTTGAACAACAAGATGGATATCATGTACTGTGGTCAGAGACGAGGGACACTGCTGGGATCCCCGTATTACCACCAAACTTTTGATGGGAGTTGAAGTATAAGAACAGATCAAGAGATCTACTCTGTAACGCAAGATTACAGATTCCTTCATGTTTGATTACATAGTAAAAAAAAAAAAGGTGGGCCTTATTTGTGACCTTATGACACTTGTTCTCAAACGTACTTTTGTCCGTAATATTCGTGGTTAAGGAATCAAGTTTGCTGTTGTTTTGGGCCAAAAGTGTGTGTGTGGGTGGAGAGCTGGAGGTTGTATAGCCCCCGCCCCACCCCCACAACCCGCCCCTTTTTGTAATACATGCACTTTTTTAAAGGGGAAATCTAGTTCAAATATAAGGTTAGTCTGGTAAGAAAGAGCAAAGTATTACGAGTTCAACGGTATAATCTTGAACGAAATCGGATGAAAAATAAGGAAGTTATGAGATTTGGAAGTTTCGCTATTTTTGGTAGTGGAGGAAACAGTTCTTGAACAGTCAATATGTTTGATTATTACCCATTCGGTCTCTGGCATCTGAGCTGTGGTTTTACGAAATTGTATTCCCCTCTTATAAAGCGTGGGAGAAGAGGGGTAAATTTCTCATATTCCTCTCTTTAGCAAACGCCTATGGGATTTTCGTGTTCAAAACGAGGGGAATATAGCATCATATAGGTCATATCACCATAAAGATACTATTTGCCAAGTTTGGTGAAAATCCATCACAGATTTTTCAAGAAGATGCTGAAAATGTGAAAAATTCCCCTCCCCCCCCCCCCCCCCCAAAAAAAAAAAAAAAAAAAAAAAAATCAGGGCACCCCTGGATCCGCCATAATCAAACATGAAATTTCAGTCATTATACAAAATGCCATCATATAGCACTAACTTAGCTCTGTCATTTTTTGGTTCGACTAAGAAGATGAAAAATTCCAGACTTTAGGGACTCTGAGGCCTCAACTCCTCCCCCTCCCCCTTCTTCAGCGGTTGGGGGGGGGGGGAGGGGGACGTATGTAAACAAATTAAGATCATATCACCATACAGATATCATCTGCCAAGTTTGGTGAAAATCGGTTTTGGAGTTTACAAGAAAATGGTACATGAGCAGTTTTGTTAGACATCGAGATTATCTATAATACCATCGGCACGTATGTAATACCATTGAAGTATATGATTTTTATATTTCCCGGTAGCGTTTTCGCAATTCCCGGCAAAATTGAACGTTTTTACATTTCCCGGCAAAACGTTTTTACAAATCCCGTTGATGCAATTTTCGAGATTTTTACATTTCCCGGCGAGACGTTTTTAACAATCCCCGGCGCTTTTACAAATCCCGGCGTTTCTACACATCCCGACTCCACACGGGGCTGCTGTTCGAGTAGCTGACGGTTCGGCCAAGTGCACCGGGAATGTCGGACGTCGGGGTTCATCTGCTGGTAGAGTTGAAGGCTCAGTTCACGCCACCGAGGGAAGGGAGCAGCCAGTTCACGAGCGTCTTGATGGGTCGATGCACTTCAGAATTTCTATGTCCGTATCGTCAGAATGATTTACCGGGTAGTAATTATTCTTAGGTTCGATAAAAAGGGGAAGAGGTCCTAAAGTTGTACACTGGTTGGTTCGGAAGCGGGAGCACCTCGATCTATCCAGGATCCTCGAAGTTGAAGAATTAAACTGTGTGCAGTGTTCCCCCTCCCCCTCCCCCTCCCCTCCCCTCCCCTCCCCTCCCCATCCCCCTCCCCATCCCCATCCCCCTCCCCCTGGATAATGAGGAGAACTTGGACTGAAGCTTGGGTAGATCAAGAAGGTATCATTGTGTGACATCCCCGTGGGTAGATTTCCCCCCTTCTCATGATCTTTGTCAGAATCTTGGGCTGGAGTTAGGCAGATTCTTCCATAAACAATTAACATATTATTCTAAATAACCCGCCCATTTCCTAATTTCTTATCAGTTCTCAAGTAAGCGTGGGATCCTTTTCCGGTCTTCGCTTGGATAAAAATCCAACTTTTTCCGTGTAAAAATGATCAACAGTCGGACTACCGGTTGGGTCTTTTCAACGCAATTTTCCCCAAATTATTTTTGCATTGGTCCTTTAGTTTCATACCCATAATAGATCCCTCATGAATGTACGGTCCGGTAAAACTAGTACTTGCTCCTTTCTTCTTCCAAAACAGCCATTTCCCCGTTCAAAAAAAAAAAAAAAAGCCCGTAAAATAAATTTCAATCCAGACTTCTGGCGGCCACATCTAAGAAATGAATTTTTCACCAAGTTAGCAAAATAGCCTGTTTATCGCCTTCTGGTTAATATCTCCCCCCCCCCCCTATTTTTTTGTTATTATCCCAACCTTTCTTGACATCAGCTGTTTTCTTTTAATACGGGCTACGTCTACTACATGCACATAATGGCTTTCCCACACGGGCGTCTTTCATTTACAGTATAACCTTGCTCGGAAGCAATCATCACGTCGCAGAGGAAGCAGAGAGTGCAATTTAGTCTAATTCGATGCTATATCATTAGTAAAACATCTGAAGATGGCTATGAAAGGCTTAAGTGGAGGCATCGTTCTGGTGGCGACATGATGCAAATCATGTTTGATAAGTTCCTCACTTCAGGCTATCAGTATTCGCATGCGATTGTTTGCTTGTTTCATTTCCATCCGAGAAGATGGCTGGATAGCCCATATTCATCTGCAGCAGCTGGTTTTCTACGGGATCCGATTGGATGTAAGGTGGGACCACTTCACCGGGTTAAACATCCTGCTCTTTGCGATGAATAAATGAAGCGGGCTATCCTACGTGCATGAGTTGTGACTCTCTCACACACGGGACCTCCATTTTATGTCATATCCGAGGTACAGAGTATTTTGCCTCTTATCAGAGGGGACGGTATTACACACAACCTTGCTCAGTGGGACCCGGGAATCGAAATGGGGTCCTTTGGATCGTGAGTCAGACGCGCTATACCGACTGAGCTAACTCACCGCCCATAAGAAGCAGAAAAAAAAAAGCGCTTAGACGAATCTCACTGGAGATCCAAACATTACCAACGATTAAAATGATCATTGTTGGGAAATGCTAACCAAAGGGAGGGGAAATCGCATTTATTACATCTCTTTTGGGAGTTTCGGTATTGTTTTTGTTTTGTTTTGGCTTTAGATATACGCTGTCATAAAGAAAATCTTTCTTTTGTACCATATTTCATTCTCAGGATCCAAGACCACTTTTCTAGGTAGTGGTGAAGACGAGAACCAGATTACTACTGAATCAGCAGCAGCAGCAACCGGGGCTGTTGCGAAGTGCTTCGACGGGACTTCAGGTGTTGGATGTCTGTGATAGTTGTTGGATCCGACAGACAGTAGGATCAACAATATGCGATACATCGACAATTCTGATCTCCGCCAGTGGGTGCAAGAAAGCCTGCAGCGAAAATTAATACAGCAGGTGAGACGTTGGTTACATCAAAGCGGAATGTTTGTTTTTGTTTTTGTTTTTTTTTGCTTGTTTGCTTTTTTTTTTTCTAAATCACGCGCTAACTCCAAAGCTACGTGTTTGCAATGAAAAAAAAAAAGTAATCGATTTCCACTTCTTTATTTGGCAAGACTAGTGATGATATATAAAACTTCAGTTAGGAGATATTTTTTCAACAAACCCGCCGTTATCATTATTTTTTCAATTTATCATTATGGTATGTAATATCATTCATAGATCCAAGATCATCACCTACAATAGAAAAATTCTTATTGGTAGATTATTGGTAAATTCGGAAAATCTTGTTAGTATTTTTCAGTCGTATCATGACAAACAAGATTGATGCGCATTTTCTGTATGGTTGTGTTCTTGTGTATTCATTTAGGCACACGAACTGGCTGTTCAAACTGGATGTGAAGTGCTCCTGCGCGTTCAAGATGACGGCGATTCTCTTCGCAGTAAATACTACGCGACGGAAGGTGTGTTGTTCGAGTACTTGAATTATGGGGTCAAGGTAGCTCCGGGCGATCAGCTGATGTCGGGAGAGTCGGGCTTACCGCTAGGCAGTAGAACCGAGATCCGGCGCCACAATGTTAATGAGATGACTGATCCTCCATCATACAGCGCTGATGGGAACAGAGCCAATCAACAGATAAGCAATGATGTGACGATTGGTGGGAGGGAGGCACCACGAAGTCCTGACTTAGCACCTCCTCCTTATGTCCATCGTAGCAGTTTGACAGAGGAGCTGATCCGTCTGCGGCCGCCAGCATCTGCCCTTCAGATGGAAATCAGCCGTCACGCTGAACTGGAGAGACGGTTGCGGATGCACGAATCCTTCCTACCTCGGGTAAGGCCGGCTAGTGACTCTTTTGAAGCAGGCGTCCCTCACCGTGAGCACCTGTACAATGTCCAGGGAACCAGTAATGACCACCAGTCAACAACTCTTCATCCAAAGGAGGACCCGCGGATGGTAATGCAACATATGCATTTCCCAAACCTCGGACTTCGGAGAAATAGCTCACCAGAACCCGAAACTCCCCAAAGACCACATGACATCATCGCTATCGCTCCTCAGTCAGAGATAGATGAGACCGCTCCGTCTGATCATCCCAGGATAGTAAACGTTGTAGGGCGAAGTAGACCCTTCCGTCCGCCTTTTCCCTATTCGAATGTAAGTTCGCACAACATCGGTGACGAGAAAGATAGACGTGCGGAGACAACGGTTGTCAATAATGTTTCTCAGCCGTATCTTTGCCGCCTGTGCCATCACACGTTCTCAGATATTTACAGTCTTGTCATTCATGCAAAACGGCTTCATTCTAATCTAGACCAGCTCGTATTTGTCTGCCATTGCTGCCAGACGTCGTTTGAGGATGCTAAGTCCCTGCATGATCACTTAGATGCAGTGGGTCCCGGTGGCTTTGCGGCCGGTGCCGCCTGTGAGCTGAGGGGTGTAACGAAGCAACCAGCCAAGGCCCGTCGCTTTAGCTGTCCCGTGTGCGGAAAGAGGTTCTCGCGGTTTGGGTTCATGCAAAGTCACATCGAACGCATCCACGGGGGTCATCAGCTTTCGGCATCCATACCAATGATCGCCAGACCTGGTAGTTTTCCTGACAACCAGGAAGCAACGTTGCCGACTGCTAACTACCACTCCGCAACAGATGCCGAAGCGGCGGTCGACAAGGTATCTACCGAGCCAACGGGACAGAGTCTTGAGAAAGAAGATGTGAAAGAAGCAGATGCTACTGAAAAAGACGACGGGGAAATGCGTCGCACTATTCAGGGCATCTCGTCTTCAGCTCCACTTCCATCAACAGACACAAATATCGATGTCGGTAACCATCCTGTAAGATCTCTCTCTGCGGACGGTCCATCGAACGGGAAAGACATTTTCAATTGTCAGGAATGTAATGAGCAGTTTGCTCAAGGGAGGTTTTTCAAAAAACACGTCAATAATTGTCACATAGAGGGTATGACATCACATCACAACCACCACAGCACCAGAGATAGTGTGATAGAGACGAGCACACCTGTACATGCGATGTCACCTGACGAAAGACATACTGCTACCGGTGATGGCGAGCTAGCAGGGCGAACGATAGATTCTCCGATGCTGCAGGTGAAACAGGAAAGTGCGGGAAACATCTTAGACTTGCGCATACCTTCAGACCCCGTGAGGGCAGCATCATTGCAACGGGAAGAGTTCGAAGCTATTCATTGTGGCAATACTCAAGGTGATTCAAATGACCGCGTATCATCTCACGAAAACGGTTCGTCACCACAAGCTGAGGCTGAACTACAGACAGGTAGCTTTCGGAACAAGCGGTACGCCTGTGATGTGTGTGGCAAAACCTACAAGTACAGCTTCCACATGAAGGAACATCGCCTGACGCACGCTGCAGTCTGCCCATTTACCTGTCGCATTTGTGGAATGGGGTTTTTCAGGCAGCGGCAGATGCGGGACCACGAGTTGCGGCACACCGGTATGTACCCTTGTCGCTGCGAGATCTGCGGGAAGGGATTTCCGCGCACATCGGAGCTAAAGCGACACCGGGCATTCCGCCACCGACGGCTGGATACGACTCAACAACAAACCCTCAAATGCTGATGATAATATGCAATGATTTTACGCAAAAATTCAGTTATGATAATTAAGTGCCTACAGCCGGAAGCATGCACAAAATCTATCCCTGTGTTTCTCTTAAGACTTCTGTCAATACGTACTTGTGAAGTATGAAATATTTCTTTTGCTTAGCTTTCGCAGTGTAATTGACAGACTGTAACTACGTGTGTATTCAAATTTGGAGACTGCCCAAACAAAATGAAATATCAACATCAAGTATAACGATTGGTATGCCGCCATTTGAACGAGTTACAGGCACGTTTTGACAGAATTCCGTCAGTGATGATTACGAGTGTTGCTTATAATTCAAACCTAATTTGCGGAAAGGAACGATATCTTTATTTGTATTTGACTCCAAGACTGCATTGTATTATCAGTAAGCTGTTGGAAAAGGAGTGAGATTTATTCACCATTTGTGCAAATCTATGCGTAGATTCTATAGCGTGACAAACGAATGCTCAATATCTAACGAGCTTTAATGTTCCATGCTCCAAGCCGCTCTTCATAGAGTTTGGATATAGAGACTAAAGGAGAGGTTCTTGATTTCAACAATTTTAACATGAAATTCAGAGGAAGTTTTAAAATAATGTATGGAACTTGGTGGTGATATGGTATGGAACCACTCCTACTAGTTTTTCTTCAAGTCTTTCTGTAATAGATACCTAGGAGTGAAACAAAAAAAGAATACGGTATTAGTATCTCATGAACATTAAACCATCTTGCGCACATTTTTTATTTTTTGTTTTTTGTGCGTAATTTCGTTCACCGGGTTTAGCACTTGAATGTTAAATCTTTTGGATCAAAATAATTGCTCGTACATCCACGTATGTAGACTTGATAAGCAATTAACAGCGAAAGAAGTATAATTTTCGCAGAAGTTTGTAAGCGCGTCCTGTTCTCTTTACAATATTGCTACCGAACGGTGAACTTCTGCTCGCTCCGTTTGTTAGATACTTAAACAGAAGTGCTGTCTTTTGTCAAAACATATTGATTAATACATGGGATAGCGCACATAACTTATCTGTGTCACAGAGCATGGGTACAAAGGAAAGATTTTTGTTTCTTCTCCTTCTCTAGCACCTCCCTGATGATAATTGTCTGTCACTCAAAATCCAGCACAACCACGAAAACTCCGTTTAGACAAAATAACATATATATATATATGTATATAGTACCAAGTTTTTTGTTTTTTTGTTTTTTAAATCAGGCTGGAACGATGTGTTGTTATATGTACCCTCTTACTCCTTTTCAGTGAGATTTTTTTTTCTTTTTGTCAAAGTAGTATGAACAAGATATGATCTCTCAAGACGTATTTATATCCTGCTAAAGTTAGAAATCTGGGTATCAGTATAGTGGACCGTTGGCGTTTTGATATCAATTCCATGAGCAAAGACAGACATGAGACGTAAAGTGTTGTTGAAACCATGGTGTATGACACAGTGTACTTTTTTTAAGGTTCTTGGGACTGCATAACACGAAACCTTGAATCATCTATCATCACTGATCATAGCAAAACATCTATTGGTGGAATCGCGATGTAGAGATTTATAGAGATGTAGAGATTGTGCTCATTTTGATGATAATTATAAACAATGTAGTGGGATTCCTTTCTTTTTCTGTATCAATGCATGGAAGGTGACAGAAAATCATTCCGCGTTGAAATATAAGTGCAGCAAGAATATTATATGACTCATAAAAAATAATTAATGCATTCGTTTAGCTCGGGTCTTCATTTGAGGTGTGCAGCTGATGTGGCGGAGGGGACGGGGCTACGTACCCATGTAAAGCTTGTCGCGGAGTGATTTATTATTCAGGTGGAAGGTTAAGGGCATTATTTACCATTTGCAGATGAAACAACACCAGCTTTAGTGCTTTTAAATGGTTCTAAAATGTGAGTTATGGATAGAAACAGTCAATGTAAAAATGTTTATCAGTATAATCAATGTTAAGTATTGTTTAATATACAAACTGTCAACAATAGTTATAATGAAATTGTCATAGAATAAACCGTCTACAGGTATGGTTTATTGAGAAAAATAGTGATATCTCCTTATATGTTAGGCTTCATCGCTAAAATTTTTATATGGTAGGATGTTTTGTGATACAACTGACCTACATATATGCATCAAATGTGATAAGTCGAACATTTTTTTTTAAATCACTGCTCCCAATGGTAAACAGTACCTTTAACCGAAATTGTACAAAGTAGCTTGTTAAAAGGTGCAGGGTGCAGAGTAAGTTAAATCGGTGTATATTCCTTAAGTTTATGTTACAAATCAGGGTCTGTAGGCGTGCATTATGTATACATATATCTTTTTTTTCTACTGCCTTTGTTTGTACATTCTTGTCTCACATTACGTTCCAAGAGAAATTGCGAAATTGATCTAAAACCTTAACGTAGGCTGAGGACTCGATTCATAATTCGTCATTGTAAATTTGAGGACGGATACATATTTGTTCATCAGTGACACTGTGGTATCACGTAATGTAACGGGCAAAATCGAATTCACTTTGCGCCTAATTCTTCTCCGTCGTCAGTCCCGTATATGTGTATAACGATATACAAATAATACTAGGTATATGTCCAACTACAAGGTAAATATAAGTCTCAAAAGAGCGTATATGTGTTGAAATACTGAAGGTCCTAGATTGTTTAGATTTTTCTCTTTCGTGAACTTTGATCACTTTCTCAGCTCTTTCCAGGTCATTAAACACAATTAGAAAAATTATATTTCACGTTGTGGCCAGTATTTCTTGCCATGGAAGTACTGAAAGAGTGAATATTGTTCCACCTCTGTTTTGTAAGACTTCTATTGAGAATAACTGAAATACCGCGGGATGTAGTATGTGATATAATATATCAAAATGTTCTCTCTGTGGGAAATGTATTCTGTTTTCATTTTCCTTTCATGTGGATGAACTCTTTATTGATGGTAAATCTTCCCTAACGCATGCATGGGAGATGGAATTTATTTTTGTAAACATTCCTGAGATAGATATGCGTATATATCATGTATCATCTTTGAAAGTTGATTGTCACGGTAAACTGGAATACTATCGTTCACTTTAAAGTAAGTAGGCCTACATTGTATATGGCATTAAACAATATCAACCTTAAATACTTCTTGTGTCGTCAATCTGTACGGCTGGTTGTGACACCCTCAAGAGTATATAATTTGTTTCAGTAAGACACCTGATATTCAACAGCATTTCAAATAATAATTCAATTCCTCTCAGGGCAAGTCACAGCGGTTCAATTCAGTTAATCTTATGTCAAGGACAGTCAGTTTACTTTCAAGAATTCTGCATAATGCATTCACATTATGTGCATGCGCATTGTGATACAAAACTAACAGATAAATTCACTAAGATGTATACGGAAAATTAACAACATCAAAGAATGCAACATTCTAAAACATTTATTTTGATTTTTTTACATAGATAGATAAACAAAATGTACACGTACGTACAGAGAGAGAGAGAGAGAGAGAGAGAGATGCACAAACGCATATATATCAGATTCGATATACTAAGTAGCGGTGGCCCGAACCACAAATATCGATCGGACTATAAATATTATTATTTGTGAGTGTGTACATTGTTTTGAAGTGTTTTTTTTCTCATCTAGAATAGAAAAGCTCAGTGCATGATATAATCTGAACACATTTCAGGTAACTGCCGCGACTAGGGTTGCCAGATCGCTGCTAATCTGGCCAAACTCAGTCTATTTTACGATTTGACTATCGACTATTTGAAGCCCTTCATCACACCTGCCAATTTTCACATAAACATCTTATTTTTCAATCATTTTCATAGCTTATCAAATCATTTCATTCTTATGTCTTTATTTTTTACTTGTTAGTCACAGTCTGTATCACTTTATCATGCCTGCCACTTTTTACATGATTATTAATAAATGATTCCATTCTTTTATTTTTAACTTATTTTTTTTTTTTCAGGCCACCACATTATTTTTGTATTCATGTTCTTATTTATGTAAATAACATAACAATCAAATATAGAATAACCAATTTTGATAGAATACAACAAAAAACGTGCTATAGGAATAAGAAGGAAGCAAAATAATATACAGTGGTTAAACACAAAATGTGTGGTGATAAACAGTAAACAGTGGAAATCAAAATAAAGGATTATATATATATATATATATATATATATATATATATACATATATATATCATACATGTAGTAATAATCATTCATACATTAACTGTACATTTATTTGTATGCGATACAGTACATAATGTTTGTTCGAGCGTATGTTTGTGCCTCGTTGAGTGCATATGTAGACCCTATTTATGATAGCAAAGAAGAAGGTTTACATGTGGGATGCGTTTATGAAAGTACAAGTGTGAACGTGGTAGCACGTATGAAACCAACATCCTACCCATTTACCTAATGTGTTTGGTATTAACCCTCTTTGTGTGTGTGTGTGTGTATGTCAGCAGCATGGATGGTGTGTACAGTATTTTCAGTGCTGTTGGGTTTTCTGTGCCAAGCAGCACTCTAAGCACGTACATTTGTAAGGGGTCAATTCCATATGATTTGGTTTAAATTTTGCTACCTTTCTATCACATAGAAATTCACGTACAGTTGTATGTAACTGGCAAAATGGAATTTTGCTCTTTAATCTTCCATCATGTTCAATCAAAAGGAAATTGACTGATTTCTATCTGAAGTCTTTGGCAGCCAAACTTTTCGCAGTGTACATTCCAAACTGAGTAGGCGTAGGCCTATTGTAATAAGCTAGTGTGCTCAAGCAGGCTCTTGGTGGTTATGCACATATTTGACTTTATGCGGCTTGCTTGACGGCATATGGCCTTACACTTCTAGCTGAAAGGATAAATAGGAACATAAAAATTATATTGTCTTAACCAGACAATTCAGAGTCATTCATCTCTCCTTTTCTTAAAAAAAGGTAAACAAAAAAGAAAAACGTTTCGTGAGAAGGAAAGAAATAATGGAGGGACAAATTGAGCAACAACAGCAACAATAATAACAACATCGTTCTCCGGATATGGTATTGTGATTTTCAGAATGTTATTTGGTTATGCGTGGTCTTGCGTGCATACGTGAATATGGCTATATATAGTGTTCAGTTTTAGCGCAAGGGGAAAAAAAAAAACCCACAGAAGATCAAGGCCATTATTGATAAATGTCTGGTCCAAATCAGAGGTCTCAAATTCTAACTGGGCACCGTTTTGTCCTGTCGAGAGACATTGAAAATTCTATAAGAAGGAGGAGGAGAATAATTATTTCATAACAGAAATAAAGACACAAATGACTGGCTGCCACAGTGCTAACAAAATGTGGCTTTTTATTCAAAGGGTGAAGTTCTCTGGAAATCTCACTTTTGTTCTTGTGTGTGTTTGTTTGTTTGTTTGTTTGTTTGTGTGTGTGTGTGTGTGTGTGCGTGTGTGTGTGTGTGTACGTAGGCTTTCATTTGCAAAAATGGGAGCAGTTGAAACTTTCATAGAGAGTGGTGGTTTTTTTTTTTTGCACATTGATAGTATGAATTATATATTATTTCTTCTTTTTTTTCTTTCTTTCTTCCCCCACGTCAGATGTATGGTCAGTTTAGGTTTTAGCCGTATTAATGTTTAGGAATCGGTATGTATCAGCATTATGGTGGTCACTTTTTTTTTTCTTTCCCATGTAAAACGTTTAGTTAGCTTCGGTTTTTGGTGTGTGTCTAACTGTCAAAGAAACAGGTAACCAAGATACCACACGTATGTAGTGTGATTTGGCGTGCAAATGTTGGTGTTTGTGAGTGCGCACTTGTGATGGGTATGTCTGTTGTTGTTGATTTTTGGTTGATGTCTAGTGTATATATCATGGGCGTAAATCCCGGGGGGATGGGGGGGGGATATATTCCCCCCTGAAATGGAGGAGTGGGGGATGGCCTGTACAATCATCCCCCCCCCCCTGAATTTTGAGGGGAAAAATGGAGGAAGCAGAAATGTGATTGTATCAATTTTGGCATATTGCATGACGTTTGTACGCCGGCCTTCAGACAGGTGACAGAGCTGAACAGTATTCTATCTTGTAGGAAAATGTATAATTTTCTTAAAGGGTGTGTACAGTTCTGGTCGAGGTGAAGATTTAGCTTTTAACGTTTTGCGAGATATTCAGAAACCACTCTATGAGATGTCAAAGAGCACGCGGTTCTAAAGGGTATCAAAAGTTTATTCGATGAAAATCGGTTTTGAAATGGCTGAGATATCCAAAAACAAGGTGAAACAAAAAGATACTAATGAAGTTGGGGCATGTCGCCTTTTATTATTGACACTTTTTTTGGATATCTCAGCCATTTGAAAACCAATTTTCATCAAATAAACGTTGAACCCTTCTTAAAATTACATGCTCTTTCATATTTCATAAGAGGCTTTTCATTATCTCACTTAGGAATGTTCAAAACATGAATCCCTACCTCAACCAGTACTGTACAGTCCCTTTAAGCGCTCGCTCGCTTCGCTCGCTCGCGAAGAAAGTAACATCGGCATACACTGTAAGGTATGGCTCAGGCGTTGACAACGTCAAATAGTATAGGTCTACATGTAAACATGCTATGACGCGAGTAACTGGGGACCATCTGCAAAATATGTACGAAAACATACAAACAAACAATAACAACAACTTTATCGCCATAATTGAATCCCCTCCATTTCCTGAATCATTCCTGAGAAACGACAGTGACTGATGACTCAGTCAGGATACATCTATGGGCATACCAAGGGAAGATCAGGGACGTCGAATCTATGGGGGGGGGGGGGGGGGGGGCAAAGGGGCATTTGCCCCGCCCCAAAGGAAGTGTTTAGACAGAGAAATCATTTATCCCCCAAGCAATTCCCGAGATGAGGACAAATCTCGAACTTTCTTAATGGAAAATTGTCCAAATATCGCCAGAACTATGCACCAGATCGTTGTATTGCAATCATGAACATGCAAAAGGTCCGCTTTACAGGATAAGGGATAAACTTTGTACACTTTTGACATAGACGTATATTCCCTAATTTATCAAAGAGTGTGCAGCAGATCTTTCACTTAACAAAAGCAACCTAATATGTATAGAGGCGTCGATGGGGGGGGGGGATGGTTCTCAAATAAAAGTGGGACAAACAAAAGCGAAAAATATAGCTACAAACGGCAGTTTTTTTTAGTGTAAAATTTTAAAATTTTAAAGCTCGCTCGCTCCGCTCGCTCGCATTTAACCGCTATGCCATTCTCCTGATGTTGCTGCCAGTGATTGACAGCAGGTGCACCCGGTGCACCCCCCTTAATTTCCAAAGCGAAAATATAGCTACAAACGACAGTTTTTAGGACTGGAAAATGTCAAAATTTTCAAGCTCACTCGCTTCGCTCGCTAGCATTTAATCAGTATGCCATTCTCCTGATGTTGCTGCCAGTAATTGCCGGCAGTTGCGCCCGGTGTGCCCCCTTAATTTCCAAAGTGAAAAAATACAGCCACAAACGGCAGTCTTTGGACTGTTAAATGTCAAAATTTTCAAGCTCGCTCGCTCCGCTCGCTCGCATTTAACCGCTATGCCATTCTCCTGATGTTGCTGCCAGTAATTGCCGGCAGTTGCACTCGGTGTGCCCCCTAAATTTCCAAAGCGAAAAAGTATAGCTACAAACGACAGTTTTTAGACTGTAAAATGTCAAAATTTTCAAGCTCGCTCGCTCCGCTCGCTCGCATTTAATCGCTATGCCATTCTCCTGATGTTGCTGCCAGTGATTGTGAGCAGGTGCGCCCCCCCCCCCCTTAATTTCCAAAGCGAAAAATATAGCTACAAACGGCAGTTTGGGGACTGTAAAATGTCAAATTTTTGAAGCTCGCTCGCTTCGCTCGCTCGCATTTAATTATTATTCTATTCTCCTGATGTTGCTGCCAGTAATTGCCAGCAGTTTTCGCCCGGTGCGCCCCCTTAATTTCCAAAGCGAAAAATATAGTTACAAACGGCAGTTTCTGGACTGTCAAAACGCGAATGTCAAAATTTTGAAGCTCGCTCGCTTCGCTCGCTCGCATTTAATCATTATGCCATTCTCCTGATGTTGCTGCCAGTACTTGCCAACAGTTTTTGCCCGGTGCGCCCCCTTAATTTCCAAAGCGAAAAAATACAGCCACAAACGACAGTTTTTGGGACTGGAAAATGTCAAAATTTTCAAGCTCATTCGCTTCGCTCGCTCGCATTTAATCATTATGCCATTCTCCTGATGTTGTTGCCAGTAATTGCCAGCAGTTTTCGCCCGGTGCGCCCCCACCCCTTAATTTCCAAAGCGAAAAAATACTAGTACAGCCACAAAGGACATGTGGGACTGTGAAATATCAAAATCTTCAAGCTCACTCGCTTCGCTCGCTCGCATTTAATCTTTATGCCATTCTGATGTTGCTGCCCTATTACCGGCAGTTGCGCCCGGTGTGCCCCCATAATTTCCAAAGCGAAAAAATACAGCCACAAACGGCAGTCTTTGGACTGTAAAGTGTCAAAATTTTCAAGCTCGCTCGCCCCGCTCGCTCGCATTTAACTGCTATGCCATTCTCCTGATGTTGCTGCCAGTAATTGCCAGCAGTTGCGCCTGATGCGGCCCCCTTAATTTCGAAAGCGAAAAAGTATAGCTACAAACGGCAGTTTTTAGACTGTAAAATGTTAAAATTTTCATGCTCGCTCGCTCCGCTCGCTCGCATTTAATCGCTATGCCATTCTCCTGATGTTGCTGCCAGTGATTGACAGCAGTTGCGCCTGGTGTGCCCCCTTAATTTCCAAAGCGAAGAATATAGCTACAAACGGCAGTTTTTGGACTGGAAAATGTCAAGATTTTCAACGCAAAGAGATTTCACCGTAGGAGGGGGAAACCCCCCTACCATACCCTCCCCCTCGATCGCTTGATTCGTTCCCTCACATAACCGCTCCTCCTAAGATCAAATCCTGTCTACGCCGATGATAGGCCCCATTATTTAGTAGGCCTTCACAGTGATGTCGCACAGCAAGAGCTGAAATACCACGATTTTGTCATTCAATAATATATTGTGAATATTTCATTTTCTTATTGTTTTTCTAAAGAAAAGAAAACAAAATTTTCACCACAAGTGAGCACCAGATCGCTGAATTTCAGGTCTGAAAATGCAAAATCTTCCCCGTGTGGGAGAGGGATACCCCCCATACACACCCTTCCCCCGTTCGGTCGTTCCGCTCCCTCTCACAGATATTTCCCAAAAAAAAAAAAAATGTTTTCATACTTTTAAGGTCTGATTTTCCGCCGAAAGTCTGACAAGCAAAAAGAAAAAAAAGCAACAAGAACAAAAAGTCTTTATGTTGTTGCTGCCACGTTTCTCCCACTTTATATTTCATGCAAAAGAGTGGGGCATCCGATCCCTGTAAAGTGTGTGTGTGTGGGGGGGGGGGGGGAGGGGGGCACAAAGCTTCTCCCCCCCCCCCCAAAAAAAAAAAAGGCTGCGCCGGTCCGGTTATGGGCTTGTAATCGTGGTGATGGTGACCACCCCCCCCCCCCACTTCTCAGTATGGATTTACGCCGTTGGTATATATGGGTGTGTGTGTTGAGGAAAGGTTACCGGGGGGGGGGTATATTAGTGGGGAAATAGGTGGGGATGGTTAGGGTTAGGTAGATGTAGTTAGGTAATAGAGTAATGGTTAAGGGGGTAGGCAGGAATATGGTTTGTTTTGATAATATACACATAGCGTTATTTTGTTTTGTACGGGGGGGGGGGTAGGCAGAGCTACCAAGTCTCACGCATTCTGAGTGAGACTCAAGCATTTAGGGGTCGTCTCACGATCTCACGCATGGCACCCATTTTTCTCACGCATTGGGCAAAGTCTGCAATTTGGGCCCATAATAAGGAGCATAGCTCAAATTGAAGGTATACTTTCCTTTTGTCTTTCAAAATAAGTAAAAAAATAATCACTTAAGTATGCACCTGATCGCACCATTAAGAGCTAAAAATTGAAAAAGCTCCCTACTGTGGGAGGCGCCACAGGGGGGAGGCGGGCCGGGACCCTTCCCACACCCTCGCTTGCGCGCACATTCGCTCGCCGAGATGCCAAGTCATGAAAATCTCACTCATAGAACTTTTTTGAACTTGGCATCCCTGGGTAGGTAGATAGGTTAGATAAAAATGATGAGTTTTGTTCGGTTGATTTAAGAATGCTTTCTTATGATACGTTTCGGGAAATGCTGTATTCTCAAGAGAGTGTAAGAGAATTTAGGTAATGAAGTGGATATTGAGCAATCTGATCAAATTGATCAAGAATTTTTTTTCCCTTTTAAGAGTTATACTTTACCTGATATATTTATGAATATAGCGTGTGCTCTGCAAAAAAAAAAAAGGAAGTTAAGTTAAAAAAGTGATTTAATAGCACAAATTTCTTATTGGGTGTGTGAGTGATAAGGCACATTCGGATTGGCTTGATTAAGCTGATCGGAATAGCTTTTTCTGAAAATAATGCAGAATTTCATGTCATTTTTCTTATAAAAACAGGGTATTATTTGGTAAAAAGACCCAAATATATTGTACCGTATGCTTGAAAAAACGATTTAGCAGCACAAGAAAGAAGAATACAGCTGCTTTTGTTTTTTTGGTGGTAATATTAATTTTATTGTTAATATGGATTTGATATGAATGAAACTCAAATAAAGAATAATATAAAACAAAAAAGTACGTGTATGTGTGTGTGCGTGTGTCTCTGTGTGTGGTCGTGTGTGTACATGAAAGCAAAAAGAGAAAGTGTCCAGATAGAAAATGATTGAATCTAACATTCTCTTGCATCCGCACTGAGCGGGATTACCTTTACCGAGAATATCAGGACCTACCTGTTGCAATTTTAAGTGTTAATATTCTTTGATGATAAACGAAGAAGGGTAGGGGATACCTTTTACAGAACTCCCAAAATGCAGCAAAACATTAAATATGAACCTCAGGGGACTTGTTTAGGCCACTGCTTAGAAATTTGAAAGTCAACAGTTATCTACAGTTTGAATAATGCACAAAACTCAACTACTCAATAGTTCTGTGTGTCAGCCACACTTAAGCCTTTTTGTTGCAGTCTTCTGTATCTTTTATCTATAAACACAAATCTAAAAGTATAAGAGCTGATGTAATAACAAGTAGAGTGTGTGGCAAGAATGTATATAGAAATGTTTGTAAGTTTTGATGAACTTTATTCACAAAATATACATGATGGACACACATGCAGTGCATGGGTCTGCAAAGGTAGCCTAGTAATGTACTGGAATTTACGGTGAGCCCCGAAAAGAATTCAATTCAAAATCTAACGGTCAATAAAAATGCACTAAATGTTACCTTCCACTTTCAATACTTTATGAGAGTTTCTAAAATGATACTCTCTTCAACATACCACTGTGTTTATACAACTCTTCATTTAAGGCATGCAAATGGGATTCCCTACCTTTTTAAGGAATCCGATCTCAAAGAAGAATATAAGTGTGTGTGTGAGTGTGTGTGTGTGTGTGTGTGTGTGTGTGTGTGTGTGTGTACTTCATGAAATTAGAGAAATCAAATAAAGATTACTGAAAAACAAAAGTACCTAAAGTGTGTGCGTGTACATAATTCCGGTGACACGACATAATTATGCTCCTGCGACAATATTGCTCCGGTCTTACTTTCTCCAAGGACTTAGGTTAGGGTTGTGATGGGGTTTTAGGTCTTGTTTGATGTGAGGATTTAAGTGTTAGGATTAGGATTAGGGTTATGTTTGTGGGTAGAATTTATGTTTGGCTTAGCATGCAGATAAATTATTTCATGGGAGCAATACAGTCGCAGGAGCAAATAAAAATGGATCCCTTTTCCCCTCCACAGGGCCATACCATTATTGTAACAGCAATGTCAGATACCCTTTCATTACCTTGCGTCAATGGGATGCACCAAGTTAAACATCACGTTGGGTTCAATGATGTACTATAATATTTTATTATGTAAGAATGCAAAGCCGCTTCCAGTGTACCACAGTGCTTCCGTAAACGCACCACGAAGTAAACAATCTCATGTGCAACGGATGTGATGATACATCTCGTGTCGTATCGACAACACGAGAGGGCGCAAGTCCACGACATGGAACGGGACTGATCGACTCTCGATTCCTTTTGTTCCCAATCACCCTGAATATATTCATTTATTTTATTTTATTATTTTTTTTTTAGTGTTGATTCTTTAGTTTGCTCTGCATGACACAGCTGAACGGTATTAAATGATCAGAGGTACTTAAGATAACCAAGGATGTACTAGAGAATTTAGTCACAACCGTCTTATTTCCTTTACTGGGTATTCGAAGCCGCCGCTCAAAAATATTTGAAGCATGTGCCAGACGGGATCTGCCGCGCAGATACAAAGACAATTAGTGACTCGTGTCTCATTGCATAATCACTAGCCACTTTCAAAGGAAGATAATATGTCTTTTTCGATAGTAACTACTTTTCGCTATCCCTTCTTATAGAAGGTAGGTGGTACAGACACGAGGATGCGCGAATAGAAATTGAACAAAAAATGCTGAAATAAAGATGAAAATTACTCGACTGGGCATGCCCGGGCACTAATCTGATATATCAATCAATAAAGAATTATACTTGATGATTATTCCATATTAGTTTCATTTGTGGAAATTAAGCGGAAAAGTGATAAAACCAGCTTTCCAGGATGGTACAGTTTTAAAAATTTTCACATGATACAGCTCTGATCTACACTTTTGCGCAAATTTCTGGACGGAATTGACTTTTGTTTTACATGCTTTATAAGTGGAACTTCATTTCATTTGATAAATAAATAAGGAAAATATGGCCAACATTATGACAACGTTCAAAATGAATCTTCAGATTGCTCAGCAAGACGGCGGCGTCGAACATCGATCATCAAAGGCACAAGTGCACATGTGGAATTCTTTTGTACATCAATAGAAATCTGACAACTGTTTGAATAATTGCAGCCAGTTGGAACTCCATGTATAAAACCTCCTTAAGATAACACACCACTTATAACAGTATAGGCTCTTTTTCTGTTTGTCACTCACTATTCCAGTAATACGAGGCCTGATATCTTTCTTCTCTCTTTTCGAAAACACCCGTGTGCATTATGCATTTTGGGTCATGAAAGGAAATAAGCCAGCTCATGTACTCATGGGTACAAATAACCTTTCTTTTTTTCTCAGTTGGTTAGGCACTTCATTCTATTCAAAGCGACATAATACATCAGCTTGCCCAACATAGCAATTCATAAAATGAAAGAATGAACCTGCATCGACCATGTGACCAGGATGGTTCGTCAATCAACATTCGGGGAAGCATCCATTTCAGGATTGGTTTGTATTAAATGCGTTAACAAACTTTTTCTTTTAAAATTGCCAAATACCAGGCTTGCTGTCAGGTGGATGTACTGGCAAGCGTCATCTATAAGGATTATATAAATGATAACATCACAGATGCTTGTCTCAGTGAATTTTAAACCCTGTCTCTCAGTGCAACTGACCTTTTAATCCCAAACTGGCTTATTAATACTTCGGCGCTCGCACTCTAATCAACTTCAAGTTGTATTTTGATTTTGATGTCTCCTGGGATTTTTTTTCTTTAAGTATATATACATGTATGTATGTATGTATGTATGTATATATATATATATATATATATATATGAATAAATAAACTGTTAATGCATTTTTTTTTTTGCCAATAAAGAATGAATTTATTCAAAAAAAATGCATTACCAGTTTATTTCTTCATTTCTTCGTGGAGTCAATACGTGAATTCTCAACATGTTTATATATATATATATATATATATATATATATATATATATATATATATATATATATGTATATATATATATATATATATATATATATATATATATATATGTTATCAAAGGTTATCAAAGGTAAACATGTGCTTAGCTCTTTCACTTAGCAATACAGGAAACACACTCGTTAATCACAAAGAATTCATCAGTCTGTTGTAAATCTCGATCAGTGGGCATTTAATACTCATTCACAACTATGTACAATTTTTTTTTTTTTTACAATTTTTACATATAGCTTTGGCGTCGATGCATAGGTCACTGGATAGAAATGCATTCAAAAGAATAAAATGTATTGGTTTATGTTCTCTAGGAGCAGTAAATTGCTAGTTCCTTTTCAAATGGAAGATTCCAAAGGATAACGCATATTCAAATATCTATGAACATGTAACATACCATTATTTTCATTAGTCAGAGCGATTCGAATTCACAATTCAGTGACTGAAGTCATAACTTATGGGAAGACGTCTTTTGCGTCGGGGTGATAAAAAGTTGTTTCGTTGAGTGGAAATATCATGGTACTTGGAGATTTAGAGGTAAACTCTATGTGGCCCCAGAATTTCTACCAAATACACTGTAACTTAAAGATTTTTGGAAGTCATCCTATCTAAATGGTTCCACGTAAAGTAAGGGTTGTTATGAGTTTTGTTGTTACGGTCGTTGTTGCGAAAATATTTACCGGTTCTACGTCAAAATTGGGTTTCATGCAGGTGATAATTGTAAATCCGTTTTGTTGGTCGGTGTTGTTGTTCTTTGTCGACTTAGTCCAAGTAGGTGTAGTCTCTGCGACCAATGTATTTCAGCAATACTGTCAGTCTTTGGTTTTAAGTTTGCCAGTTTTCACTGCGGGACGAACCACGAAACATTTAGAAGCACTTCCTGTGGACGATGGATGGGCCAGACTCGTCGTACTCCTGCTTGCTGATCCACATCTGCTGGAAGGTGGAGAGGGAAGCCAGGATGGAGCCTCCGATCCATACAGAGTACTTCCTCTCGGGAGGAGCAATGATCTTGATCTTCATTGAGGGAGGTGCAAGAGCAGTGATCTCCTTCTGCATCCTGTCGGCGATTCCTGGGAACATGGTAGAACCTCCGGACATGACAGTGTTGGCGTACAGATCCTTACGGATGTCGACGTCGCACTTCATGATGCTGTTGTATGTGGTCTCGTGGATACCAGCAGCCTCCATACCAAGGAAGGATGGCTGGTAGAGAGACTCGGGAGCACGGAATCGCTCGTTGCCGATGGTGATGACCTGACCATCGGGAAGCTCGTAGCTCTTCTCCAGGGAAGAGGAGGAAGCAGCAGTGCTCATCTCCTGTTCGAAGTCGAGAGCGACGTAGCAGAGCTTCTCCTTGATGTCGCGAACGATTTCACGCTCGGCTGTCGGTAAGGGAAATCACAACAGTAGATACATTGTAGAATTTGTCACACTAAGTTGGGTTAGAGAGATCAAATACTGGGACATGAAACTAAAGGAAATTAAATTCAGGCAGATGAACTTCTGGGATATCAACTTCGGAGGGGTGTTAAAATTCAGGGATATGAAATGATCACCCATCAGTAGATTATGACTTTTTGTGTGAAATGGAAATTGACTGTCAGGATTTTTTTTTAAAGGAAATGTGGTTGTGATCAGAAGACCAGGATCATGTAGGCCTGCTGGACATTATCTATAACGATAGTCTTCGGTGTACTGTTTAAGTTGCGTGAAAAGTTATCGATAGGAAAATGGGAATAAAATCAAAAGTGCTTACCGGTGGTGGTGAAGGAGTAGCCACGCTCGGTGAGGATCTTCATCAGGTAGTCGGTGAGATCACGACCAGCCAAGTCCAGACGGAGGATGGCGTGGGGAAGGGCGTAACCCTCGTAGATGGGCACGGTGTGGGAGACACCATCGCCAGAGTCGAACACGATACCAGTGGTACGTCCGGAGGCGTACAGGGACAGCACAGCCTGGATGGCTACGTACATGGCGGGTGAGTTGAAGGTCTCGAACATGATCTGAAGAGAACAGTGCAAATAGATTGAATATTACATGAATCATATACTACAGCATTGAAACAATGTATATGCAGTCGACTTTTTAAACCAAGAATCTGGATTCTTAACTTTTTAATTTGCGGCTATGGAAGTACATTTCCCATTTTCCGTCAATTTTTATCTGAAAACATATGAATGGAGTGGTCAAGTAATCATTTAAAACGATCTGAATCTCCCGATGAATATCAAAGTCAAGCTATGCTTACCTGGGTCATCTTTTCCCTGTTGGCCTTGGGGTTGAGGGGAGCCTCGGTGAGGAGGACGGGGTGCTCCTCGGGAGCGACACGGAGCTCGTTGTAGAAGGTGTGATGCCAGATCTTCTCCATGTCGTCCCAGTTGGTGACGATACCGTGCTCGATGGGGTACTTGAGGGTCAGGATACCCCTCTTGCTCTGGGCCTCGTCTCCGACATAGCTGTCCTTCTGTCCCATGCCTACCATGACACCCTGATGGCGGGGCCTGCCGACGATGGATGGGAAGACAGCCCTTGGGGCATCGTCTCCGGCGAATCCGGCCTTCACCATACCGGATCCGTTGTCGATGACCAGGGCGGCAACATCGTCGTCACACATGATGGGTTGTTTGACTTAGGTTATTCCTGTGAGCAGATACGATAAAGATACATTGTAAATTGAAATCCTAATATACTTTATTCTGTCCATGTCAATTAAGTCAAACGAGTAAATCTTTCTGCATTATCCTTTCGATTTTGGTTTCTTGCTTGAACTTGGGCTGTATGATAAAGCATAATAATTGACAATTATGATTACAATAAAAATTCAGCAACGTATTATAAGGTTAAAAATATATCAATGTAGTCACAATAAAATACAGTTTGTGACCGAATTCGTAGTGAATTTCCTCACTTGGCCTAATGATGTGGCTTGCAGATATGTGTCACATGATAATGTCCTTGATGCATTGTCCTGTGAAGGATTATCACCCGCATCCTGGTTATCTGGTGGTAAAGTCAACCACACGGAATTCAGAAATGGTCTGGCTTTTCCTGGAATTTTCCTTTTACAAGTGTGTCGAGTCAGGCGGAAACAAGGAAACGAGTAAATTACTATCGAATGCTAAAGCGTTGATTGTAACATTTAAAAGAAAATAATAAAAAAAAAACTTTTTTGGAAAAGAAAAACCACTCAACGGGATTTGAACGACTTCTCACTAGTTATGAGCCTCTCCAAAGAGGTTTTGCACACTTCACATGATGAAGCTGAGCTATAGCGCAAACTGTCGAGCCTACCTTGACAGAAGATACTGAGAAGTTCGGGGTGATCGACGAAGATCCGTGCCGTCGACGAGCTGAGCTGGTTTCGCTGCTTGGACTGATCTGGCGATGAGTGAGGGCGTGTCTGGTGGGTTCACCTCTATTTAACGGAAAACCACCTGCTCATGGCATGCTCCTACAAAAATCATTACCATTTATGGTCATATTTCGGCATGCTGATTTACATCATCGAGTGGATCTAGGAGTATTTGCTCTTCTGGAGTGTGTTTGCGCATTCAGGTCACGATAAGGCATATCACAGGGATATATGCTGCTATCACGAACCAAGTCACATCGCCCGTCAATGGGGGAGGGGCAAAAAGTAAAATGTATACACGCACTGTCAGTATATGCAACACGATGGTCGAGGACGAACATTGGTAGGCCCGCACCCAGAATGATTAATAAACTTTGAATTCAGTCTCACTTTTAAAATACACTTAAACATTCCACTGTGAGGTGTGTAGGTGTCCAGAAATGTTTGCCACATCAAAACACGATGCCCTTTACAAAACAAACTTATGATATTGATAGTATTACGTCAAGTCTACCCACTTGCACATTTATCAAAACATTTTATATTATATCTATGTATTTTTGGTTAATGAAGCATTATGAAACACTGTTCAACTTAGGGCATATTAGCTGCGGTTGTATATTTTTTCTTTATATATTCATTTATTTATTCATGTAGTTATCACTCTATCTATCTATCTATCTATCTATTTACCTTGCTATCTATCTATCTATGTTAATACTCCCCCAACCCGTATAAATTACCGCCAGGAAAACTATCAACACGAACCTTTATACCTCTCGACTGAAAATTAGAGCACTGGGTAACGATTGCCCCACTACGGCTAGGCGTGATAGCTTCTATACGTAAACGAGGTTTCAGCGTCATTATCGATGCATGAAGAACCTGCTCAGACATATCTAGATAATACTGATACAATTATTAGTGACTGAAGTTCAATTCCATCCCATCCCATTTGGAAGTTGTATGCATGTGGCTTTGTTGTCATCGATATCACTGAGTTTTGCGCTTCGGAGAGATTTACTTCATAGTGCAGGATTTCATTGGGTGTTTCCGGCTGTTTCCCTCACAGTATACTCATCAAAGGACGGTGAGTTGGCTCAGTCGGTAGCGCATCTGCCTCACGATCCTAAGGACCCGGGTTCGAACCCGAGTCTGGACTGAGCAATGTTGTATGTAATCATACCGTCCCCTCTAGCAAGAGGCAAAACACTCTGTCCTTCGGATAGGACATGAAATGGAGGTTCCGTGTATGAGAGAGTCACAACTCGTGCACGTAAAAGATCCCGCTTCATTCATTCATCGCAAAGAGCAGGGTGTTTAACCCGGCGAAGTGGTCCCGCCTGACATCCAGCTGGACCCCATGGCAGACGAGCTTAGTGTAGCTGAATATGGGATATCCAGCCATCTTCTCAGATGGAAATGAACAAACACACACACACACACACACACACACACACACAAACAAACAAACAAACAAACAAACAAACACAGTCTTACCAGTCCTTACTGAACCAACTCTTCGAATGCATGTAAAACAATCGCATTTCACATTTACAAAGTTGCATAAAGATGGGGCAAGTTGCATAAAGATGGGGCAAATTATGTCCCATGTCTCATTTTTCACTTATGCCTCATTTACTTTGGCAAATGACAAGTAGAGAAAACCTGAAGTGTATCAACAGAGCCGTGGATGCTTATCTCAAGGTATCAAGGAGATCTCATTGCACCTGCTACGCGTAATTTCCGTCCTACCGAATGACTCGACAGAATTAAATGCCGTGGTCAGCTAATCGTTCTCCTTGCATTCTCTAAACCTTGACACCTCCAAGTTTTATCATGATGACAGCTACAAGTAAGCCAGCAACAGAATGTTAAGGTCACATAATATGTTGTTCCCAGAGGGATGTGTTTACTGACGTGACCTGTCGTAAAGAGTGCTGAAGTCCTTGATGTAAGCAGGTCGCGGTACTGGGTCGGAACATTCGTCCATCAGTTTACACGTGCATAATGTTCTGCATGGACATAATGATAATAATAATAGTGAGACTCTTATAAAGCGCACATTTCTACCTAAAAAAGATACTCAAGGCGCTATAGAACAGAGTGCATGTGCTTTGATAAAATAAAAAAAAAGAATGAAAGAAATCATACACAGTGCACCCTTTTCAAAAAGAATGTTTGCCAGATTTAAAACCTTATTTCACTCCATAAGTTGTGACATTACCCGTCAGAGAGGTTTTCACTTTTATGAGAGGCTTCTCTCAAAGCCAATCGTGTTATTTTTATAGTTACTTTGTTTGTCACACAAAAAGCCAAGTTTTTTTACACAATAAAATGTTTTGAACAGCTCTGCCAAGAAGCCAGAGCAGCCCCTCCAAGGTATGGAGGATAGAACTTGGAAAGGAACACATTCTGGTCAACCACAGCCAATATTTTATCTAACTGAAGCTCCCTGCATGTCTGTTGAGCATATTGTATAAAGGCTTTAATCGTGAGGACTGGACTAATTCGTTGTAATCGCAGGTGTGAAGCATGACGCATTCAGACATCACCTGTGATTTTTTTTTATGTATATTTTAGACGAGCTGGATAAAGACAGACCGACATGATATTATGTTCTCCTGTTGTTGTTGTTGTTGTTGTTGTTGTTGTTGTTGTTGTTGTTGTTGTTGTTGTCGCTGTCGCTGCTGCTGCTGTTGTTGTTGTCACATTTACTGTGTGCAGAAGAGGGAAACCTCACTGGGTTGAATGTACCTATGGTGAGACCCTAAAGACGCTTGGTTCTAACAATTATTCAAAAGTATGATTTCTAATCATAATTTGATCATTTGTGATTATTACTTGGACCTGTCAATATGAGTATTGAAACCCGTAACCCAACAGTTTTATAATATACTGAAAATAAGACATCTCACGAAATGCCAAAGGTTCCATTGACTAAATTTTAGCAGCAGAGTGGAGACCTTGGGGCATGTGTTTATTCTTTGATAAATTAGAATTAAACAGAGCACAATACACTAGTTCTATCAACAGCTGTGTGTGTGTGTGTGTGTGTGTGTGTGTGTGTGCGTGTGTGCGTGTGTGTGTGTGTAAATATAAAAAGCTATACGACACTGATGATTACATAATTTAGCTGCCATTACTTCACTCTATCGTGGATGTGACCGAAGCTTAGCAGAAGTCATGGTAGAGTTAGAACGAGTTTTAAATCTAGAAGGTTGTTATAGGTAGATGCTAATTAATTATCAATCAGAATATAAACACGGTTTTTGTACAAACTTTTTTTTTGCACTAAGCACTGAGGAACTGAGAAGTAACGTGTGACAGTATCACCTCGTTATATTTGCATATAAAGTTTGCTGAAAGTTGAATTTTATAACTTCCTCATTTCTGTCTGAGATTAGTGAAACTTAATTGCATCATTCTCTTTGCTTGATTTTACTTCATTTATAAGAAAATCCCATTCAAAGTACACATAGCTTGTCTGGTGAGATAAGATAAGCCAAATGCAAAGAGGCGGAAGTTTACTGATTGAAAATTATTCCGTCATGGATATGACTGCTGCACGAACGAGCACAGAGCGACACGTTACTGGGTATATCATTGTATATAATAGTCTGGAAACTATATAGGCTGAGATTTATAGATCCATGCTGAGAGTATAAGCCTATAAAGCCAGTTCGTAATTAGCTCATGTACACATTAGTACAAATTTCCCTTCTTTTTTCTCCGTTGGTTATAGGCACTTCGGTATAATGCATAAGGTTGCTAGACGTAACAATTTATTGAATTCGTGTTCAAACAAAGAATGATTGCGTCTAGAACATGTGACCAGAATAGTCTGTCGGTTGACATTAGCAGGCATCAATTCCAGTGTGTTTCTATCGAATGCAATAACAACCTTCTTTTGATATTGCCAAATACCAGGCTTGCTGTCAGGTAGATGTGCTGGCAAGCACCATTTAGATATAGGATCACATCACATCACGGACGCTTATATCTCAATGAAATAACAAACCAAAATGCCTGTTGGTACAAACAGGCCCGTAGCCAGGGGGGGTGCGTCGGGTGCGTACGCACCCCCCCAAATTCTGAAAGGTCCACTTTTTCATAATAACGGTTTTTAGCAATTCTCAAGATAACAATCCAAATAAATATAAAGACACATTATATGCTACGTAAATGTGGAAGAGTACGTTTAACAATGTTAAAAATAATTGTACGAAACCCTTTTGTTGTATGAACCATCGGATCGTCCCCATGCACACAAACACAAATGTTATGTATCAATTTTGTGCGAGCTATTATTATATTGGCACTGCATGCCACGGCCCTTATGGCGCGTGTGACCGGTGGTTTTTTTTTTTTTTTTTTTTTTTTTTTTCCACTGGCCGCCCGAGTACGTGCGATTCGTGGATGACATTGAGGTTGACACTTGCATTTTTTCACAGGAACAGAGGTAAGTGGATGAAAATCTAATATCCTCGAGTTTACATATATGATAAAAATTAAAGAAATTTCCTCGAAATTACTATAATCGAAAACCTGAGACATTTTATATCTACGTCTCACAAAGATATAGTACATGTATATATAAGTACATGTTGGCATGATAATGCCTGGGGATAGATTATTATGTCAACTATTTTCCATTATGAATGCATGCTCCAATCAAATTGTGAAAAGGTGGTCATGAATTAGCATTTCTTACGAACGATCAGGAGAGACAAAACAAAATGAAAGACCTGTCTTGCTCCAGTTCTCTTGTAACACTCATTGGGCCATTATGCATGCCTAACGAATTATGATAGCTGCTTTTTCTAGCCCTTTTGCTAGTACCAACATTCGAGAAAAGATCATCTATCAAGTAACTGTACGATCTCCGTGCATAATCTAATGCTTTTAAACACACTTGCCTACTCGCCTTCAGCTGGCATTTGCTTACGGTTCCAACAAATTATTAGTTATACATTTTCTCATGTTGTGACAGTTCGATTGGTTCTCATTTTGAAGTGAGCCAAAACCTAAGAACATTCTCACTTATAATTTCCAAAGAGTATTATGCAGGCACGCAAACTCAATTTAGTTGTATTTCATTTAAATGTAATGGGTAAGAGGGTATGAGAGAGAATACTGAGCTATGAAGTAAAATGGTAAGTAAAAAGTTTGTCAGATAGTATTACAAAAACCTGAATATTGCAAGAGCTCCGGAGTAAAAACAGTCAGGGAATACCCTATGTATGATAACATTGTGAGAGCGTTAGACTGCATTGTGACGCGTCGTTATTTAATTTACATTCTTTATTCATATTTTTCATAAAAAAACACAGGTAATGAGCCGGATTGGGTTAAAATTCTTACTTACAGCTTTGTAGAAGTCTGAGTCAACAGTATCACACAGTACTTCAAGACGTATTAGTACAAACGATTTCTTGAGCCTGCACCGTTTCAGGCTCTGTTCTGGATACGGCGGTAGAAACTCATTCTTTTTTGTTGTTTATTTTATCATTATTTACTAATCTCTTTTCTAACTTACAGGTAGCGGATTTCTTTGCAGGTCAAATTCGGAAATGTACTGTTGATTATTACTTATACATTTTCTCATGTTGTGACAGTTCTATTGGTTCTCATTTTAAAGTGAGCCAAAACCTAAGAACATTTTCACTTATAATTTCCAAAGAGTATTATGCAGGCACGCAAACTCATTTTAGTTGTATTTCATTTAAATGTAATGGGTAAGAGGGTATGAGAGAGAATGGAAAGTGCTGAGCTATGAAGTAAAATGGTAAAGTAAAAAGTTTGTCAGATAGTATTACAAAAGCCTGAATATTGCAAGAGCTCCGGAGTAAAAACAGTGAAAAACCCTATGTATGATAGCATTGTGAGAGCGTTAGACTGCATTGTGACGCATCGTTATTTAATTTACATTCTTTATTGATATATTTTCATAAATATCTCAGGTAATGAGTCGGATTGGATTACAATTCTCACATACAGCTTTGTAGAAGTCTGAGTCAACAGTATCACACAGTACTTCAAGACGTATTATAGTACAAACGATTTCTTGAGCCTGCACCGTTTCAGGCTCTGTTCTGGATACGGCGGTAGAAACTCATTCTTTTTTGTTGTTTATTTTATCATTAATTACTAATCTCTTTTCTAACTTACAGGTAGCGGATTTCTTTGCAGGTCAAATTCGGAAATGTAGTGTTGATTATTACTTATACATTTTCTCATGTTGTGACAGTTCTATTGGTTCTCATTTTAAAGTGAGCCAAAACCTAAGAACATTTTCACTTATAATTTCCAAAGAGTATTATGCAGGCACGCAAACTCATTTTAGTTGTATTTCATTTAAATGTAATGGGTAAGAGGGTATGAGAGAGAATGGAAAGTGCTGAGCTATGAAGTAAAATGGTAAAGTAAAAGGTTTGTCAGATAGTATTACAAAAGAAACTCATTCTTTTTTGTTTGTTTATTTTATCATTATTTACTTATCTCTCTTCTAACTTAAAGGTAGTGGATCTCTTTGCAGCCCAAATTCGAAAATGCCTAGAGACAGCTAGTAACCAAATATGCTACTATAATTTAATAAATAAGAAATAACCATTCCAGTATGTATCTTAGTGTGCACAGTAAGACAGATCAAATCAAATAGGAAAACATCTGAGCACTAAGCCTGAGGTCTGAATTTGCACTCAACTTCTTCCAATGGCTAACGGATGTTTAATTTTTGAATTTCACTGACCTCCAAATTTCACAAAGAAAACCTTCTTAGCATGATGGTTAATATGACATTTGACTGATATTGGAGATGTTTGCGAATCGGATCTACTACCTTTAATATTATTAAATCTAAAATGATTATTTGAAAGTTCGGAAATGCTGGAAATATCCTACCACAAGGAGGCAAAATATAAATGGTTCACATTTACAATTCATTTTGTTTTAAACATTTTCTTATTTATTTTCGTTTTTGACAAACTCGCATACCAGGCTTCAGGCCTGCTAACGCGGGTATACAATAGAAAAAAAAATAAAAGTTAAAACAACACCAGGAAAATCACTATTCTCAATTTTGCGGCGCGCTACGCGCGCAGAGTCTCGAACACAATTAAACTTTGCAACTTCCTGGCAAAATGAGTTTTTACTATTTCCTAGATGAAATACTGTAACGCGATTGCATGCAACAGACAAAAATACAAATTTCCTCGAGACTTTAAAACGTCATTAAAACAGTCAAAATTCACAATTTGCGGCGCGCTTCGCGCGCAAATTCTTATACAACTTTTGTAGTTCGGTCGTCCAAAGAATATATATATATATATATATATATATATATATATATATAATTGTGTGTGTGTGTGTGTGTGTGTGTGTGTGTGTCATCATTGGTATTGGTACCGAAGGTCCGTTTTTTTTAGTGACCGCACCCCCCCTTGAAAAATCCTGGCTACGGGCCTGTACAAATGACATTTTTCTGCTCTATGGACATACATGTACTTCAGTGGCGAATTACGAACTAGTCTATATCCGACATGTCGCCACTGAAGTACATGTATGTCCATATAGAGGGGGAAGTAGTTTGGGGAAAATCCCCTTACGCGATCCGCGACAGGCATGAATAGTCAGAGCCAGTTTTGTACAGCATCGACATGAGTTGTGTGAATGAAACAAACAAGAAATAAAAGCAAATCTTTTATACATTGTAAATACAGAAAATATCTTATACATTGTAGATATAGATGAGGAAGTGGGAAGTGCCGATTGAATTTAAGTCAAATAATGCCAAGTCTTGGAATTTCCCACGTTCCAATTATTTCATAACTGAAAGGCTGGTGGTGACAGAATAACATGCAGATGGTTCCTGATTTAGAGTTGCTTCAATACAAGTACGAGGAATAATCTGCGGCAGTGGTGTACATGTAGCATGCCCTACATCATACTGAAATCATGTGAATGAAATGAAATCTATCATCCTATCATACTTATGTTTAATCACGGTCTACGTTATTTGCCATTCTCTTATGTGAAAGGTTGCACGAATGGATATTTATCACATTTCTTGAAATATTTCTACTTTTTTCTTTACCATCGGTAATACCGTGTCGAATGTTGCTTGTCTGAATCGATTATCAATGCTCAACAAGCACTTATTGCCTAGTTGCAGCGGCAAACTTATGGTAGACGGCTGAAAATGTGAAAAGTTTCATTTAATAGACTCTATACCTAACCATTATACGTAATAGGCATTTTTTTATATCGCTGTTGTGAAATTGTTTTGATTGTATCAACATTAGAGTTGTCATTCCAAGTTAGTCAGAGATGTTCAATGATATTGCACACAAACACACACCCATATGTATGTGTATATGTATATATATATATATATATATATATATATATATATATGTAGTATATTATATATGTATACGAATATATTATCAACATACATGATACTTATATGCATGTGTGTATGTCTTTGTTTTTGTTTGTATGTGCATGTATGTGTGCACCAATGAGCGACGGCTGGCACACCTTTAAAGTGTAATGTCACTTCAAGTTCAAGTTCTTTTTCAACAAGAGACTAAAATCAAACAATCAGAATGGTAGAACTGTAATCTGTGACATAATGATTATTCATATAATCCTTATAAATGTTGTTTGCCAGCACATCCACTTGACAGCAAAAGTGGTATTTGCCAATATCAATAGAAAGAGATTGTTGATATATATTCAATGCAAAATAATGAAATGGATGCTTTCCCAAGTGTTAATTGACGGATCATTCTGGTCATCTGGTCTACATACACAAACTCATTCTTTGTTTGAACAGGACTGATGTATCCCATAAATCGTTATGTATTGAGCTTATATGCATTATGTCGCTCTGAAAACGAGTGTGAAGTGCCCCTAAACCGACTGAGAAAAAAAAAAGAAAGGTCATTCCTACCAGTGTGCCAATGCAATGAGCTAACTGCGAACCGGCTTATTCAAAGATATTTAGATTAGTCGATAAGCCAGCAATCGTTTCTTCCTCCTTGTAAGTTGTCATTTCTGGGTTACCGAAACACAACATAATTTGACTCTATGAATATATACAACTTACAGATCCAATTTAAAGAAAGGGAATTTGATACAGAAAAGTGTGCAAATCAATGGGAGATTATCCACATCATCTATATGCATGGACGTGTGGTTGTGCCTAACATATCTGCTTCGTGGTAGCTTGTCAACACAAATTCACAATTTACTTGAATTAGATAGAGTAGAACTGCACTCTTAAAGTTGTTAAAGGGGTAGTGCAGTGGTGCCCGACAGTCCAAAGGTTGCTTGCACATTACTCGGTCACGCACGCCCTTTGTACACACAATTACCTTAATGCCATGTCTTCAGTTTATCTGTAATGCTTGCTCCTACTCACCTCTGCTTATCTCACTTTAGTAAATGATTCAGTTCTCGTTTCAACATGCAACACGTACCAGCGACGGTCAGTTGTGGAAATTTCACTTCACATTTTCTTTCCCGTCTTCTGTATTTCCTCACGATAACAGACAGACAAACCGAAAACATCAAAGTAGCATGGATCTATAGATTATACACACGGGCATTCATCGATCGTTAATGTATTCATGCACCTGTTTCTGTCAAAAGCGTCACAAAAACGTTTTAAACATGCCTTCCTGCCTTGATCTCATCATCACCGCCGACAGACAGCCTGGATAAAAACAAGACGGCACTTACACTTGAGAAAAAGAAGAAAAAAATACATGCGCAGAATAAAGATCACTCTTGAATCAAGAAATATGCATGCGCAGTGCATATTGGGAAATCATCGCTCAGGCATTTTCATTTGCGAAATGCAAGTACGTAATAAGACAAAGCAATATGTTGGCAGGTTGATTTGTCATCTAATTCTTCCCATTTTTTACACATGGTTTCAAAGTAAACATGGGCATTAACTGTAGACGACGTGTAGGCCTATGTCTTACCTAAACAACGCCCACAAGCATCCACTCTAGTAGCCTAATTACCAATTTTGTGGCACAAAATTTGTCATGTTTTGAGGTTTATAATTGCTGCTCCCCAATATTGGTGTTTATTTTAGGTACTTAACTCTGAACAGTCATTTCAGCCAAGTAAGACCGTAATGAGGGAAGTGGTTCTTTGTCAGTGACCATGCACGATTATACAATTGTCATTGTACGAACATCTGAATGCACATAATCAGGTGGCAGGGTTGATGATATGATCAATGAAAAACCTCCGTTTATAGTCCATAGGAGGTCCATGATAGAATAGTAATCCATGAGTAGAAAAGGAATATGCTACATATAGATGCAGAGAAGAATACACAACGAAAACGTTTACGAGATACTGTGAGTGGTGATGCCAAACAGAGTCAGTACGTATAATAGAAGTGGGGGGAAAACCATTATTAACCTTGAACTGTGAACCGTGAACTTAAAATGATACATAGTCCTCTCAGCAGGTGCTTCTACAGCTCCTCGAAACTATCTTGGGATGACGTCATGCTGTGTGCCAACGAGCACGAGATTATGGTTTACCAAGGTGAGGCAAAAATGTCCATTATGTAACGCATTCTGCACAATAAAAATAATGTAGGTGTGTCGGGAGCGAAGAAAGAAAGAAAGCCGACGTAACGGTACAAAAAAGGAAATTAGCGGACAGACATACCTCTGTGATTAAAATATGTAGGATCCAGGGAGAGGCCCCATAATGTCTCTCTGGCGATTTGTCAAGCAGCAGTTCTTAAGATGACAAATGACTTGGTGATACAGCAATGACCCAAGGTCCAGGTATATTGTTCCAGATTCTTACAGTTCTGGGTAAGAAGTTATGAAATAGAAGACCTTTTAGAAAGTATGCATGGTTGCTTTAGAGATTGCATACACAAAAGCACGTGGATGTGTTGTCCGGTGGAGTCAGCTACAGCATGTACAGGGTGGAAAGAAAATGGATTTATCTCTGTACAATGTATACAACCAACGAAAATAACCTTTTCACAAATGTATTTTCATTGAGCATAAAGCAACTTTGATTTTTTGTGACAGCCCCTGCGGCAAGTTTTAGTTTCATTCTATCAACAGTCTATATTACAAGAGAAAATACAGATACTTTCTACAAAGTCATGCTAAATAAGCGATTTGCTATTTTACATAATTTTTGGATGAACTATAGCTGCGATACTGAAAAACTGTATTCATTATTGACGCTTTAAAACTAAGATTGAGGGGCGTGCAGTATCACTGAGAGGAAAGGAGTAAAGCGAGCAAGGCATTTGCTGTTATTTGAGATAAATACAAGTGTAGTCGAAAAAAGAAAAATCAGAACATCATCAATATCAGAGCTTGACATAGTATGTTGCTATTAAAGATTTAACTCAAACGTAATAACTCTTAACGAGGAAATCCATCCCAAAATAGATAAACTCCAAAAGAAAGAGAAATAAGATTCCTACAGAAAAAAATGACAAAAATCGGATAAGAAATAGGAAAGCTATCACATTTTGAAATTTTACATTTTTTCGGAAAACATTTCTTGACTAGTCCTTTTTACGAGTACATGTATTCAAATGAGCGAGTTGAGGATGTCATACCCTCACAATATTTCATGAATGTTATATATGAAATTGATAAAAATTTGTCATTTGATTAATTTCATTGCTGGTACAGGCGTTAGTGCCACTTTTAGCTGTATTTGGCGGCATATGTTGAATTAAGACAGATTTTTGATACCCAACGACGAAAGGAAAAGTAAAGCAACATGTAGGTTTATTTCTATTCTCCTGAACATAGAATATCATCATGACGATGGTATGATACCATTGTCATGATATGCTATATTCTGCAGCATTCCAGAAAGTCGAAACTCCCAATTAACATGCATTTCCTTTACATTGGGTATTTGATTATTCATCTTTAGTACACATCAGCCACTACGCAAATTCTTGAAATCAAGAATTTGACCAGTTGGGGAGGGAAAACGGCTATTTTTAAACGTGCATGCAAGTGTAGGCATCCCTTTTTGTATTACTAGGAAATTAATACTCAAGTTATCCTGTACATGCCTTCAGCTTTTTTACATTTTATACATTGGTCTATAAGTTTTTCTAGTCCTTTTTAAATCATTACAATGTATTCAGTTTCAACATGTATCTTAAAAGTTGTAGTGTATAGTCATGAATACAGCTGTACTTTTAACAGCGCGTCTCTCTTTCCATGCACGATAGTCAGAATGTAGGCCTCAATTAAGTCTACTGAAATGATACATTTTTATTTTTTTATTCAAGGGATTAACAAATTAAAACAAAAACCAAAACATGTAGTACATGTACATAGGATAACCACTGTTCAATATTATTTTCTCGTATATCTCATGAATGTTGTAATTCTAATGCTTTCAAATACGTGTATGTCTTGGTGTTTGTAATGCTGTCTAGTCCCGTTATTATGTCATTTTTATGGAAATGTTAAATGAACCTCAATCAAGCAGTCACTAGAGAATGAATGAAATTAATTAAGTTTATTTACAAACCTTTTTTCCGAGGGTTGGGTCTCGTAGAATATGGTTACCGGGTTATCCCCCCTTGATCCCAAACAATCCTCATTGGTCGATAAAAGGTGTTCTCTCCGTGCACCCTTACTTTCTACAGTTGTATTCTCATCACAAAGGATTCCCACACTTTCAAATCAGGTTGGACTAATCTGTACAGCATAAATTTCGGCTGGACTGAAAAAAAAACAAAAACGCAAAACGGTGGGATACAAGATTGCTAATCTCGGCAAGTATAACAAGTGCACATTCATCTTAAGTCTATATTGACACACGCACACACACATACACGCATACATTTGATAATTGCAACTGTTTTGAAATGCATTTCATTGCACACTATTCTTATAATATGTACAAGACGTACACAACGTACTCATTCAAGCGCAGCTGCAATTTTAGATGTGTTAAAAAAAAGAAAATTGTTTGATTTATGCAATATCATCACGTTTGTGTATAAATAGAAGTTTAGCTCGGCTCGATTCAAAGGGAGCAATAGTTCCTTGAGAGGAAACGTGATACAGTGTACTTGATACTTTTAATGTGAAAACGAAGAATATGTTTTGGACTGCCGTGTACAAAATCGGCAAGGCTCCCTGAGGTTTCATGTGTGCGAGTTTGAGTGTGTATGTGTGTGTGTGTGTGTACGCCTACAAGTACATTGTATTAATTTACGGTGTACATACAAGTGTTATGCTTTAATCGTCTATCTCTACTGTCAACAATACTTTAAATTGATTTGTGTATACCCATTACGGCAATACGATCCATACATCACAAAGTCACAAGGATCACAAGACAAGGATCACACGGCTATCAAACGGCTATCCCAAGACTTGGCACCATCACACCATATCCACCTTTACGAAACTACAATCATAATTACATCACTGTTTCACGTCAACAATCACTCCTCAAAATAGATGCACACATGAACTCATCAAGTCTTCAATCACCATGATCATTTCACGTCAAAAATCGCTCCTCAATATAAGACGCAAACATGAACACATCACAAGTCTTCATTCACCATGATCATTGAAAATTATGCACAAACTAAAGTACAAATAATGAATGAGCATGTACGATCATAATTAGCATACTTAGTACTGCTTTTTTATTGCATTCTCGGTTTGAGATCTGCAGTTGTGTTCTTTTTTCTTTTTTTTTTAGAGTTACAAAATATATACAGTGTCAATATGAAACAAAAATATGCAATGATCCCATGAAGCGATTTATAAGATCTAACTTTTTTCTTTCTTTCTTTTTCAAGATTATAATGCATGTTACCTTTTGCAATTTACTTTCCCAATTTAAAGACGAAGAAGAGGTACAAATCTTGTGCCATGCCTACACATATCTAATACTAATTTTAACGATGTTAGATTGAACGGAACGGTAACTTAGAAAAATGTGTTGGCATACAAGCAAAGGGGTTTGCGTCTTTTCGGCAAATTGTCTTAGCATCAAATTCAACCTCGAGATGAGGGCAGGCAAGTTTCAGGTAGAACCTTGATCTCCCCACCTTTTTTTGCGCGGGTGTTAAGGCAAAGAGTCTTGTAATGCCGGTTTCTTGCGCAGAGAACACGGGAGTGATGTGATTGTGGTCACTGTTAGAGAGCATCGAAATCGCCAGGGACAACGATGAAGACTGAAATAAATAGTCCAGTTCGACTACAACACTGAAGATAAAAGGGAATAATCATTGATATCCACAACGGTATTACATGATTTCTATTGGTTATGTTCAGTGACCATACCAAGCACTACCCGATTGTACAGTTTGTCATGAAATGTGCTCACTACAGTGTAAGATAACCACGAGTTTATCTACGAGCTGTTTAGAAGCACTTCCTGTGGACGATGGATGGGCCAGACTCGTCGTACTCCTGCTTGCTGATCCACATCTGCTGGAAGGTGGAGAGGGAAGCCAGGATGGAGCCTCCGATCCATACAGAGTACTTCCTCTCGGGAGGAGCGATGATCTTGATCTTCATGGTTGGTGGAGCAAGAGCGGTGATCTCCTTCTGCATCCTGTCGGCGATTCCTGGGAACATGGTGGAACCTCCAGACAAGACGGTGTTGGCGTACAGATCCTTACGGATGTCAACGTCGCACTTCATGATGCTGTTGTAGGTGGTCTCGTGGATACCAGCAGACTCCATACCAAGGAAGGATGGCTGGAAGAGAGACTCGGGAGCACGGAATCGCTCGTTGCCGATGGTGATGACCTGACCATCGGGAAGCTCGTAGCTCTTCTCCAGGGAAGAGGAGGAAGCAGCAGTGCTCATCTCCTGCTCGAAGTCGAGAGCGACGTAGCAGAGCTTCTCCTTGATGTCGCGAACGATTTCACGCTCGGCTGTAGGTAAAGAGAAACAAGTTTAAAAAAATTGTCACTCACAAATCAAATACAAGTAATAGGTAGACGAGATTCTGACCTACCTGTAAAGTACAAATTTCGGAATTGAAATTGTTTATCTTCTTGCCAAATTCCATGAACCAAAGATCAGTATTTTAATATGGTAGCATTCATTGTATTGGTCGTCAGGTCAGCTTGGAAAATTCCATGGAAAATTATTAAAAGATTACGGAAAGTTTTGAAGTGCTTTGTAGCTACAAGGTGCTTACCGGTTGTGGTGAAGGAGTAGCCACGCTCGGTGAGGATCTTCATCAGATAGTCGGTGAGATCACGACCGGCCAAGTCCAGACGGAGGATGGCGTGGGGAAGGGCGTAACCCTCGTAGATGGGCACGGTGTGGGAGACACCATCTCCGGAGTCGAACACGATACCAGTGGTACGTCCGGAGGCGTACAGGGACAGCACAGCCTGGATGGCTACGTACATGGCGGGTGAGTTGAAGGTCTCGAACATGATCTGAAGAGAACAATGCAAATAAATAAAATATTGCATAAATCGTATCACAGCATCGCAACAATGTAATATACAGTCGAATTTCAAGTCAAGATTTTGAATTCTTACTTTATAATTGGCGGCAAAGAAAGGTCATTTCTAATATTTTTTTTTCGAATTTCAAGTCAAGATTTTAAATTCTTACTTTATAATTGGCGGCAAAGAAAGGTCATTTCTAATATTTTCTTTCAAATCTTATCAAAAAAACATGAGTGGAATGGTCAAGTAATAATTTAAAACCATCTGAATCTCCTGTTAAAAATCAAAGTCAAGCTATGCTCACCTGGGTCATCTTTTCCCTGTTGGCCTTGGGGTTGAGGGGAGCCTCGGTGAGGAGGACGGGGTGCTCCTCGGGAGCGACACGGAGCTCGTTGTAGAAGGTGTGATGCCAGATCTTCTCCATGTCGTCCCAGTTGGTGACGATACCGTGCTCGATGGGGTACTTGAGGGTCAGGATACCCCTCTTGCTCTGGGCCTCGTCTCCGACGTAGCTGTCCTTCTGTCCCATGCCGACCATGACACCCTGATGGCGGGGCCTGCCGACGATGGATGGGAAGACAGCCCTTGGGGCATCGTCTCCGGCGAAACCGGCCTTCACCATACCGGATCCGTTGTCAACAACAAGGGCGGCAACATCGTCGTCACACATGATGATTGATTTGTTTTAGTGTCTCTGCAATGGACAAAGAAAGCACAAGGTTAAACAATGGAAGTTTCCCCGCAACTGAAAAAAGACCTACAAAATATCGCACGGGATCAGGTCAACTACGAGTACTACCCGATAGGAGATGGATAAAACTTCGAGGTGGGCCCTCAACTAGTTGGCGTCACCAATATTGAACTTATTGGGGGGGGGGGGGGGTTAGATTATAATATGCTGCTTCAAGTTCATGCTTGAACATCTCACACCAAAAATATATTACATAAACACCTACATCAGCATAAACACATACATGCGTTAAAATACATGTCGGAGTAAAATTAAAGAGAAAATTTTTGGTCTCATTTCTCGAATCTTTTTAATTCAAAAGATCGGAAGAGATCCACTTATGGAAAAAAACAAATGGTAAGTCACATCTAGTAAACGAAAATCTAGATCATCTTTGCACTGAACTAATCGTAGCTATTACATGTAATACCAGTCGAGGAACAAGGAAAAGGCACGAAGCCAGCACGTGGTTCAGCCGCACCCACTTCCCGCTAACCTCCTCTGCGCCTGCGTGCTGAATACATGAAACCTGGTCAACACTGCCACGCCCCTGGTCCACTGCGCAGCCGCGCATGGGATTTGTGAATGGATCCGTTACCTCTCTAATTATACATGTAAATACAGCTGCCCGCCTGCAATCTGCCAATGGCAGCCCCATAGCGTCACAGCGCGACACGACAGCGTTATTTGAATATCCAATCAGCAACGATCAAATTTGCGTCCGCCCACACAGCTGACTCCCATATCTGATTCACACAATGACTAACCACCTGCCGTTGATGCTGTCCCCATGCATCTTTCAACACTACAGCAACGACATTTCTTCGACCCACTCTTCCGTCTTTCGACCATTTAACCCTGGGGGGGTCAGAAATTTAGCTGCTGAAACCCGAATGAACAAGACCAATGACAATGTAATCGAAAGTCTGCCAAGACTCAGAAAAGGGATAGGATTAGAGGCTACTGGGCAATATTTATCATAAAATTCGCAACATATTTATCATCCACAAAAACCGAGGTACACTGTAGTAGCCATTTTGTCGCAGGGAACTCGAGTCGTGGCTAGTGCCGAGACAGCAGTCCCTAAAAACTGCACGAAATCAAGTGCCAGACACACGATCCTCTGTCTCAAATGACCAATTATTCAAGCGTCTGCCCTTTTCCTGCATAAAATCTACAAAAGTTTCAATAATACATCATGCATCCCAATATCAAGCATGATGTAGATTCCTACCAAACTAGACTGTCGGAACGACTCATCCCATAATTAACATCAGTTTTTGAAGTCAATTGCTCAACGCATAGGTACAACTATGAGTTCAACAGCACCCGGCAATCGTCTGCCCTTTACCTACATTTAATCTACAAAAGTTTCATTATGTATCCCAATAACACAAGCATGATGTACTGGACTGTTGGAACGACTCATCCCATCAATTTGTCAAGTCAATTGGCTCAACGCATAGGTACGAGTTCAATAGCACCCGGCGAGCGAGTTAGCTTCTTACAGAACAGAGTACTGGGTGGGCGTGGCGAAGTGATACGGGCGGCCCGGGATCATGCACAAAAATCAAAACTGGCTCGGCGCACACTCAAAAGACATTTCAAAAAATACTTCCTAACAATAAATTCGCATCAAACATCAAACATCCCTATGCTTCTACTCAGTGAACTTTGTTCTCTGCAAATTTAAACACATCAAACTACACAGAGACTTATCACACATACAGTTTACACAATATTCCACTTGCAGAACAAATATCAGCGAAACCACGTGTTACGAATCGGCAAGGTGGTGCATGCCCTATGTATCCATATATGGCACAACCACTGCTAATATTTGCCGGTGCTCCACAAATTCTGCAGTATGAAGGCAGAAACTGAGGAAATTTTTCTAAGACTTACCGAAAGAGAGAGAGAAGAAGTACACCACCTGTATGCTGGCTCGTCTGAGGTTGAAATGATGGCAAATCTGAGGTTCACTCCGCTGTTATTATAATGGTCACCGGGCTACGCGAAGCATATTTGACCATATAAGGAGAAATTTGGACGCATCGTACGCCTCGGTGAATTCATAAATATTCTTAGCAGGGATCGTCTCAGAAAGCCCGTCGACATCGGACTGTTTGTGCGAAGGGGCGTGCACTCGTCTGGATTCACACAAGTGGCTGATTTAAAGGTCCCCTTTCATTCGAAGCGTGGGTGTGTGTGCTCGTACGAGCCTCGTAATGTGGAGTGTTTGCACAGTAAAGAAGGAAGTTCGGCTCATTATACTTTGGCCTGCCAGCTGATTTTAAAGGCAGAAATCATCTCCTCATACCAAAATCATTCAAACAGCTATGACTCTGTAATGATTTTTACAATTTGAGTACAGTCGATAGACCTTTCAATTAGTCTGCAAAATCCGATTTTTGTTACATAGGCCAGGGAGGTGGAAGATATTTTTCCACCTCCCTGCATAGGCCCTATGTTTTTCTGCCGGTAAGTCGTTCAAACACTATAGGAGAAAGGGGACACGCTAAATTTCATGCCATCATAATATTTTCCCCAAGTTATTGTTCTATTTCGGAGTATACAAATGAAAAATCTTCTGTGATGTTGAAATGGGATTCCTATAAATCCTTTTTGGTTTGTTTGAGGTTTGTGTGTGTGTGTGTGTGTGTGTACTATCAAACAGTGCTGTAGTCACGACATCTACATCAAGCCCACCATGTTTTTGAACTTGCAAGAAAGTGAAACTGAAATTGTTGTCCACTTACTTCTATTTGCAGACGGTTAATAAATACTTAGTATATCTTAAGAAAGCTGATTCATTGTGTGAAGGGATGGATAATAATATAGGCCTACTGGTTACGTACTCTTTGTTCATAACGTACACGGAAGAAAACCTGCTAAATTACAAATTAACATAAACAGAATAAACGTTTTAACAACAATTTTTGTTCCTGTCATGAGCACAATCATAATCACGGTCAACTCATATAATAGCAAAAATATCAATCAGACCCCGGCCCCTTCGTCTGTATTTCTAGTGTCTTATTAAATATTTCAAATTTCTCTTTCCATTTCATAAAGAGCCATTCAAAATTACGTCGGTTTAACCCTAATAATCCATGTATTCTTTGTATAATCAAGGAAGTTAGTCTGAGAAGAAGGAGTACAATTTTCTTGGCAAAAACAATGAAAATTTTACTACTCAGGTAAGAAATAAGGAAGATATGAAATTTTGAAGTTGTGCTATTTTGCCCGAAATAGTTCTCGAACTGTTATTATGAATATGCAGGTGAGAGAAGTGATAATAATCGCCTCACATTCCCATATAGCTTATATACATAGAATTTAGAATTTTCCGATTTTTCATTTACACGCAACTATGCCCTATAATAGTCTCAATTCCTGATAGGCCTATTCCTGACTATAATCATTATTTTGAAGTTATTCAAGCAGGAATAACATTATCTATACATTACATTTTTATGACAGAAAAGTTGAATTTTCTCTATTTTTTGCACACCGTATGGAAAATTGTGAGGTGTCAATGACATCATACTCGGCTCACTTTTTCACATATTCTTATCAACATTAACTGTTCAAGAACTGAAGCAAAAAAAGCAAATCTTTGAAATTTCAGTTTCCTTACTTTTAGTTCTATTTTGACCAAATTTTCACAGTTTTGCTTGTTATATACTACTCTTTCTTTTCAGACTAACTTCAAACTAGCATGGAATTGCCCTTTAATCTACAGCTCTATGTTCCCCACGGTATGGGCTCCTGCACAAAATGACTGCATCAAGCTCAAATTAATCATTTTTTTTTTTTTTGGGGGGGGGGGGAA
This sequence comes from Diadema setosum, assembly GCF_964275005.1. Classification (NCBI taxonomy): domain Eukaryota; kingdom Metazoa; phylum Echinodermata; class Echinoidea; order Diadematoida; family Diadematidae; genus Diadema; species Diadema setosum. Next base: position 23,621,749 of record NC_092701.1, on the reverse strand, counting down.
GGGGGGGAGTGGGGTTAGTTTTCAGTAGGACCTCATCCCGTAAAGTTAGTGTACGTGGCTGTGAATATAAACACGGGAGACCCAGTTAAAGGCATAATTTACCATTTGCAGATGAAAGCATTAGTGCTTTAAAATAATTCTAAAATGTGAGTTAGGGACAGAAACAACCACTGTCAAAATTGGAATCCGTATAATGGATGTTAAGTGTTGTTAAATACACAAAATGTGAACAATAGTTATAATAAAAATGTTTCCAGACTAAACCGTATACAGTTACGGTTTATTGAGAAAAATCCTGATATCTCCTTATATTTTAGGTTTTATGGCAAATATTTCATATGGTAGGATGTTTTATGATATAACAGACCTACACATATGCATTAAATGTGATATCTTGAACATTTTTGAAATCACTGCTCCCAAAGGTAAACTGACCTTTAAATGACCCTAGTGATTATAGACATCGAACTGACTGAGCTTTGAACCCAGACTATCAATATACAATCATGCCATATATTCACTATATTATATGTGAGACTAACACATGTGCACTCCGTTAGGGGTCAGAAGCCAAGATAGGCGTGACAGCCACGTTCTAGTCCTGTACGTATAGCAATTATTGTCGAAGAGTCGATCACCAACACATTAAAGTTACAGTTTACCTTTGGGAACAGTGATTTTAAAAAAATTTCAAGTTATCACATTTTTGATGCATCATATATGTAGGTCAGTTGTATCACAAAACATCCTATCATATAAAAAATTTTGCAATAAAACCTAAAATATAGGGAGATATTCCTGTGTTTCTCATTAAACCATAACTGTAGACGGTTTAGTCTAGAAACAATTTTATTATAACTATTGTTCACATTTCGTATATCTAACAATACTTAACATTGATTATACTGCTTCAAATTTTTACATTGGTTGTTTCTATCCCTAATGCACATTTAAGAACTATTTTGAAGCACTAAAGCTGGGTTTTTGTTTCATCTGCAAAAGGTAAACTATTCCTTTAATTCTGTTGGGCTTAAAAAGAAAAACACACACATACTCACAAACACACACACACACACACACACACACACACACACACACACACACACACACACATATATATATATATATATATATTTGAAGAGCTTGCTTCCAAAAGGCGTTAAATCCATCATTTTTCAACGGGTTTAGCGCCTTTTGGTAGAAAACTCTTCATTATATACATAATATAAGTATATAACTGCACAATATATATATATATATACATGCAAAATATAACAAAATATCCCAAAAATTAATTTCCTAAATCTTACTGGAATTTGATAATTCGTCAATAATTCTCTGAGGCGTTCAAACATACGAGATATAGCGAACATGGTAGGAGTTCTCTTGTATACATTCATTCTGCGTGTATTCAATGTGTACTATAGGCCTATACATGAGAAATATACTGGTCGTTCTTCTACCCGTCAAAGAGAAAACTGAGTTAGTGATATTTAGATACCATGCAGAGCGTAATGAATATTGCGGGTCGTTATGTTCTGGAGACATCTGAAAATGTTGTCTTATCTAGGCCATGATTTACCATATAGATAATGTGCCACACCCATCAACCACTGCATACTGGATTGCATGTAGGAGAAATGCCATGGATGTGTTATGTTTGTAGTATATTTTCTTTATAGCAATTGTAATCCCCTCCCACTCAAAAGTTAATAGTGCTGAGTAAACTGCGCTCACACTAATGGTTTAGCTCATTATTTGTATTAGGACAAAAAACTTCAGAGATTTTCGCAGAGGTCACATGGGTCAAGGGGGGGGGGGGTTAAAATGATATAGCATAGTCAATTTCAGCTCACTTTAGTTTGTAATTTTTATGTACATTTATCCAGAATTGCTATTTTTTGCTGTTTTGTGAAAAGATTTGACAACTTTTTTTCCAAACTTTTATATTACATATACCCAAATAGAGGTGAAAATTTCAAAGTTGTGTTTGATTTCCAAAACATTCACAAGAGGCGACATGATCATGAATTATATGGCATTTTGACAATCAATTATTTGATTTGCCTTCATTGTATGACATGCAGAGATATCACTGCAAAAATTCCCATATCGACATATTGATACGGCCGTATACAAAAAGGAACATCAAAATAAGTAAACACATAGGGATGAAAACCAAAACCAGTTAAAGATATTGCTTCTAAAGATCGCGACTCATTTCCTTGATACTTTACACGATGTAAATAACTTTCATCTAGCTATTTCCCCTATTGCACTGCTTTCACTTCTACATACTACGGTATCTTCTTTTTTTTTTTCTACTTACATAGCCTATAGCCTACTTACATATGAACAGAGTACCGGAACACAGTATAGGAACAGTATACATTACACAATGCTATTAGTACAAGAATTATGTAGGGCTTCTAATTCTACTATTTGTCAATATCGCAATTTATCTCAGCCCGATCTCTTCGGATGCAGCCATGAAAAAGCAAGAAAGTGGCTCTCCGACACCTCCCTGGTCTGAGTTACAACATCAGCTACTTCACATGTAATGCTTTCGCCACACGCACACCCCATACTTTGTACTGGGGGTCGAGATCTGCTTGCTGTGCTATACCATATGCCAGACACGCGGAAGTTGCATTAGCGACTACGCTGAGCGAGAAGCCACGCCGCCCGTAGTGCAGGAAACGCGATCAGCATGCCGTCTCGTGCCCCGTTGTGCTAATGCAATCTACTGGACCCACCCTTACATTATTCTTTAAAATTTGATTTGGACATGTGAGAACCGTATATCACATTTCAATACATAATCATTATCTGCATCAGCCGGAGCCCTGACCTCGTCCAAGAAGCAGGCTTCCTTTCCTCTTATGATTCAAGATATAAGAGCAGACAAGCTTCCTCGTTGCTGTATATTATGCATTCGCGCAATTTGTCCTACTGCTTCGATGACCTATGGAAAATTCTTATACCCACCTCAAAATGCACTGTCAACATGGACATTTTATATATTCATGTACAACTACCCCACCCAATGAAGTCCCGTTTTGAAAAGGGTAGTATGTCCATGACTGATAACTTTGAAATCCCTATGACTACAGTACGCATACTATGAATTTTGCACAAAATTGGAAAACAGACAATGGACATCATTAAATAGCACTATTTTGTAACTTGTAGACAAATAGCAAGAAATATGTGACGCTGTGTGAGCTATAACCGAAGAAAACAAAATTATTAACAAAAGTGCAAAATTTGGATGAGGAAATTTCTCTATGGAGAAACGCCGGTATAGATGCAAAGCATGTATTGGAAAAGCCCGCACAGTACCAAGCTACAGTGCAGAGAAAGCTGGTTACGACCACTTGTTTTTGCCTCGTACATTTCCTCGAGGTACGCTCACACATGGCTGACCGGGGTAATCGGAACAAACAACCTTCATCCCAGGCAGCTCATCACATTTCCGCTGCGATCCCTGAATCTGAGCTTGAATATTCATCAGGCCCCGGCCCTGTCCGTTGAAATTGACACCGGGAGGTTGTCGCTTTGTGAATATGCATGCATGCAAATATCAAGGATGTGTTTTTCCTTGTGCCGCGGTTCTACGAAGAGAAGGGAAGGTTTGTTCGCCCTAATATGGCGTGACGAGCTGCCCTACAGGGCATTATTTTATTATCGAGCTTAGTGAAACAGACAAATAAGAAAAGAGGAAGGAGTGGCGAAATGTATGACGTCACTGTCTAATCATCCTAAAGCATGCAAATTATATGTTTTCAAGAAAGGGTAGTTTCCCCGTATTCTGCAGGAAAAAAAGAGTGAAAAAAATGGTTGTAGTGATGAGTAGCAAGGACACATTGTTCTGAGTTTTGGAGAATGTTGTGAATTTGGAGGTTTGTTTTCATCAGAAAGACAGCTCAATAAGGCAGGAAAACAATGGCATAAGACATACATAATATCCTTCAGTGGCACGCTATACATTATCACTCAACGCGTACTGTGCTCACTGTATGATGAGAAAAAATTGAAGGAACTGGCTGTTGTAAAAAAAAAAAGAAAAAAAAAAGAAAGAGCCTCTGTAGATTGGCTACCGGTTAGGGAAAATTGCAACTTAGGGGAAGTCCCTGCAGTAAAAGCAACCAGCTGTATGTTCAAAGCCAGATCAAGGAGCTTGAAACCATGGGGAGCTATATAGAGCTGTAGTTTCCATGTCCAAACAAGCTCTTTGGTTCAACCACATCGTGTTGTTTTCATCAACCAGTCGACAATTAACTCTGCATGAAATAGAAAGACACTACGGAGAAGCCAAAGGGGGAAAAAAAAACCCAGAACAGAAATATTAAATTCGGGTCTGACATATAAATTAAGAAGAGAAAGAGGCGGATGTATACAAAGCGAACAGTGTGTGTGTGCGTGTGTGTTCATTTTTGAATATATATGTTGAAAATCACCAACAATTTCAGTTGCGCTTAAAATTGACAATATTCTCATAATTTGTGATTTGACCGCCACCCTGGTTTGACACATACGGGATTTTCTGTTTCTTAAATGTTACTGTCCCACTATTCTGTCTGTGTCGTGGGTTATATCAGAAATAATCTCTTGCAAATCATGTAAGATTTCGACTGCAATCATGTAATTATTTTTTATTTGTTTGATAAATTTGTTGATTTGATCAAGAAAATTTAAAGAAAAAGTCGCTGTTCAACATACAAAGACCTGATCATATGAGAAAAAAAAAATCGGTCTCTCAGGTTTATGCATATTGTAATTGCTGGTTTCTGCATGTTTTTGAAAACGGAATATCGTCACTTTTCATTTTTCAAAAAAAAAAAAATGAAACGGAACAGGACCTCGATTTAATAATTGAGTTAGGGTAAGGTGTAATGCGCTTTACAATTGTTTTGTTAACTCTATAGGTAGATCATTTCAAATCAACATCAGAATCGCATCAATATTATGCATGATTGAAAAAGGCATAGATGCTTTGTGTAAATGACAGAAAACTGTAGTCATCGTATGAAGATAGGAGACAGATACCGTTGCTCAGAATTATTTATTTATTTATCTATTTGTTTACTAGGTTTTTATAATTTATCAATTTATCTATTCATTAATTCATTCATTTATTCAGTATTCTTTAGCCAGGGTAACCCCTTCAGTTGTTTGTACACTGTTATAGGGGTCCTGCAACAAAGTAATAATATATTCTGCTTTCAAATTACCTCAAATCTCCTCACTGCTATATATACCGTCACGCATTATTGTCCGGCGGATGTCCCGTATATACAAGTCTTTTATTGTGTTCTTCATAATGCTTCAAGACACTAACGGGTCCAGCGGGGTAAGCAAGTGGGTCTGTTCTTTGTTTCCTGTCTACCTGCTATATACCGCTAGCCGTACAACACAGGATTATTAAACCACTATTATTCTTCGACCACACAGTGGACACATGTGTGATGGAGAGGTCATTTTTCTGTGCGCCACCATTCGGAGATCAGCTCTTTGTGTCTGTGCGTGTGTCTGCGTCCGTGTCTGTCTGTGTCTGTGCGTGTGTGTGTTTGTTAGTGTGTGCAGTATCGTGTTAGCTTCGATGAGGGATACTGAGTCATACGTGATGGCGGGAGTGACGAAAGGTGCAAATATTTCGGAGCATCAATTTAAATATGCCACGTGGGTGGGGCAGTATTAGAAAAACACCATCATGACCATGGTCCGATTGTTTAAAATAAACATTCACGGGAAAAGAAACCCTGATTGAGAAAGGAAAACTATAAAGCAGAATGTACAGTCTTCACTTCCGTCCATCTTTAGAAGACTTTTAGAGATGAAATTGAATATGCACAACTATCTTTCCGAATTTATTTTCATACAGCACATGCCTACTGCAAAACGATAATCATTATTCAGCTTGAGTCATATTACACCAGCACACGTCCACACATGCAGTAGTAAAGAAAATCGGTCAGATCAGGGAGGTGGTCAGATCTTATAATAATACACAGCAAAAGAGTAAAGCCCATTTGGACTGGTCAGCGGGTTGAAACGAAAGATGAAAGGCTCGCCATGGTCACTCAGGGGTTATAACCTTGTCCCGATAGGTTGTCGCTTTGTCCATGCTTGGTGGGCAAAGGCCTATCCTTTGTTGATGTTGTTGTATTCTGGTTTATTTAAATGACGCTGTCATTCTGTTTGAACACTAAACGCCACCAGATGATTGGTTAGATCGTATTGATGGTATTGATTGCTTAATATGTTCATCACCATAACCAATATTATACTTTCACGACCATTTTTATTATCATTACTACTCTCTAAAAAAAGATCGAGTGAAAATATTCACTCATAAAAAAAAGAGTGAATTTAGAGTGAAATTGGAGTGAATTTTGAGCGAAAATGAACATTTTCACCAAAATTCACTCTTTTTGTATTCACTCCTTCAAGAGTGAATATTTTCACTCGATTTTTTTAAAGCAGTAGGCCTATTATTTTAAATGTTTATGCAGGTGCAATTATCATCGTTATCAGCATTATATGTTTTTGACTTCGGTAGCGACCAACCAATCAGAACGAAGAGAATTGTTCTCACTTTGTCTTCAGATCGACGGACTAAAGGGATGCCATCTGTGGAAGTGTTTTATTCTGTTCTGTTTTGTTTTGTTTTTACGTATGAGACATGGATATTCTGCCATAAAGGGTGTCTAAGCTGCAAAACAATTAAACTTTTTTTTTTTTTTTTTAAGGAGGGATTGGAAGCAATCTAAATGGAGTTTACCCCCAAATAGATGCAAAATTACAGTACCCCATTACAATATTAACAGAACACATCAGTGAACTTCATGAAAATCGGACGATCCGTAATTCTTATTTATAAAATGTTATGAATCTTAACAAGTTTGGTTAAATCCATATGTCATCATCGCTGGATGAGGAGACTACAATACAATCATGTGTGTTGTCATAGTATAGGGCAACGATATGAAGAAAATACAAAGAAGATTCATTATTTTCATGTTTCTAGCAAAGTGAAAGCCCAGACTTGACTTATACCCTTTTCCGAAAGGCAAATGGAATAATATTGCCCTTTAAGGGATCGTTTAGTTTTGGTTGAGACCTAATTTCAGGTTTTTAACATTTTTTTTGGTTCGATAATGAGAAACCTCTTATGAAATATGAAAGAGCGTGTAATTCTATGAGAATTTCAACGTTTATTTGATGAAAATTGGTTTTGAAATGGCTGAGATATCCACACAAAAAAGGGGCGATTCTAATAAATGTGGGACCCACACTTTATTACGATTGCTTTGTTTTACTTTGTTTTTGGATGAATCAGTCGTTCCAAACCCAATTTTCATCAAATAAACTTTGAATTCCTCTTAAAATGGTATGCTCTGTACATCATAAGTGTTTTCTTGGTATCTCGCAAAAAGTTAAAAGCCCAATTCTCATCTCCACCAATATTGTACCATCCCTTTAAGATAGCATAGTTCTGGTTGAGATGGTGATTCATGTTTTAACTTTTTGGAGATAATTCAGAAACTACTTATATGAACTATGAAAGAGCGTATAGAATTACAAGAGAAATTAACAGTTTATTATCGATAAAATTTGGTTTTGACATGGCTGAGATATCCAACTACAAAGTGAACCTATTAAAAAGGTGGGTACGTCCCACCTCGGATGTCTCAGCCTTTTCAAAACCGATTTTCATCAAATAAACTTTTAATTCCTCTTACAACATGCTCTTTCATATTTTCATATAAGTGGTTTCTAAATCATCTCGCAACAAGTTAAAAACCTGAAACCCCATCTCAATTAGAACTATACTGTCCTTTTAACAAGATGTCAGCAACAAGTCATGCTCATGGAGAAATGAATGTTTTGTAAAAGAATTCCTATTATTTTTCTTTAAACTGTTGTTATACTGTGACATCACAAACTGCCATTATAACCTTTGATACAACGACGGCGCACCAAAACATAAAAATTCCACTATCTCTTGAGCAGATTGTCCGATGTTCTTTATAGACTTCCACTGCATTGCTGCATTCACTCATTCACATACTTGGTTTTATGGGGAATTCTTCTACATACAATATATTGATGAAAGAGACCCCAAATATACCATGATGTTTTTTATGCGACTTCGAAATGCACTTATTGACAAGAGATTGTATGTATAATGTCAGCGCGAGGGAGAATGGGGTGGGGTGGGGTATATAATAGGGAGGGAGTTATTACCATAATAATCAACCCCTGTGTTGGCGAGTCGAATTAGGTCTTTTCAGCTTCAGGGTGATTCATTGATTGTTGTAGCCTTGACACTATGGGAAGGTGGGAAGACATTTATGCTCTTCATGGTTCGATGGATCACTTTTGGAAGAATTATACGAGCAGAAAAAAATATATATATAATGAAATCGTTCAATCACGACTTGCCCTCTACTTCCCCTTTTTCCCAAATTCCTGATCTGATTTGGATTTTGGCTGTTGCGATCTGGTGATGAAACGAATGTCGTGTCATTTCGACTTCGTCGATATGCGTATACTCTTATGATTAAAAGAATTCATTCTGATATCTAATTTGGGTGTCTTTATGTCATATATATTACAATAAACTAAAAGAAATCATATTATGTTATTGTCTCTGCGTTTATCATGCATTCAAGTATAGATACATGACTTCAATAACTTAAGTAGGGGGTATCTAAAAGAAGGTAGAGTCTGTGCGTCTACACCAGGTACTATATCTTTGTATGGTGACATGTGGGCAGTTATACTCTCCGTGCTTTTATTGAGTGTCGTATCCTCGTATAGTCAGTTCAGGTGTTTGTTCGTCAAGTAATAGTAGCTCTACTCTGCTTCCGGGATAAAATGGAATGCAGAGACGGGTTGGAAAGGTAATTCCGATCGCGTAAACAGCGTAGGCGCAAATAAAGAGTAGAAACAAGTTTTGCTAATCAGGCCACTAAGTAAAACAGCCCATAAAATACTCTGCTATTTAAATGGGCGGGATTACAGTCTCGCCATAATAAAGGTTCGATAGTGTGCAATTAAATGTAGTGTGTCTGCGCCTCGACATCGGAGCGTCTGGATGATTTTTATCCACAGTTCTCTACCCGCACATGCACAGGCAAAGGCCGTGAAACCCGCGAAAGTAATTTGGAAAACAAGCCGACAAACAAACATCAAGAGCAAAGATTCTGAGAAATCCCTGAAGGTTAGAATTAAGAGGAAGTCATGGGAAAAAAAAAATGTGTGGAAGAATACTTTGGGAGGATATATTCGCTCAGAAACCTGAAGATAATGATAAGTTAGCGTTATCACGTTTTCTTCGGAAGGCAAAAAGTTACTGCCCATACATCCAAATTTGTTGTTGCATGAGGAAGCACAAACATGACAAAGTTATCTTTCAGGGTAAATATTGAATACGCATGTTGCCACGCAACGTCGAACTCACTTTATATTACCTACCAACGTATGATAAGGACGTCATGGGGTTGAAGTAAGCTACAATTAATATTTTCAATTTATTCTAGGCATTTTCTAGCAAAACCTGGTACTACTTCATTTTTTTTTTTTTTTTGGAAAACGCAACAGAAATAGCATAAATTGTGAAAGACTGACAGACTGACAGACAGACAGACAGACAGACAGAGAAATAGATATGTTTTGTGTCTGCATACTCATGTGATTGTACTTCTAACAATATGAATGTGCCTCTTGAATACGACAAAAGCCAAGTAAATCATATTCTGGCTATCACGGTGATGCCATAAGTATGTGGCATGCTATATACCTCTCGCAGAGAATTTATGGCTGGTTGTGATCGATGATTTGCTTATCAATTCTTGGCATTAATCTTTCGATGCTTATCATAATGCTAAGTTAAATCTCAGCCGTATTGAAGAGGCAAAATGAAACAATATTTGCTGTCACTCATGGTAAGCAGAGATAGAGGCCGTATCAACAGGGACTGCAGAAAGGGAGGGGGAGGGGTGGGCTGCAGCTCCCCTCTCCTTTGGCTCTTTATCCCCCACGAGCACTGACAACCTCGCCCCTCCCCATCCCCCGCCATGCAGCTTAGACAATGATTGTAAGAAATGATAAAATATTACACATTTATTCGTAATTTTGAAAACATATTAACTCCGCTGTGTGGCGAACAATAGGGCATCCGTCTGAAAACTGTACGCATGAAAAATCTCATTTGCATACGTCTTCATTAGAAAGAAATCCCATCACAGTGTAAATGTTTGCCTAACATTGCCCAGCAAATTTGCTATTTGCCTTTAGAAATGTGGCAGTTGAAGAAAAAAAAAGTATTAGATAGCCTGCCTCATTGCCACATCATGTTGACGATAGCCATTTTCATTATTCCATTAATTGGATGTTTCAAGGTTAATTCTAACCCAGTCCTGTGCACGAGCACAATCACAACGCCAACGTACATGACATAATGAGTCATTACTTACCGCCCATGCTATACTCAAATATTGACGAATACTCAACCCTGTTCGATGAATTGAAAAATGCAATATACGTGTGGTCTACTCTCTATAGCTTGCTCAGGTATTGCATTTTTCATACATGAATCGAAATTTACTCACTCTCTACTTATTCATTTGCAACACTTCGGATGACTTAATATGAGTTCATTCGCTTTGATATGCGAAACCCTGTGAGATTTTAGGGAGCAAAAAGAATTTACATTGGCAATGGAGGCTGTTCATTTTTAAATATGTACATTGTATAATACTTTATAGAAGACGCTTTCATACTGTATGACTGAGGAAAGAACCTGTCAACCCTATACCGTCAGACCCACAGTCGTGATAGTTACTGGCTAATAAAACATTTACAGTATTGAGATTGTCAAAGGTACGAAGGTTCACAGTCCGAAGACGGAGACTTCTTGAAAGGGATGATACAGTTCTAGTTGAGATTGGGATTGAGATTTTAACTTTTTTTAAATGACTAGATGAAATGACTTATATGAAATATTTTCGGAGCATACAATTCTAAGATGAATCCAAAGTTTATTTGATGAAAATCGGTTTTGAAATGGCTGAGATATCCAAAAACAAAGCGGTTTTAATAAAAGGTAGGTCCCACTCTTTATTAGGATAACTTTGTTTTACTTTGTTTTTGGATATCTCAGCCATTTAAAAACCAAATGTCATCCAAATAATGTTTAATTCCTAATAGAATGTATGGTCTTTCATATTTTATGAGTGGTTTCTAATCATCTCACAAAAAGTTACAACCTGTATGCCCATCTCAACCAAAACTACGTTGTATCCCACCCCTTTAAATCTATGAATTAAACAACATAGACCTATAAATTTGCATTGACATTATACATTACAAGAGTGCTCTCAACTTAATAGGCCTATCACTAATAACATGTGGAACCATCAGACGATGTCTACTTTTGTCATTTTTCAGTTAGGATCATCTGGTTTTATGTAGCCAAAATACGAAGTTTAGTTTCCTTGTAAGTACATGCACATGCCACTCGTCTTATAACACATACGTACGCCAAAATTGAAAAATCTGAACTGAAGATCACATGAAGATATTCTGGAACACAACTTTCGGAATATTCTTTTTCTTTTCTTCGTATTTCTTCTTTCAGCTACTTATTGTCCTTTAGCTGAACATTCAGCATATTTTAAAGGCATATAGCCGTTTCTGTGCTGCACGTCATGTTTTTGGTTGTTTGTTTGTTCGTTTGTTGTTGTTGTTGTTGTTGTTGTTGTTATTGTTGTTGTTGTTTTCATTCATCCCGCTACTACATTCCGACCTTATACTCCATTTGAAATCCGGTTTCTCGTACTCAGCTGCAGTACAATTCACTTATAAGTCATTTCTTCCTGTAGACTTTGCTGAAAGACACACAACCGATTCTATACCCTGAAGACCTTCTGGTTGTAAACATCTTGGAGATTAACGACAGGCGAGAAAATTCGAATCGATCCTCTCTTTCTCCGAAAGCAAAATCGGCTATGCAAAATCAATCGCGGTGATCGATCACTTGTGTCGAGTGTGTGTGCCTTGTGAGTTGGGCATGGTTGGCTTAGTTAGCCCGCCAAACTCAAAATCAATTGTTTGGCTTGTCCCTCTCTTTCGTTACTCCAAGACAGAAGTTTGTGTCGCCACGCCGGTCGGAGTGACAGTATTAATGGTGGGCAAGCTGAGAAGCGGGATTTTGCTATACTCGCTCAAATCAATTTCTGAATGAACGGGAAAGTTGGAAATAATTCTGTTGCCGCTATAGGTTCTCATGTGCAAGTGTGAAAGCATGGAGGAATAATGTTGAAATCGACGTCTCTTTTGGTCGGAGTTCAATATTTATAGGAGCATAGCCATCCTCTAGCTGTAAGCTCGTACATATCTTAGCTCAAACCTGATATAGGCTAGCTAGTGAGTATGTAGGCCTACTAGTCTTTATAAATATTCGACCATATTGATAAATGTAGACTGCTGCATTCATTTACATTACGTCAGTCAAGCGGAGCAAAGGTTTTCCAAACAGATGAATTAGTAACTCCCGGCAAGATATCACAGCGACATTTCGAAACAGAAAGGAGGTTGTGGTTGTGGCATAATACTATGTCCCCCAAGGAAAACTGTTCGAAGTATAGAATATTACTTTGATCGTATGGTGTCATAAGATCATTAGTTCCATAAACGTTGACTGGATGAGGTGTTCGTAATTCAAAGAGTTAACGGACAAGGCAAAATGATATTACTTTTTCTTCTTCTTCTTCTTCCTCGAGTACAATGTGACACTCTAGTTGATTGTGACACTCTTCGGTTGGTATATGGCGTGGTCTAGTATGGGCGATGTTACGATATATAAGCAGGCCTATAGTGTAAAGTGTCATTAGAAGTTTCAGAAGACAGGACGATCAGAATAATGACACGTTACACACTAGTGGGTATATAAGTTCAGCCTTTAGTATAGAAGTATAGTACTGTTGATGAATTACAATTATATGCTCGGCAGAAGATAGAATATCCCCTTGCCCAGTGGCAAGGAGACTGACAAAGCCAGAACCAGAGTCGTGGACCAAACTCCTATCTCGCTCAAGTATATATATGAATATGATAAAAAAAATCTTGATTATTTTACATAAAATCAAAGGCATGTATTCATCAGGGGTATGGAAGGGGAAAGTTCTGAGACCATATATGGTCATGAGATTTTATGAATGACCACTCTGCTCTGTTCTTGTGATTGTCAACACAATGGAATGTGGTTTTGCCGGTAGCTTTAAAACAAAGGGGTACATTATAGCGGTGGGTGGAGAAATGGTCAGTGGGGACTGTCCAGTTTCCAAATAAACCACTGCGTCATGAGAGTTTCAAGGGCATTAGAGGAGGGACGTGAGGAATAGGGAGAAGTACACGTTCTCTTTCAGAGAAATGTGATTTGTGTAATACAAATACATGATGCAGCTGAACATAAATGGTGACCAAAATCTTACAAGAAGAAGAAAGCATTTGGACGGATGTTCCTGCTATGTGCATTGATAATACCGCATTCAAGCTGTTAACACAAACGCAAGAAGGTGCTTGCAGACCCAGTATGGCCATTATATAGACATCTCTCACATTTAACACACGTGTTGAAAACAAAACATATAAAAAGTATGTAAAATATTCCGAAAGACTCAGTGTCTTCCTTGTTTCAAAGCTAGACCAAACATGATGTCTGCCCCAACAGATGCAGTTTTTGATGGCCCCCTTTAAATTTGACATGTTTAAAAGAGCATGTTCCTTGCCTGCCAATGAGATGTATTTGATATCGGAGGCTTTCACTCTCGTCAACCACACAAGTTTGAATAGGTTTGTATACAAATGGTTGTATACTTATATGGTTGATGAGGGTGAGTATATGTCTTGCTTTGTTTATAATCCACCCTTGAAATAATCTTTAAAGTCTTTGGTACGAAAAAAAAAAAGTGATGGGGTTCGGGTTTTCCACATTATTTACAAGTGTAGGACCTTTCTGGCAGTAGAGGTCTTACTGACGAAAGCAAAAGCAAGAGATGCAAAAAGAAGAACGTCAAGGTTGAAAGAAATTGAAGAATAATAACACGCTTCAGGTCCCATTTCAGCCCTCTCATCGAGGAGAAGTACATGTAAACAGCAATGCAATGCAGGTCTAGATGGTTCTACCCAATTATGATATTATATATTCCTGAGAGTAAATAAAGAGTTGAGTTGTAGTGCCAAAAAATCCAGCAGGATTTTGAACGGATAAGAGATGAAACCGGGACTGGTATTGCATGAGTGTAATCACACCAGCTGGGGATTATTTCATAAAGAGTTACGATTAATGTTATACTCGATTCATTGAGCGTAACTCAGTAAATCGAGCGTAAGATAAATGATTGTATTTTTTTTTTAATATATACATGCATAGTACACAAATTTGATAAGGAATGGAATGGAAACGGAGGGTCCCACTAGAAAAAAAAAAGCAAAGATTGTACGATATGGGACCCTCAGAAAATACATGCATATAAGAAAGCGAATAATGACTTGACGAAACTACAAACATAAAACAAAATCAAACGAACCAATCAATACTGATCTCAAGCCTGTTTCATAATGATACTTAAGCTCTGTTTAAAGCACAGGTTTAGACCGAGTAATAGAGCGAGAGTAACCTTTTTTTTTTAAATTGCATTAATCGTAAGATCAATCTTACGATTAATCTTTATGAAACGGGGCCCAGACATTTTTACATCCGATCACTTCTTGGTGCCGTTTGCAGGGGATTTGAGGGTGTGCAGCTTAAAAAAAAAAATGGAGAAGGGTGTATCATGGATTGTTTCAGCAACCGAAAAATTGATGAAAATCGAAGAGTTTGACATGGACAGATGTGTCTATCCAAAGCTGTTTCAAATAAATGGATAAAAAGACGTTGTTGTTGTTGTTGTTGTTGTTGTTGTTGTTGTTGTTGTTGTTGTTGTTGTTTGTTGCTGCTGTTGTCGTCGTCGTCGTGTTGTTGTTTTTATTTTTCTTCATTGGTTGGATATGATAGACTTTCTCTGTGCAGGGAAGTGACTGTCGTATAAAGTCTGCTATCTCGAGAGATCTCTAGCAAAATCTTAAAAATATTTGTCTTTCAAAACATGTTAATATAGTGACATTTCACGCACAGAATCACACATAAAACTGACCACGTTATAAGTCTGCTCTTTCAAGGAGTTCTTTGGCGTCATGTTTTTATCATGGTTTAACGATGTATAACTAGTTGTATACTATGGCCAAATTTGTACTTAAAGGGCTCTACTTAAGCTACGGTCTCCTCCCTTTCTTTGCCTGCATTGGTTTTACAGCGTCGTGGAGTTGAGGCCCTTTATGTACGTCTCCCTTCATGAAGCCGTGGATAGCGCAAGAAAGGGTGATCCCGAAACCACGTGACTGAATTTCATTGTCGTGAGTCAACGTCACAATGACGTAGCCAGGCGGGTATCTTTGGCCATTGACCTCGAAGGAATGCAAATTTCTCGATTAAGTGCCTATTATTTCCATCTATATTATGCGAACGAGCGTACAGGCCCCTTTCACTCCAGCCACGCCAGCTAACTTGACTGATTAAAGATGATAAATTTATAACTTATATTTTCCTTATCTTTAGATATTATATCTATTTGTGTAAATTCAGAGGTAACCAATCCTCATTTCAAGGATTCAAGGTGCACTTAAAAACATGTAAAGAACTCGAGCATCGCATTGCTAATAAGAATGGAAAACTTGTACTTCATTTCCGTAAATGGAGATTTGATATATGATGTAAAGGTGAGCACTCTGAATTTAGCATATTGAAGCGATATATTGTTAATGACACTGTCATATGCGCCAATCTGTGGTGCCAGTGCCAGTGGGTGTGGGCCCCCTTTGGGCGTTTGGGGGCATCCACTTGGTTCCACATATAAAATGGTTTAGCCATTTGTTATGTATACACACTTCTATATGCTGTTAATTGTCTCATGTGGAATCTGGCGGGTTCTCCTGAGGGCGTCCTAAGGGCGACTTGATGCTCTCTATTACACTTAAGGCTGTTTTTCAAATAATGTACCATTGTATATGTACAACATTCTTATTGATTTTATTCTATGCTGCTTTGCTTTGATTTTTTATAATTTGTTGACTTTTTTTATCATTATTCATTAGTAGTAGTATTTTCATTATCTCTGATGGTTTTGTAATCTTGTTAATTTGATCAATAAAAACTCAATGAAAAAAAAAAGAAGCTAACTTGACTGAGATATTCTAACAATTCAGAACTTCCATCGAAGGCTTTGTTTTTCACTTCCGGCACACCCAACATCAATAACACTTTTGTTTTTTGATATTTTTTTTTATATACACACACACACACACACACACACACATTCAATTGCGCAGACAACACACACTGTCACACATTACACGTTGCACATATTTATTATGCTGTTTGTTTGTTTGTTTTTTATTTACATTCCAAATGTCAACTGCTCCACCTCACAAAACTTTCCCCGAGGCCACGGGGAGAATGATTTCTGAGCCTGTCCTCCAAAGTTCACTTTCGTCTAGACGGCGCCCTTGACTGGATACCTGTATTTATTTTCACGGCCTGAAAAATAAGGTCATGAACGGTGACCTGCACGGCGACATATGTGTGTGTCTAGATCTGAGTGTGTGCACATAATTATTATCTGTGTGTATGCATACGTTCGAATACATACATGCATTTTTATGAGGTATTATTTATTGTATGTTTCTATATTTGGCTCGGAAAATATAATTATCGTTAGATTATTCCTTTTACTAGTATACGAAAAGGTGCAGGGTGGGAATTTTCCCATGACGCCTAAAAGAAAATATTTTACTATCGATTCAAATAAGCATACTCAGCTGTACGACTCCGGGGTCAGGCTACGCTTCTACGCAGGTAGATGGAGAAGCAGAGGAGGAGCGCCATACGAGTTCAACTCTTAGATGGTATTGTGATCAGCCTATATCCAACATATACTCTAACAATTGTATCAATTATGCTATACTCCCTGTCTCTTACATCATCTAAACTCAGATCGTATTATGCGAATGCACTGATATATTGAGAACTTGCTATTTTTCCTATAATTCTTTGCCTAATATATTGTCAAAACTCCCTATAATAATTATATACATGTACTACTCCATCAGTATACTGATGATTTGCCTCATGTACTAAAACTGCTTTTTATATCTTTGCCATTAACACTTCAGAACCTATCTTTGCAATGATACCTGACTTAGATAATAATGTACAACCACTCATAAATTGTAAGTATTATTTGCCGGATGTATTCAATCGTACTTTTGTAAATGTTCCTGACAAATTTGGTTTATTGCATTGTAATGCCCGGAGTTTAAGTAAGAACTTTGATAATGTCACTGATCTGTTGACAAATATGTCCTTTTCTTTCTCAGTAGTTGGAATCACTGAAACTTAGTTAAACACCAGATCCCCAGACATATATAATATTCCTAATTATCATTTTGTTCGCAGTGACAGACAGGACGGTCGTGGTGATGGTGTTGCTTTCTATATATGTAAGTCTCTGTCCTATAAGGTCAGAAATGACCTTTCATTTGTTTATAATTCCGCAGAATTATTATGTATAGAAATAGACATGGTCAACAGTAAAAACTTAATTGTATGTAATATATATCGCCCCCCTAATAATTGTATTGATAGTTTTTTAGCAGATTTTGATGATATATTACATAATCTGAATAGAGAAAGTAAAATTATATGTTTAATGGGAGATTTTAATGTAGACCTGCAACAGGATAACAACAATGTCAATCAATTCAAAAGTGTAGTATACTCAAACGCCTGTTTTCCCGTCATCGACAAACCTACAAGAATTGTAGGTAATTCGTCTACCCTTATAAGACAATATATTTATCAATGTACACAATTGTCATATTCATTCAGGTCTTGTATATTCTGAAATCTCAGATCATATCCCTGTCTTTGTAATGATTGATTCCCCTCCTCCTCGTAGAAATGGACAAACATTTTCTGCTCGTAAATTCACCACTGAAAATTTAGCTAGGTTAAATTAAAATTTGCAGAATGAAGATTGGGAAGATGTTTTAACCTGTGACGATACCGAAAGAGCATATCAGTTATTCTGGGCTAAATTTGAGATATATTTCAACATTAGTATACCTAAGACCAAGGCAGGGAGAAAACGTAATAAACCTATAAAACCTTGGATAACAAGAGGAATTTTGAATTCTATAAATAAGATAAATATTTTGTACAAAATAAGTCTTCATCAAGCTAGCCCTGTAAAATTTCCAATTATAAGACATATCGAAATAGATTAACAAGCATTATCAAACAGTCCAAACAAATGTATTTTTCTAAAAAGATAGATAATGCTCAAGGTAAAAGTTCAACTATATGGAAAATAATTAATGAAATTCTTAATCGAAGTAAATCATCATCTATTCTGCATGATTCTCAAGTATTTTATAAAGATGGCAATACCTTAAGTAATCCGGTAGATATAAGTAATATGTTTAATGAATATTTTGTGTATATTGGTCCACAACAGGGCTCTAAAATCGATAAGAGTAATTGTGATTTCGCAGATTTTCTGCCACAACCAATAGATTCATCCTTATTCCTAAACCCAACTGATTTTATTGAAATATTAAGAATTGTTCGTGCTTTTAAAAATAGTTATTCTGTCAGTCATGATGAAATCAGCACCAATTTACTTAAGCAGATCATAGGTAGTATTTTGTCTCCCTTAGTCCATATTTTTAATCTATCTCTTTCTTCTGGTATTTTCCAAGTTCCTTCAAAATTGCTAAAGTAATACCGATTTATAAAAAAAGATGATCCCACGTGTGTAACTAATTACCATCCCATTTCCATTCTCTCTAGTTTCTCCAAAATACTTGAGAGAATTGTATATAATAGGTTGTATGGATTTTTGTGTCAGAATGATTTCTTCAATCCTGATCAATTCGGTTTCCGAACCAATCATTCTACTGATCACGCGCTAATGCAGTTATTTGATATAGTATCGAGTGCCTTGGCAGATCGCAAACATGTAATTGGTATATTTATGGATCTGAGCAAGGCATTCGATACTCTTGACCACAAAATATTATTATATAAGCTACGACATTACGGGGTTCGGGGTATTGCACTTACATGGTTTGAAAACTATTTGTCATGTAGAAAACAATTTGTTTCCTTTGATTCAGTATCCTCCAATACATTACCTGTAACATATGGAGTTCCCCAGGGTTCAATCTTAGGGCCGTTATTGTTTTTAATCTACATTAATGATATTTCAAACGCATCATCTATGTTACAGTATATATCATTTGCTGATGATACAAATGTGTTTTACTCACATACTGACCTAAACCAGGTAGTTGCTACTTTGAACAATGAATTACCGAAATTATCTACATGGTTTAAAAGTAATATACTGGCACTCAATTTAAGCAAAACTAATTTCATTCATTTTAAATGTAATAAAGCTGATCTCCCAGTATATGAATTGTATATTGATGGTATATCTCTTGAAAGGAAAATATCTAATAAATTCCTCGGTGTGTATATAAATGAAAACCTAAAATGGGAAGATCATGTAAAACACATCATTTTGCCTATATCCCGAAACGTTGGCCTGTTAACTAAGCTTCAGTATTTTTTATCAACTCGTGTATTATTTACCCTGTATAATGCCTTAATCTTACCATATATATCGTATTGCAACATTATCTGGGCAACCCACAAATGTAACACAGACCGTATACTTCTCCTACAGAAAAAGCAATTCGAGTGTGCAGTCGAGCACGCTCTCGAGATCACACCGACCCATTGTTTTTCCAGCTTAAATCCCTTGAGATAAATGACATAAATTTTCTCCAAAAAGCTGTATTTATGTTTTGTCTCAAGTCAAACCTCTTGCCTCCAATATTTAACAGAATATTTCGGTCAAATTCAGAGATTCACTCTTATCCAACCAGACAATCCACAAATTTACATTTATTTACCCAAAACCGCACTCGCGCATCATTCTATCAGACACTCCGGCCCTGACACTTGGAATTCCCTTCCCATCGAAATTAAAAACATGACCATGTATTCATTTAAGAAGGCTGTAAAACTTCACCTCCTTAAGCAGTATTCCCCAGGATAACATTCTGATTCCTTTATTGTATTATAATAAAATGTATATGAATATGTACGTGTACATGATGCATGTATGTGTGCATACATATATCGATTTATTTATCTATCCATATTATGAATATGAATATATATGTATGTATAGGATAGGTACATCATGTATATTATATGAGCATGTATATGTATGTGTACGATGTGCCTTACCATTACTGCGTATAAAATAAGCACGATATATTTCATTCCATATCAGATACCAATATGTATAGGATACTTTGTATTCACACATTATTATTTTCATAGTGCATGTTCGGTCATTACTCCGGCAAAGGCAAATGAACGTGTAAACTTTAATATCATTATCATATTGTATTAATCATCATTACTATTATTGTAAAGTATTTGGAGTGGTACACATACACTCTGTAACTTTCCCTCTTCCCCCTACCCTTCCATATTTCTCTCTTTCTCTATTCCCTATTCTATCCAGAGTAGGTAAGCATATAGTCTCCATACCGTCAAGCCTCGGCTTATTTTGGAGACCTTTCTGTTTAAGTTTCATAAGCTGTTTGTATTTGTCTTGTATAATTGTACTAAAAACTATGTGTCGATATACTGTTTGTCATAAATGACATGTACATAATCATATCTGATGTAACGGAACTAAGCAGAAATAAATCAAATCAAATCAAATCAAATATGTTCCCTGTACAAGGATATTATAAGGATTATTTTTCAAATATTGTTTCTTTGAGATTATATTTGCCTTCTCTGGTCCCAAGCTTTTGTATTCCTTGCCACTGACTACGAGAAATGTGCCTTTTTTTAAAGACCTCATTCTGAAAGTGTTATGAATGCTCACTGTCTTGTGGCAAGGTGTGTGACTACTTTCGTTATTCCGAAGGTTAGTTTATCAGAAAATGTAATGAGGTTCGTTAAGGCCTAACTTTAATCCGAACATTGAAAAAGATGCGTGCCATCGAACCTTTAAATGTTCAAAATTTTTCTTTCAATAATCATTATGAAACATTTATGGTTGTGTAAAGTCATAAAAGGCAATTGATTCAACGAGGAAGCAGGGAGCCGGCAACCTTTCGAATTACGAACTTTTTTGTTTCATTTTCGGAACCTTCTTTTTTTCTTTTTTTTTTTCGGCTTACCGAACCTTTGGAATTACGAACCTGAAACAAACATGAGCTAAACTCCCCATGGATAAGGCCGTTGGAGCTCATTTTGCAGTCAAGCCATGCCATACACATGCTGGCTTCCTGCTTCCTTGTAGAATCAGCGGGTGCTGTTCCTTATTCCGAAAGTTCGTTATTCCGAGGGTTCATTCATCCGAAACACACAAAGTCCCCATACCTAGAGGTTCTTTAATCCGAAAATGAAAAAGGGTTCGCTAATCCGAACATTTGGGGCGTTATTCCGAAGGTTCGTTATTCCGAAGGTTCGTTAATCCGAAAATGAAATAGGGTTTGATATTCCGAAGGTTCGTTGATCCGAAATGAAATAGGGTCCGTAACGAACCTTCGGAATAACGAGCTTTGTTTCATTTTCGGATTAACGAACCTTCGGAATAACAAACCTTATTTCCTTTTCGGATTAATGAACCTTCGGAATAACAAACCTTATCACATTTTCAGATGAACGAACCTTCGGAATTACGAATGTTAGGAATAACGAACCTTCGGAGTAACGAACTGTAACCGAATCAACTGCCTTGTATGATTTATACAACCATAAATGTTTCGTAATGATCATGCTGCGGTATCACACATGATACCACCTGAGATTACACTTTGCTTTTGCTTCTTTGTGAAATTAGTTATGTTTGTTCAGTTCTTCACAATAATGTATGCTAACTCTACATTTTGTTCAGATTTGAGAAGGCAATAACAAATAAACAAACAAACAATAACTCTGTCTTGAAAAAAAACCCAACTTATTTTGATACTTTGATGAACAACCATGCATGGGTGAAGATCCATGACTGTGTATGTTTTGATGAATCGAATTTTGAGAATGAATATTGCACGTTTTAAGAATCACAAATAGCACAAAATATTGACCATCTAATTCGAAGTTTATGAAAGAGAGAGAGAGAGAGAGAGAGAAGAATCTCTATCAGCTGTCTATGAAGGCGCACGGTCGCTTGTGAGGAAGTTTCGTCTAAAGCAGTTTCAAATGGTCATAACGAATTATGATATGTCCGTAAACAGGCACTCTCCCTCTCTCTTCATATCTCTCTTTCTCTCTCTCTCTCAACCTCATTAACCACTTCTTAGAAATCAAGCAGTGTAAGAAAGAAAGTGGAAGTGTTTCTGAAGAGGAGCAAAAACAAGTTTATTGCGTGGTCTTTATCCAATGCCACGTCTCAACAAGTGAGCATGACCTCCCTCTTTACACGAAATATCCCGGATGCTCCTGGTCGGTTTTACTTTATTCGTATAGAGTTGGCATCTAATTGTAGGCCTACATACAGGTTTTTCGAGTACAGGTCATTTTCTGTGGGTACAAAGTCTTTCAGCCATTGAACTGAAAATATGCGAACATTATTATCAGAGAAGAAGAATCTGTCCATGAGAATAAAGGGATCATACAGTTTTGGTTGAGACCTAATTTCAGGTTTCTAACATTTTTTGTGAGATAATGAGAAACCTCTCATGAAATATGAAAGAGCATGTAATTCTAAGAGGAATTCAACGTTTATTTGATGAAAATTGGCTTTGAAATGGCTGAGATATCCAAAAAAGAGCGATCCTAGTAAGTGTGGGACCCACACTTTATTGCAATCGCTTTGTTTTACTTTGTTTTTGGATGTTTCAGTCATTCCAAACCCGATTTTCATCAAATAAACTTTGAATTCCTCTTAAAATGGTATGCTCTGTACTACATCATAAGTGTTTTCTTGGTATCTCGCAAAAAGTTAAAAGCCCAATTCTCATCTCCACCAATACTGTACCATCCCTAAAATAATCAATATCTTATGATAATTATGATAGAGCTTGCTTGGGTAAACCAAGTGACTTCCATGAAGGAAGTACCTGTATGTTTTCATTAGAGCAGAATCAAGAAAGCTATACTTACTGTGTATATATAGGCCTTATACGTTGTTACTTGTGAATCGAGAGTGCTGCAGTGCACTGCATGCGGTGATGCAAAGTTCAGTAATGCAACATTGATTTTCTTCCACCGTTTTAATATGTCCAATGAACTTTCGAAAGAAGATTGAACTAGTGGAAAGTGCATTCCACATGAATGTCGCCAACTTTTTCTTTTTCAACTCGCCGACTTAAGAATGGAAGAAGGGAACATGATAGCTTGTTCCTTGTTTATTTGTTTTTAGATCATATAGACAACCATTAATCTTTCAGACTTCGGCGAAAAGCCTTGACCTCTATATTCTATGCTCAGCTATCTTGCTTGAAAATAGAGTCATGCTACCAAAATACCTCATAAAGATGCCTTAGGTTTGTTCCAAAGATGAAGTCTAATTGAACAACATGAAAGCCTCACCCCTGAAAGTGCACAGCTATCGGTCTTATTAAACAACTATTTTATATGCAGGTACACCCGGCGCTTCGGCTTCACACGCCATGTAAGCGGGTCAAGGAAATAACATGGAGATAAACAAGCTAGCATCACCATTCGGCCCCGCTGCCGGTGAAAAGAAGGGAAATAGCTGGTCAGCTTTGCAACCAGGAAGTGGAGCCTAATCGTGTATTGTAATACCCCAACGAAGTACGGATTACCAGGAACTTCCTTCTCTTATGTGTCGCTTCGCGAAAGGAAACAGATTCTGTGTGACCCCGGTATGTAGTCTAACGGTGAAGGCATGCATATTGGAAGGATTTTGCCTTTCATTTCTTTAATCAAACTACCTATATACTCATCCCAATGGTGCTAAGTCACTGACGGTTTGTATACTTGGTTGTTCACCCACGAGTGGAACGTTTTTAGATGAAAAACCGGGGGACAAATAAAAGAAAAAGAGGGTTGGATGGTTAAACAATATGTCATCTTGTCAAGGCGGAAGAGAATTTCGGTAAATTTTTGCTGTGATTTGTCAGTACATACACTGTACGATTTGAACGGCAGA